>NC_141687.1:788685743-789062991 GCF_964263255.1 Lissotriton vulgaris | reverse complement strand
ATTAGACAGTGCTCTTTGAGCTATTTATATCCTATGCCCTATGGTGTCTAAGATAATATTTCACTCGACAATTTTAAAAATGCTGTAATTCATTAGACAGTTTGTAACCCTCCCAGGGAATGATTGGTTTGATACTTGTAATCCCATTGGTCAACTAAACATAAAATCGAGGAGGAGGAAAGAAATAGAAAAAATATAACCACATAACTCTGTTTAGTATGTCTATACAGATGCTACAGACTAACAAAGTCTCAATGACCCTTGAGGGAACCAGGTTCAAGCCACAATCAGCAATCCTTCGGACTCTCACATTCATACACGTCTGCCATTCTAGAATTCTTTCATGTGGGTAAGCTTGACACAAACTCACCTTGTTGGTTCTGAGTGACGTCCCTGGGAGACTGCTGGTTTATTTTCGGACAGTGCCAGGTCACTTATTTCGAATAACTTTGAAGTACTCTATATCTACGATCAATTTCTGGATATAAAATGATAATACATAATTATTTTATGATTTTAATATTTGATTTTAATGTTGATGAATGATTCTTTGCTACACCTGACCTACCCAAATTTCCTGAAAAAACGTGATTATTCTGGTCGGAGGCCGCAGGGCATATATAGCTCCGTAGGTTCCTCTACGATCAATTAATATATTAGGCTTGATCTGAAAGAGCCAACAATCCCATGTTTTAGCTAGAGATAGGACAGTTATTGGCTAGTCTAATTACTAAGTACTTAATACTGTGCATACCAATTCCCTCTTCTGTTCCCATGGGTTCACTTGAGGAGTATATAAATCATATTTACCACAATATGGTGATGTTCCTGGAAAAAGACTTCTGATGTTTGTCTTTGGCCGTATCTTAATCCCGTCTTCAGCGTGTACAGGTATTAAGCTCTAAGGACATTACCTATTATAACAAAGTGTCATTTTAGAATGTTTTATATTCGCACCTATTTGTAAGTTATATAGGCATGAAAAATTCTCTCTGATATAACATTAGTACAGTCTACTCGTGACTTTTATTTTCACGAGCAATAACATATGGTGCAGGGAGTCCCTTTCCTATACTCCATATTAGCCCAACCCATTCTTTAACCCTTTCGATGCTGATGACGAGCTCAGCTCGTCATCACCCACGGGTGTCGTGTGCTGATGACGAGCTGAGCTCGTCATGGAAACAGCAAAATGGTAATTCCCAGCACAGGAGGGGGAAAACGCCTAGCAGCCAAGGTGTTAAAGTCCCTGATATAGCGACTCCGTTATTTAATGAATAATAAGCACTGGAGAAGTGGGTGTTACTTTTAAGAGTGTGCCCGATGCAGGCTATGATCCAATATGTATTTAATTGGGACATCTTTACACCGTTATATCTAATATCTACTGCTCTAAAGGCATACTCGATACACAAAGTCCCGAGATTCCATAGACTGGATTTGGCTCATGCAATTAATCAACTGTTGTCCCTCTCGTTAATACTTGTATCAAACAAGGGCTCCCTGTATACGCAAATAGAAACATGCACCCCTAGGTCAGGGAAAATACATAGTGGAAAAAACAACCTAGGCGGAAGTCTTAGATTGCCTACGCAATGGTCACAGGACAAAAAAATAGTAAAGGACAGTTTCCAAAAAAGAGTTTGTACTTTTTTATACTAAATAAATTTATTATTAAGTGAGACAATATAAAAATGCATATTTCAGAGAACACAATAAAAATACATTTTGAAAGTATAAATCACAATAAAAAACACATATTGATTCCTTTCACAAAATGGAAAAAGGTGGTGTGTCAAGTTGTGTGTCGACGCGTTTCGGCGGCCAGCGCCTTTCTCAAGACAGAAGACAACTTTCTAACAATAGAAACATATTTTAGTACAACATTAAACACATTTGTAACTACATTTAAATCTTTAAAAGTTCACATTCACCTATTTAGTATAATATACGTACTTGTGGTTAAAACAAAGGAAACTGCACGAAAACAGATTTTTGTCCTGTTATTTAAGGCAATATGTATGCTCAGAAGATAAGAGCAGGGATCAATGGTAGCCTCTGCTGTAGCTCACATAATTCATACTGTCAGTGGACAATATTATCCAATGATAAAGGAATATAATGACTACATAAATACATTATTACAGTACCCACAATTCTGCTTGACCTTGTAGAAGATCCAAATACACCATTATTGAGAGCCAGAATTATAAAATACATAGAGAGCTTATATTACAAATCAGTAAATTCATACTTCCAACAAACACATTGAATATGAACAAGGTGTTTTTGTTTGCAAGAAAACCGCATAATTTAAGAATACAGTGATGATTATGCCTTACTAACCAAAGATAAATAAGACACTACATTGTATGTAGTTGAACAGGCATTAGACATGCATCTTCTGCTTTCTACCTTATGACATGAAACTTATATAATTTGGAAATCGTTCAAGAAGGAATTATATTCTAAATAGCTGGAAGAAATGAAGGAAATATGTAAGTTGATAGTGTAAACAAAATAAAAGTAGAAATTGTGATGAGATGATATTTATGTCTTTAAGGTCCTATTCTTTCATTATAGGTTATTACTTATACATGAAGAGTCAGATCTTATTGATTCAAAAAAAGGTTTTCATGGTTCTATTTATTTTCTGTCTACATGATGCATTAATGCCTGAAAACTAAAGTCAAGGTCATTTAGGACTTGTTTTGCTTACCTACAGCTGAAAACAGCTTGTGGAACCGATATGTATACGCTCTATTCAGATCTTTTGGCGATTAGAGGAATCACATAGCATTGGCGACGGAATTTCTGCAATGTTTATTGTTAAAACAAAAGGATTCATGTAAATCTCTATATTTATATAGTAGTATAGAAAATGCAAAACTGTGTCTGGGAAATAACATACCTAATCTCAACAGTATTTTAATTCTTATATGTAGCTGATATCGAATTATATTCCATTCTTTGATTCAATGCCTGGTAATTGAATAAACCTGTGAGGGATATACAAAAGGGGAAATAATCTAAGGATAACATGCTACTTTACTATCCCTCAATTTCTGCACATTGCCTAATATAAGCGTCTAATTTACCTGTTATTAAAAACAATGTTGCATCGCCTCCACGGGAAATATCCAGTGGAGGCGATGCAACATTGTTGTCAGCTACATATAAGAATTAAAATACTGTTGAGATTAGGTATGTTATTTCCCGGACACAGTTTTGCATTTTCTATACTACTATATAAATATAGAGATTTACATGAATCCTTTTGTTTTAACAATAAACATTGCCGAAATTCCGTCGCCAATGCTATGTGATTCCTCTAAATCGCCAAAAGATCTGAATAGAGCGTATACATATCAGTTCCACAAGCTGTTTTCAGCTGTAGGTAAGCAAAACAAGTCCTAAATGACCTTGACTTTAGTTTTCAGGCATTAATGCATCATGTAGACAGCAAATAAATAGAACCATGAAAACCTTTTTTTGAATCAATAAGATCTGACTCTTCATGTATAAGTAATAACCTATAATGAAAGAATAGGACCTTAAAGACATAAATATCATCTCATCACAATTTCTACTTTTATTTTGTTTTCACTATCAACTTACATATTTCCTTCATTTCTTCCAGCTATTTAGAATATAATTCCTTCTTGAACGATTTCCAAATTATATAAGTTTCATGTCATAAGGTAGAAAGCAGAAGATGCATGTCTAATGCCTGTTCAACTACATACAATGTAGTGTCTTATTTATCTTTGGTTAGTAAGGCATAATCATCACTGTATTCTTAAATTATGCGGTTTTCTTGCAAACAAAAAGACCTTGTTCATATTCAATGTGTTTGTTGGAAGTATGAATTTACTGATTTGTAATATAAGCTCTCTATGTATTTTATAATTCTGGCTCTCAATAATGGTGTATTTGGATCATCTACAAGGTCAAGCAGAATTGTGGGTACTGTAATAATGTATTTATGTAGTCATTATATTCCTTTATCATTGGATAATATTGTCCACTGACAGGTTGAATTATGTGAGCTACAGCAGAGGCTACCATTGATCCCTGCTCTTATCTTCTGAGCATACATATTGCCTTAAATAACAGGACAAAAATCTGTTTTCGTGCAGTTTCCTTTGTTTTAACCACAAGTACGTATATTATACTAAATAGGTGAATGTGAACTTTTAAAGATTTAAATGTAGTTACAAATGTGTTTAATGTTGTACTAAAATATGTTTCTATTTTTAGAAAGCTGTCTTCTGTCTTGAGAAAGGCGCTGGCCGCCGAAACGCGTCGACACACAACTTGACACACCACCTTTTTCCATTTTGTGAAAGGAATCAATATGTGTTTTTTATTGTGATTTATACTTTCGAAATTTATTTTTATTGTGTTCTCTGAAATATGCATTTTTATATTGTCTCACTTAATAATAAATTTATTTAGTATAAAAAAGTACAAACTCTTTTTTGGAAACTGTCCTTTTCTATTTTTTTGTCCTGTGACCATTGCGTAGGCAATCTAAGACTTCCGCCTAGGTTGTTTTTTCCACTATGTCCCTCTCGTTAATCCCCTGTGCTTATCGTTCACTTACTTGTGTGCACGTAGATTCCAAGCGCCTCACCGGTCAGCCGTGTTTCGTGGATCAGATAATGCTAACCCTGATGTTCCCTTATATGTGCGCTCTAAATCCATACACCTGTGTATGACCGCGCCGATTCTGTCATGTGACCGTACGTTCGGTGGATGGCTCACGTTTTTTACGTGTGGTGTTGGTTACATTTATTTAAAGGGACCTCTCCTTGATTAGTTCTATGTCCGTTGTTTTACCTTTACCCTAAAACGTAGAGTTATATTGGAGAGTCCAGGGTTCGATTCTCGGTGTCTACATATCAACTATGGATATATATTTTATAACTGATATTAGTGAGATTGGTTCTAAATTGAATGCCCCAATTTCCATGTTCGTCATTCTAGTCATTAGATGATATCTTTGTTGGACTATGTAACCTGAATATCCTATTTTTATATAGGTTTTCATTGCATTAGATCTCTCATATTCTTTGTTTATTTATATAACTCTACATGCATTGACTTATGGTCTTATTCTAAGATGTAATTTATATTTATTAAAAAGAACTCTATCTACATCAATGTTATTTATGTTGTTTTTGGTTTATTGTTTTTATTGTTGTTCACACTTTCTACTTTCTGCTCAGGTCGAATCTGGAATTATATATATCATTTCTAAACATAGTTATATCAATCTTGATGACGCTGATTATACATTGTGGTTAGTGAAGAACATGTAAGCCACTAGATCCATTAGGTGTAAATAATTATAATTTTGTTAAATGTATTTTCTTAATGGTTCCTCTTGTTATAAGCGAAATATAATTATCCATATATACCCCGTATTTATTGGTGTATGTTACTGACCCCCCGCCTGGAATTCCATGGCCGGTACATGGGATCCATTACGGTTGGTCAGTTGATACACCAATTACAGCTACTCTATGTATTGTAAATGCACCTATATCGCTTCTATGGATAGAAGTTTGAAACTTAGTTATTCGCTAAGTGATGATACTCATCCACTCCTCTCTAGTGTTCAGACCCCTAGTAACTTGCTGTTCTGTTCAATTGTTTATGGATAACAGCGATGACCCCTATACAGGAAAAGGAACAGTTACTGGTCTGTATTATTAGTTCTGTCTCATGGGTGTTTTCTCTGAATCAATAAATAACCTGCCATTCTCTTTGTCTTTCCCAACTGCGTTGATGGAAAGTCTGTTAAGGAGTAAAGGATGATCCTCCCACTGTATGCCACTGTATTTCCTCCAAAAGGAGCTGCTTCACTTGTCCTGCATGATGGGAAGTCTGGCCTTAGAATTTCTTAAAGATGCACTGTGTGTGCTCAGTTTGATAGGGGACACTGTTTCCCTTTACTCAGGGTTTTACCAGGTGTTAATTCAGTGGTGTTTTCAGTCAAATACACTAATCTTGGCTAATTGGAATTTTTTTGTCGAAAAACCGGTGCTTCTGTGGTCACACACATAGGTGGAAGCATTCTATTGTTTATGGATTCATAGAGAATGACTATTGCAGAGAACTAGTATTAGCCTTTTCCATGCTCATGACGAGCTGAGCTCGTCATGAGGCACGGTGCTCCTGTGCTCATGACGAGCTCAGCTCGTCATGGGCCGTGGAACGCTCAGGTGCGGGGAGAATTCCCCTGCTGTGCTGAGCGTTCCACGGGAACCAATGCACCTGAGCTCGTCATGAGCACAGGAGCACTGTAGCTCATGACGAGCTCAGCTCGTCATGAGCATGGGAGCGCTGTGCGCGGCCCCCTCCCCCCCAGCACAGCGGACGAATTACCCCCGCAGCGAAGGGGTTAAAGCTAAGTAAGTTTACTTCCCTTTTCTGATGGAATCAATAATGTTGAGTAAGGCCAGGTAAGATATTAACATAAAAAGAACAATTGATGGACAGAATGCAGATCAATGTCATACATTCGCCGCAGTACAGCGATATGGGCCTAAATCCATCATTGTTTTGCCCCCATGCCATTCCAGTTTGAACCCAGCCATATGCGAATCAGTCTTGACCCTGCACCCAATGGGAACATTCCAGCCCGAACTGCCTGGCCAGGTCCTCCCTGGACTTGAAGCAAGCATCCTACGACTGGTTTCAGGGTTTCACTGCTCACTGTGCCACTGGAGACAAGCTTGCCTGGCTGATGAGGGGTGATGCCCTGAAACCAGTCCCGGGATGCTTGTTTCTGGTCCAGCGAGGACCATCACCCTAGGTAAGATTTAATAAAGCATCAAGAACAATTTAACGTATCTTATACACCAGTGGTTCCCAAACATTTTATACCTGTGACTCCCTTGACCTATTGGCAGTTGGCCGCGGCTCACCATTATGTTCTTTTTTTTGGTGGGTGGGGTTTGTAAGCCCGGCATTGGGAGTACTTCAATTTGTCTCCCTAAAAATAATTGGGAAGAAGCTGATGAAGGTATTATAATCATAGATGTTACAAAATACAAATATAACAGTTGATTAATAAAAAACTTGAATTGGTTAAGTCTGAAGCAATACAATTTAAAAAAAGTACAAAAAGGTCTACATTTATTTTAAAAATCCTAGTGAGATGGATGAGCTTATTTTTCCTTACATTGCTCATCAAATCTTGGTGTTATTTTTTAAAATCGCAACAGGCATTTCTTTTTCTAGATTAATATTTCTCTATATTTTGACTTTATCACTGCAATTGCTGAGAAAACAACTTCACAAAGGTAAGAAGTAGCAAACAGAATCCAAACATGCAGGTCTTTCTTGCTCAAGACTGGGTATTTATATTCAGTTTGGCACCAAAAGTAAAGAAGGGACTAAGGCAAGAACCTTACGTTCAATGTTGGGTCACTCGAAATGTCATTGAGCTGCTCTGCTTCCTTGTTGTTGAAATGCTGAGGCATCACAGCATTGAAGGGGTCTCTCACCCATTTTATTGGCTCCACTTCATCCTCTGGGAAACATTTGTCAAGTTAACCACAGAGTTGTGACAAATACAGCACAAAGCTGTTCTGAGATTTTCCTTTAACCTCATCTCATTGTCTTGCGAAAACTCCTTTTCCAGAGGATCACTTTCTTCTTAAAGCCTGAAACTTTGTCTGAAAGCTGCAAGATTTTAGTATTATTGCCTTACAAAGACTCGGTAAATGCATTCAGTGTTTCGAAAAGATCAGAAAGAAAAGCTATTTTTATTAGAAAGTCTGCGTCAATAAACTTGTCAGTAAAACCAATGTTCATCGTGTAGATGCAAGTATATTTCACTCATCAGCTCATACACTCTAAGCAGAGAGTTACGGAGAGACAGGCATCGAGAACTGCTGTGGAAAAGAGGCATAACTGTTCCGCCCCCATGTCATCTCACAGCTTAGCAAAAAATCTTTATTTCATTGGGCTTGTTTGAATTTTTTTTACCACTTTGATGACTATTTTTAGAATATCATGCAGTTCTTCACTGAGGTTTCCTGCTGCCAGTACTTTTCTTGGTATTATACAGTGTCTCTAAACTGCATTAGGTGCTTTTGACCGTATGCGAGCTAGAAGTCCTTGGTAGCATCCTGCCATTGAATGACCCTCATCTGTACAAACTCCAACACATCTCTCCCCGTCAGTCTGATCCTGTCCCATAAAATCGTCCACAACCGCAAACAAGTCTTCACTTGTAGCTGCACCTTTCATTTCTTTACAAAACAACAAATCCTCAATATCATTTATCCGGCTGATTATAGGAAGACAGGAGGGCGTTACTATTAACTTTGGATTTTTTTGAGAGAGTGGACTTTTGTAATTTGGTTTCTGTAAGTTTTCTTCTAAAAAAATTCCCTTGTCTTTCCAGGCAAGTTTGGGTGAAGACTTTCAAGATGACGCTTGAGTTTACTTGGAAGCATGCATTCTACAGTCAAGTCTTTTAAACAGATTACACATTGAGGACACTTCTCATTACTCTCTGAGGTGGACCGTTTAGGAAACATGACTCAGATTAAATGTAATTATTGGTTTAATTTAAATTATTACATTTATCCTGAGTCTTGTTTTCAGAACAGTCTTCCTCAGAGAGTAATGGCAGTGTTTTGCAGTCGAGCTGCATCCCCCATGTATCTCCCCACTTTGCGACTCCCTCTTCCTTCCCCTCGACTGCGCAAAGGTTTTAACCTGAAAGTAAGCCAAGGTGAGGAGCAGTGACAGGCTCCATGCTGCTTCAGTAAGATTTCATCCAGAAGGGTCAGAGAGTGACTGGGGTCATTGGAATTTTATTGTACATTATTTTTGGGTTTGTTTTATTGTATTTTACCTGCTATTTATCAAAAGCCAAACTTGATAGTGCGGAGCAGTGACAGGCTCCACACTGCTTCAGTTGGCTGCACAATATTCAGTCTTCCCTGTTATTACCTGGCTTGCTGTGTGCGGTGCACAGATTGTGAACTGTTGTTATACACAAATAAATTGTCAGCATTATTGAATTATTGTAGACTCAAACAACAATTCCTTAGTATGCAATGAGCCTCCTGCTATGTAAAGCTTGTTTCTGTCCTCTGTGTTAATCTTAATTATCATTGGCATTGTACCTTACTAGTTTTCCTTTACATTCCAAATATCTCTTCTGTGTATTGTTCTGCATTGAGGCCTCATTTCAAATGAGATCAATGTTTTGTTCTCCATTCAGAGCTCATTTCGATGTAAGAGTGGCATTATATTCTTTTGAAACTATGGTTATCCAGTGGACACACCAGATATCCGATGTACTCAGACGAGATTCAGCACAACTGCTTTTACAAGGAGAACACCCAGGACCTTCTGTCGAATTAGATTTCTGGCTCATGCAAAGGGACAACTTGCTCAGCATTTACAATCAGGTGAATATAATTCTCCTCAGTAGAAGTGATATTTTTGTTTGCTTTCAATCTCAATCTCCCTCACACTTTACACCTTCTTCTCATCTGAAGATTTGAAACAGAAGTGTGCTACCAGGAAATGTGCTCCCCCCCTTTTTGTGACTGCTCCTTATTGAGTTTTGAGCTTACAAGCTCATTGGGTTGCACCTGCGGTCTGGTAGTAGTACTGAAACTTGAGAAGACTGAGCAGCATTGGCAGCACCCTCAAATTAAAAGGGTTACATTCTACTAAAGAAGGAAAAATATCCTGAAGCACATGTATAGAGATACATAGCAGTTGGCTGCACCAACAATGGTGAATACAAAAGACTTTCAATGTAAGTGCTATCATGCACTGCATTTACCACAATGCATCTGGATGAGTTTTGTGCTGGTATGCTAGACAGTGTGCTTCCTCCCCGTGTAGAAACAAAAGTTGTCTGGTAGGAGGTACAATCTGAGTTCTCTTTTCAACCTAACCTTTGTACATGTTTACAGTGCCTACCCATACTAATATAATAAAGAGAGAGCCCAAACCTTTGAGGCGGGTAATCTCAGAAACCACAGCACCAATCACAACTCTCAATACAGCGTTGGAAAGGGCAGTTGCAGCAGAAGGACATAGGCTATGCAAACGCCCACCATAAACATTTAAAAGGTAAAAGAACCGTGCCAGCAAAGTAGTCCCTTGTAGGCGTGTCTGCGTTGTGCTGTGGGCGTGTGCTGGGGGCGTGACAAACGGTGGGGGCGTGTGGTACGTTCCGCCCTTCATGCCATGTCTCATATCGTGTGCTAATCCCACCCTGCTCCCTTTAAATACCCCTGCGGCCCATAATCATAACACACCCTAACTCCTTAAAATACTCCAACACCCTTAAACACTAACACCTCTTAACCCTATAAATATACCCTGTACCCTGTACCCCAAAACCTAAAACCCAAACCTATCCCTAAACCCTAAAAACACCCCTGTACCCCAAAACCCAAACCTAGCCCTGAACCCTATAAATACCCCTGTACCTCACAACCCAAACCTACCCCTGAACCTAAAAATACCCCTGTACCCCAAAACCCAAACCTAGCCCTGAACCCTAAAAATACCACTGTACCCCAAATCCCAAACCTACCCTTGAACCCTAAAATACCCCTGTACCCCAAAACCCAAACCTAGCCCTGAACACTTTAAATACCCCTGTACCCCAAAACCCAAACCTACCCATGAACCCTAAAAATACCCCTGTACCCCAAAATCCAAACCTAGCCCTGAACCCTAAAAATAATCCTGTACCCCAAAATCCAAACCTACCCGCTGAACCCTAAAATACCCCTGTACCCCAAAACCCAAACCTAGCCCTGAACCCTAAAAATACCCCTGTACCCCAAAACCCAAACCTACCCCATAACCCTAAAAATACCCCTATACCCCAAAACCCAAACTTAGCCCTGAACCCTAAAAATACCCCTGTACCCCATAACCAAAAACTATATCTGAAACCTTAAAATACCCAAACACCCCAAAACATATACCTCAGTACCCCAAAACTTATACCCCTATACCCATACTTACTGTATCCAAACATTTTAAAAAACATGCTTTTACCATTCATGCATTTACAAAGAATTTTGTTGTAAATGCATGTGTGGTAAAAGCATATAAAATGTAATGCAATGCTTTATAATGGCATTGCGCAGTCATGGTACTTTCGTAATGAAAGTATGCGGAGTGAAGGTATGCGGAAAGAAAGTTGCGGAATAATGGGCGTTTACCCTCCCCCGATAAGTACATTGGTGGTACGGCGGCCTACATCTCCAGCAACATACTCCTATTTTTTCACCACCCATTTGAAAAATGCACAGGTCTCTCTCATTGATGGCCAGCACCGACATACACTTTTAGACACACCTCCCGCCACAAGTTCTAGAATTGCGAACTTTAGAGCTGGGAAGCTCCGTTCGAATCTTGGCACTAGCTCAACATCCTGTGATTCCAGGCAAATCGCGTTGTCTCCCAGTGCCTACCACAAATGAATGTGTTCTTCTGTAATGTAAATTGTGCTCATGCCATGTTGTCGAGTTCGCGCTATATAATATTGGAAGGAAAAATAAAGTAGGGAAACTCGAGTTCCACACACTACTGAACGCGCAGTCTTAAGTGCATCAGCAGTGCACTGTGAATCGGAGCGTTTCACAGGCCTGTCACAGATAAGAAATGCTATCAAAACGAAATCCTACAAAACAATATACTACTGGCCAGCAGCAATTCATACCCGAACAACGTCGAGACGGGCTGCTAGTAAACATATAAAGCATGCAATAAACGAGCATCACATGATTCATATAAATGTTGAGCAATGTACTTTGATACACTGTATCACTTGCCTTCATGGTATTTTCCATGGCATACTAAAATTTCATTGCATTTGAGAAAAAAAACTGTATTTTTCCTTATATTGTTGCATTAGCAACATCCTTAATAAAAGCATTGGATCAAGATCATTAATAAAAAGCACTGCAACTTTCTTTTTAGTGCACTGAAACGCAAGCAAGCTCTCTAATTAAGGGTGCATTAAAGATGGTAGACATATACTTCAACCACAAAGTACAAACGGAAAATAGCAAACAATACTATGACATAATGTTATAAAGGATAGCATTGTGCTCACTAGATTTACTAGTCTCTAGAAAACATTGACAGATTAACAGAAGCTGCTGGGCACATGCCAGATCTTTCATATTTGAACAAGTTCTCCTCCATGTTAAGGATATAGAAAGCATATCGGTACTATTAACATAATCTTTGAACGGTTCAAGTTTTTGTTTTATTTATACTTTTATTGTAAACTCATACCAAAAAGAAAAGACCACAGAACTCAGTACAAAAAGTAGGAACAATGCCATGCAGTGAACTACTGCACAGATACAGATATCAACACAGATCACATTGATACAACCAAATAACACAGTACATATTGGCACAATATACGGTACGTCAAGAGGTTTACAACCCTGGCATGTGCAATGTGAACACACAGTTGTGCAGAGTTCCCTTGGTAAGGGCCAAGGGCCCCCGCCAGAAACTAGGGGCATAGCTCCTGTCAGACATATACTGAGGGAATCAGGGGCAGCTTCCTGAGAGTTAGCATGTTCATCACTCAACGCTGTGCCCCATTGTGCTAGCAGATAGGTTACCAGCGAAGCCCAGATGTCCTTTGGTCAGGAGCATGCAGGCATCAACCCCCAGTGGGTGTCCTGATGTTCTTGGAAATAGACATCATCTCGCAGCCAGTGAGCTGATTGAGGCACAGGATGCCTGGCCCAATGAATGGCTACTCTATGCTTGGCGATAGTAGCAAGATAGCAGTGAATTTGCGCACACTTGAGGATGTGTCCTTCACATATTAAAGCAAATCCACCAATGGTGTCCTCTCTGGTGCATTATCCGTAATTAGCGGAATAGTTTCCAATACCTCAGACCAAAATCGCACAGATTGTAAAAATTTAGCAATAAGAGCAGTACACTGTAAACTGTATGTGTCATCTACCATTCCTATCCTAATCAACTGCGTGGGTGTATGATATACCCAATGCAGGTGTTTGAAAGGAATTAACCAAAGCCTGTTATTCTGGAAGAGGGCCCTGAATTGAGTGCAACAGTAGCAACACTGTTCCTCACTAATAGGGAATAGGGGAAGTTCAAGTCAGCAGAGCATCCTCACTAATAGGGAGTAGGGGAGTCGTGCAGAGGGTGTACAAACCATGGCACTCTCCTGCATCATTTCATAAAGGCGTGTGATTAGTTTGCACAGGGTTGGATTAGTAAACATAATTTCCAATGTGAAAGATATCGGATGAGTCACCAGAAATAAATTATGCATAGCGCCCAGCCGCACGTAACGTATGATAAGTAAGCACGTCCAGAGATGTAGAGACAGAGTGATCAAATATGTGGCTGGGAAATTAAGTGTCCCCATATATAAACATCACAAAATGACAAGAGTTGGAGTCATTGCAGGCGACTGTGAGTGCCAGTGCCCGTGGGGATTTGTGGATGTCCCCCAAGTGTCACTGCCAGAGCATACAGGTGGTCCAGTCCCACCCAATGTTGCAAGTTGTCCCACAGTCAGACGGTGTAAGCCACAGTATCAATCGGAGTTTGGGGCCACCTTGGAGGGAGATTCAAGGCAGTAGACAGAGAGCAGGGAGCTCTGTGATCATGTGCAGGTACTGTGTTTAGTTGAAATCGAGTGGAATGTAACTATTAATGAGCAAACTGAACTTGTGCACAGTATAACTAGAGTCCATGTCTGAGATGCATAGTCCACCCTGTTCGAAGGGATGAGTCAATCCTTCCCAAGATACCCAGGGTTGCATGCCTGCCCGTGTCAGTGTGAGTAGGTGAGACTTAAGACATTTGCAGAAATGGGCCGCCAGGGGAATAAGAAGATTAATAAATAGGTACATGAACTTCGGGAGCACTACCATTTTGGCCACGGTAACCCTCCCAACACTCGGTCCTCCACCTATGTCCTGAGCCTCTTGTAATTTACGTGCCACAGTTCATCCAAGTCCTGAACAAGCCTGACCCTCGGGTATCTCACCGGTTTTTCCACCCACCTCAAGGGAAACTCTGACTCAAGAGGTCTTGTGGCATCAGTGAGCGGAAATATGATGAATTTGGACCAATTGATAGTGATTCCAGCATGTCTGCCAAAGTTAATAATTTCTCGAATAATAGGAACAATGTTAGTTTGGGGGCCGTGAACATACAAGGTAACATCGTCTGCATGCATGGAGATCAAAATCCTCCTAAGTGTGATCGTAAGCCCCCTTTGTGAATTATGTTGCCTCAGCTGAGCTGCTAGGGGCTCAATTGCGACTGCAAGTAGAATGTCGACTGGGGGGCAAGTGATCACACCATTGACACATAGTAGGTCAACAGACTGAGTGTAGAGTAGTTTAATTAGGTGTAGAAATTGCTGTTGACTCCAATACGAACCATGAGGTGGAAAAGGTAAGGCCACTCAAGCGAGTCAAACGCCTTAGTGGCGTCAAGCACCCCCACTGCTACGCTAAGCTGGGGATTAACAGAGTGGAGAAGTGCAAAAAAGTTCCACGAGTTATGCGCTGTTTAGCTTCTGAGTACAAAGCCAAATGTTCTGGGCAGACAATATTCGGTAGCAGCGGAGGAGGTGGGAGGCAATTAGTTTAGCCAAAATGTTGTTGTCAATGTTTATCATGGAGAGTGGTCTGTAGGAGTCGCAGCACTGAGGGTTCTTGTCAACTTTCAAAATGGTAACAATGAGTGCCTCCTGGAGGAAGGGTGGTAGCACGCTGCGCGACAGGGACTCTTTGTGCGTGTCCAAAAGGTGGGCACTAAGGAGCGAGGCATACTCTTTATAAAGGGCTGCTGTTAAACCATCCAGGCCTATTGCCTTATCCTCAGAGAATCTATTAATGACCTGCACAATGTCCTCCACCGTAAAGGTTTCTTTTAAAAACTGCCCATCATCCAGTCAGAGCAATTGCAAGGTATCAAGGTAGGCAGTCAGGCCAGAAGATACATGTAGCAGAGAGGGAGCATATAAGTAGAATGAAGTCACAATGCGGTGTATAGATTTGACGCTCACATGGGCAGTCTGTTGGTCATCAACCTGCCCCACAACATGATCGCTAGCCTAGGGTTTGTGCAGCAGTCCAGCCAGAATCTTGCCCAACTTGTCCTCTTCACCGTAGCGTTGAGCAACCGCCTCCTACCCAAGATGTTCTATCTCTCTAAGCGCTGCCTAATCATACTCCAATAGCTTGTTCCTGAGGGATTCAAGCATGGCTGCACTATTGGTAGCAAAAAATGGGAGTTCCAGAGCTCTAATATCTGTCTCTTTTTGTGCAAGCTCCCTGCGCAGCATTCGAAGCACACCAGCCTGTTTATCAATGCATTTATCAATGCATTGCCCCATGAATCACAATCATGAACGCTTCCTAGGCCATGGATACTGAGTCAACGGAGTGCACATTATGCTCGAAGTAATCAATGATGGACGTTCTAATTTCTACCCTGAAAACCTGGTCCCTGAGCACATTAGGGAGAGTCTCTAGGGCAAGGTCTGTGAAGTAAGCTCCAGAAGGGCAATCTCGAAAAGGATAAAGACGTGATTGTAAAGCATCCTGGGGAGGTGCGTGACACTAGCAGTCCAGGTTACCACATCTCTGGTAACAACCCAGTAGTCTATTCTGGACCAGGTGTTGTGCGTTGACTTTAGTCATTTGCCCTCTGTACTGGCTGCATTTTGGAATGGCCGAATATCTGTGATAGGAGTGTATGCAGCTGTGCAGCAGCCCCCATATTTAGGCATTGAGTATCGCTTGACCTCTCTGCCCGAGCTTCTAAAATCACATTGAAATCCCACCCCCACTACACTGCACCTGGGCCCATGCCCCACACCAGTCTCCATACCCCAGCGCCAAAAATAGGGGCGTCCACATTGGGGCCATATATCAAAATCAGGATCATAGTGTGCCT
Organism: Lissotriton vulgaris; assembly: GCF_964263255.1. Lineage (NCBI taxonomy): Eukaryota > Metazoa > Chordata > Amphibia > Caudata > Salamandridae > Lissotriton > Lissotriton vulgaris. The sequence continues at coordinate 789,047,013 of NC_141687.1, read as the reverse complement.
CTGCAGCGTGCCCAATAAATTACAAACTTGCCCTGCGCTTCGCACAGCACCCAGCGCGTGCGCCATGGCAACTCCTTTCGGAGAAGTATAGCCACGCCCGACACATGGTTGGAATAATGGGCTATATGTAACTCTGCAATCCATCCCTGCACGCAAACGGGACTGATTCAATTCAGTTAAGTGCAGTTCCTTTAGCAGGGTAATGTCAATGTAATGTCTTTTAGGTATGCCAGCACTGGCCGGGTCTTGCGCCTATCATTTAGCCACTGTACATTAAAGGTCAAACATTTAGTAGGAGTCACTAGTGATCATGGGGAAACATTGTAATTCAAGACATATTTCCAACACAGAGCAAATGTATCAATAGCAACGAGAGACTGCACCTCTAACAAAGGAAAGGACAGTACAGTACAAAAGGCAACAAACAACTTACCCGTGTCTCACCCACCTCCCACTTCAGTTCCCTAATCGAGTGGGATTCTGCCACCCCTCCCTATAACAACAAGTTAGACCACAAACCAAAACTGTGGAGGGAATAATCCCCTGAGGAGATCAAGAGGTCTCAGCATACTCCCCAGCCAGTTATTGGCCGGTTGACCAGGAAACGTGGGTAAAGGCACATTCTGGAATGATTCAGATGCCTTCCTCATGGCGCTGGGGATGGTCTGTTGTAATCCAGCAGGTTCTCATCGTTTGGTCATTTCACCTTTCAGCAGGTGACCTATTCTGGGCCAGCAGCTGGGGTCCCATCAGTCCATGGCCATAGCAAAGGATGGATAGTGCAAGTATCAAGTGGCGATTAGTCATTGTCGCTTAAGCAGCCACAACTGAACCAGGGGACTTGGTGGCAGGGTTGTCCAGGCCACAAACAAACTTAGCTGTGGCCATGGGGTCTGTTAAATGATAGGATTTCCCATTTAGGATGAACCGAAGCTTGGCTGGCTAGATCAAGGAAACCGTGGTCCCAACTTTCTACCAAGTATGTTTAACTGGTAAGAATTTATAGCGCTCAGCCTTCACTGCCAACGCAAAGTCCGGGAATAGCAAGATGGTGTTTGCTTGGTATTGAAGGGGCCAGCAATCCATGGCAAAGGACAGTGCAGTGTTCCTGTCCCTGTAATTCAAGAGGTGGGCAATTATCGGACGCTCCAGGGGGTGTGTGCGGTCCCAAAGCATGGTGCGCCCGCTCCATGATGAACATGAGAGAATGATCATCCCCAAGTAATGACCTGAGCATAGATTCAACATGATACTCCATTCTGTCCATCTCCATCGATTCAGGGATACCAAGAATGAGAATGTGCAGTTGTTACAGCAGGAGTGTGCCTCGAGGTCTTCATTCTTACTTTTGATAACGTCTATAACTTTTTCCCATCCGAAGAAGCTGTTTCCCGGCAGTCGAGTGTCCATCTTCAGTATCGATTCAGAAAAGGGGGTGGTGATGGACAGAGTATCTGAATTAAGCAGAAAACTCCTACCCAGTCAACAGATCAGGGCTTGATCCATCACCGTTTTTTAGCTCACTGCACCATCCCAGCTCAGAACCTGGCTAATTGCAAATTAGTCTGTCCCTGGCCCAGTGCATCATGGGAACAGGGGAGACCAAACTACCAAGCCAATTCTTTTACTGGAAAGGAAATAAGCTTCCGGGGACCGGTTTCTGGCATTACAGCCGTCTTCGGCCCGGCTTCCTTGAATCCTGATGGTGCAGTGAGCAAGGGACTCACATCTGAGCATACCCTTCCACGCTTATGGTGGACAAAACGATTCAGAAAAGGGGGTGGTGATGGACAGAGTATCTGAATTAAGCAGAACACTCCTACCCAGTCAACAGATCAGGGCCTGATCCATCACCGTTTTTTAGCTCACTGCACCATCCCAGCTCAGAACCTGGCTACTTGCAAATTAGTCTGTCCCTGGCCCAGTGCATCATGGGAACAGGGGAGACCAAACTACCAAGCCAATTCTTTTACTGGAAAGGAAACAAGCTTCCGGGGACCGGTTTCTGGCATTACAGCCGTCTTCGGCCCGGCTTCCTTGAATCCTGATGGTGCAATGAGCAGACTGATTTGCATATAGCCAGGTTCTGAGCTGGGATGGTGCAGTGAGCTAAATAACGGTGATGGATCAAGCCCTGATCTTTGGACTGGGTAAGAGTGGTCTGCCTAATTCAGACACTCTGTTCATCACCACCCCCTTTTCTGAATCGTTTTTGGCCAGTATAGGTGTGGCAGGGTATACTCAGACATGAGTCCTTTGCTCACTGCACCATCAGGATTCAAGCAAGCCGGGCCGACGACGGCTGAAATGCCAGAAACCGGTCCCCGGTAGCTTGTCTCCTTTCTGGTGAAGAATTGGCTTGGTAGTTTAGTCTGCCCTGTTCCCATGATGCACTGGGCCAGGGACAGACTGATTTGCATATAGCCAGGTTCTGAGCTGGGATGGTGCAGTGAGCTAAATAACGGTGATGGATCAAGCCCTGATCTTTGGACTGGGTAAGAGTGGTCTGCTTAATTCAGACACTCTGTTCATCACCACCCCCTTTTCTCAATCGTTTTTGGCCACTATAGGTGTGGCAGGGTATACTCAGACATGAGTCCCTTGCTCACTGCACCATCAGGATTCAAGCAAGCCGGGCCGACGACGGCTGAAATGCCAGAAACCGGTCCCCGGTAGCTTGTCTCCTTTCTGGTGAAGAATTGGCTTGGTAGTTTAGTCTGCCCTGTTCCCATGATGCACTGGGCCAGGGACAGACTGATTTGCATATAGCCAGGTTCTGAGCTGGGATGGTGCAGTGAGCTAAATAACGGTGATGGATCAAGCCCTGATCTTTGGACTGGGTAAGAGTGGTCTGCTTAATTCAGACACTCTGTTCATCACCACCCCCTTTTCTGAATCATCTTCAGTATCGGGCATGCGGCACTACAGTTGACCTATTCGCTCCTCGTGCCGGTCTATCTTTTCCTTCAGGCAATCAAACCTATCTGTGAGGAGGTCTATTTTTGATTCAATGGTGTTTAAGCTGTGTTTGAAGTCTAGGAATCACTCAATATTCTCAAAGACCGTTTTGGCTTTGATGGTGCTGTTCTCAAGTGGTCGACCTCCTTTTTCCAACATAGAACCCAAAAAATTAAAGTCAGAGATTGCCTTTCTAAACCTTTGCCAGTCACCTTGGGCGTACCCAGGGCACTATTCTCTCTCCCAATCTATTCAACCTCTTCATGGAATCCCTCACCCTTATTCTTAAACAAGCGAAAGTCAGTTACCACCTCTATGCTGATGACACCCAACTTTACTATAGGATCAAATCTCATGCCGATGTCTTATATCTCAATGAAGCCTTGACTAAGATTCAATTGTGGTTTCATCATAACCACCTCAAACGTAACCCTAAAAAAACAGAAATCATTCTATTCTCTACTAAAAACAACTTGCTCCCTATTCAACACTGGATCTCTGACAGCAAAGCTCTCAACTGTGCTCTCTCCGTCTCTAACTCAGTCAAATCCCTCGGCATCAGAATCGACCTGAGCCTCAGTCTTACTCCCCACATAAAGAATTTGGCAAAAGGTGCTCTCTTCGCACTTCACCATCTTAAAAAAAATAAACCCTTTATTCCTGCAGATGACTTCAAATCAGTTGTGCAATCACTGGTTTGGTCTAAAATTGACTATGGTAATGCCACTCTCGCTGGAACTCCTAAAGTCCACCTAGCACATATCAAATCCATTCTGAACCTTGCTGCCAGGCTTATTACTGACTGTAAGCGTTTTGATCACATCTCCCCCGTTCTCAATGACCTTAAATGGCTTCCGATTGAAGGCAGATCCACCTACAAGACTGCTTGCATCCCGCACAAAGCCCTCCATCAAAATACCCCATTTTACCTCTCTGACAAACTCCACAAAGCGGGCTGTACTGGAACAATGAGGAACACTAACGCTCTTGTCCTTGTCCCTCCTTTATTAAAAAACAAATCAACACAGTCCCGCTCTTTCTCTGGAAATGCGCCCTCTATCTGGAATGCCCTCCCTAAAGATTTTGTTGCAACCCCTCCTACCCCAGCTTAAAAAAAACCTCAAGCTGCTCCTTCTCAATAAATACTGGGGTTCTTAATATATTGCCACTGGATTATAATTCCTACCCTTGCCTTATCAGTATAGGTCCCCTCTACTTATTGTGTCACCCCATCCCCCCCATTCTATTCTTTCATTTTGACGTCCTCCACCCACCTTCTTTATTTTTGGGGTAATGCCCACCTTCGTTAACTTGCATTCCCCTTACCCCTCACCCTCCACTGTTGTCCTTCACTTTCTCGCCCTCCTCACACACTAACTTTGCTTTCTTCCAGTTCTAATATTGTCTCATTACCTCAATGTACTAAAGTTAAATTGAAATTCTGTATTACCAAAACCTGTAAAGCGCTCTGATACTCTTGGGTCCAGCCAGCGCTATATAAAACCTTTAAATAAATAAATAGGAAAATGGATTTTATGTCTTACGCAGCTGAGGCTTCATCACAGTCCTGAAAGCCCTGCTCACGGCCCCCCGGGCTCCAGCTCTGCGGTGCGCATGAGATGCCAAGACTCTAAATACAATTTGGACTGTTTATTATCACCTTTCTCTATGTTGCAGGCCAGAGGACTCGGGCAAAGTCAGTGTTGTCGAACGTGCACCAAGGTCGCCGACCCCAGAGAGGCAGATCGCGCAGTGACAGAGATCCCACCAGGGCCGGACTGGGAACTGAAAGAAGCCCTGGCAAATTTTGGCAGAGCAGCCCCCGTTCAGCTTGTAGCGAGCGAGCCCAGCGAACGAGCCCGACTACTACTTGTGTCATAAAAGCCTTTGCATGCAAGGCATGAGCTTATATGCAATATGTGGTGTGCAGGAAATAAAACCAAAACAACATATAAAGTCTCATATTTAGTCATACCCTACAGAACATATATACTTATTGCTTTTACAAACAAGCGAAGTGATTTGGAGTGAGGGAGAGGACATACAAAGGAAGAAAGCAAGAAACCAAATGCACTCTCACAAAGAGCTGAATGAAAAATAAGAAACGAGTACCCTAAATGTAAGGAGTGCGAAGGATACTAGTCAGCCAATCAAAAGGATGGTAAAGAAGTTTGCCGCCAGGAGAAGGGCAAATACAAGAGGAAGGCAAGCCATCGAATAGGAAGCAAGCGAAGGAGTGTGATAATGAAGCCAACCAATAGTAAGCAATGGGTGGGATCTAAAAAGTGAAAGTGGTATTTGGGTTGAGGAGGGTTTCTTAGAACTCGAGATGAACTTCACCCAAAAGAAACCTCCACTCCATAGCTGTAGATTAGACACCTTTTCAGCAGCACTCTAGGTGATAAAAAGCAATATCTCCTCAAGGAAGTCACATTTACGTCTCACAAAGACAAGTAATTGGTATGATAATAAAAATATCCATCCCAATCTTTCCACTTCTCTATTACTTCAACCATGCCCGTTCACAACCATGCCCCAAATCTCAGATTGGACAAACTACTGCAGCAACCAGCTGAGCAGACTTTATTATATGAAATACGATAAAGGGAACTGAAGAGCTGTTCGAAGCTACCAGCATACGGAAAACCCTAAAAATTAGCATCTGTCTCGCACACTTCATCAAACACACTGCTAGGTGATGCATCTCATAACACGATAACCGCACCTCAGTGGTCATCACGCACGACATGGAAACATTTCCCACAAAGGACCAAAATAAAGACATCCTTCCAACCATACACTCTACAAAGTGTACCATGCTACTCATGTAGGCAAGCACTTCAGCACCCTACATAGGGGTGGTAAGTGCTATTTAAATGTTGCAATACAATACAATTCGGTCAGATTTGACGAATCATGAAATGTTGGTCACTGAGGTTTGCTAAATAATTACCAGCAATGACAAAATCAGCCCATTAAGATTTGCAATTTAGTTACACAGACCAAAATGGAAATCACAATTAATGTACAGCACACTGCGAGGCCCATCATCAACTGACTTACTGGTGATGTATAGCATTAAGTAAACATACATACAGAATATAATAAAAATCTGCACATTTACTATGAGTTTTGGAAATAGTTAATAAGACTGAAGGCATTTAGACACAACGAAGTGAATACTCAATTAGATTACAACCTTTACTTATGTTCCCTCCCACGCTTTAGTGAAGCAAATGCTTCTTTGTTACATCATAGTTATGATGATCTATGTATTTTCAGTAAACGTTTCTCTAGGAAGTAAGCAGCCCAGGCACACTACAACAATTTATATATTGCCAGAAGGTCTAATGTGCGCTGCAGTGTGCCCCCTTCACAGAATGTAAACGAGCATTCAAAAAGCTGCCTTGAAACATGGCTTACAGTCAAGGGGAAAAAAGCGCTGAGATGCGACCAGCATTGACCACGTAACAGCTTTTTTAAGCCGTGTTGCACAGATCCTAGAGAGTTATCCTAGCAATCTATCAGGAGCTCATTCCAATACATTAATTCCAGTATCTTATTGACACATGCAATACTGCAGATACTAGATGGAAACAATTAAATCATTACCAAAGAAATTATTCACTCATTAGATAGGAGTTCCTCCCTTTTACTTTGCTCCCTTTCATTCTTTGCAGTATTCAAAATGTACTGTTAAAACATTTCTGTACAATGTTTTTTTCAGTAAACAAAATGTATACGGTATTTGAATTAATTGAAGGGGAGAGATAACGTGCAAACGATGAAAGTACCAAAAATGAAAGATTGGCCTTTTTTCAATAGCATGTATGAGATTTTGAAAGCATATGCTAAAGTTACGCAAATGGTTGCTTCCAAAGTCCAAGCAATCTACATGCATGAACGAAAATAAAACACATTATTGGAATATAGAATAAGTGTGAGCCCCCCTCCGAAAAATATTTTTGACGCAGGTATCACACTGGCAATTCATACGAGGTCTTAGTTTCTCATAGAAGCTAATTTCTGGGAAATGTCACATATGTAACAAAACACAGTACGTGCTTACCATTTGTATTTCATAAAACAATAACCCCAGCAAATTATTGTACAGCCGTTGAGCTTTCACTTCCACTAGATATTGTAGTGTTAAGCACAGGATGAGGAGGTAGAGGCGCCTAGTGGTAGTTTGTTTCCTTGCCCCGAGGCTGATGACACTTCTTCCCAGCTTCGAGGCCGGAGGTGTTTTCTCCCCAGGACCTACGTATACAAGTGTGAAGTAATTTATCCCAGAATCCGCCTAATGGCTTTTGTTTTTAATTGCGGCCCGGACCCGATCACGCGGCTCGCGCCCCCCACCCAGCCATAAAACTCACGCAGGGGAGGGGGTGGCCTGTCACTCACCTTTGGCTGTGGGCTGCGGGCTGTGGGCGCTGGGCGGCAGACACGGAGGCAGGCCACTCTCCATCTATGCCATTGCCAGCCTGTCTTTCAGTCGTCTCTCCCACGCGCAGTTTATTACACCGACCCGCCGAGCCCCAATGCGCTTGCGCACTCCACCCTAAGGGTGAATGACTATACCGTGGCGCGCAGACCGAGAGTAGACGTCACTGCGCGCCGCGCATCACGGTTCAAGAAACTTCCAACCCAGTCAGAGGTCACAGGCTGAATTTTAATAATTAAAATAAAATCGGATGACATCAAGTACACGGTCCCTGGACAGTGCGTGCAGCAGCAGCTGCATTTTATGCAGATTGTGCTAGTTTGCTCGGTCCCGCCAAATCGAACCCAGCAACAAAACCGGCCTCCTGTCACCAAACCGGCCCCCACCCCGTCCAGCCTACCGGGGGATTGCCCGGTGCCCGGAATTGCCAGTCTGGGCCTGGATCCCACCACCCCCCAGGAAGCAAGAACCGGGGGGCATGAGCAGATCCACTCCCACTCCATGCGTGAGCTCGCCCTCTGCAGGCTCGAGGCGTGTGGGAGTGTGTCACCGGATGCTCCAAGGGGGTTGGGCCCGCATCCAAGCAAGGAGTGTCCAGTGCAGTTCCAATCCCCTCGTCGGACCCTGCCACACCACAGATATCCTAAACTGGGTGACAGGAACATGCCCAAGGCACTCAATGAGATTGTAAGGCAGCCCCTGCCCACACTGCATAAGGGGACCAGAGCAGCGGGTGAGGTAAGCAGCAGGGAGGGCCCACAACCGCAGCCCCGCCCACACCAACACACACCTGGCCCAAAGTTCCATGGCCAACTCCCTCAGCTACTAATTCTCACTTGGCGGGCCACACAGAATCACTCCCAGGTGGCCCACACAGCCGTCGCAGGTACTTTGCTAAGTGTCTTTTAAAAGTTCCCAAATGTTACGGACTGGTGGTCGTGCCTTTTCAGCATGTGCGCCTCAGATATGGAATCAGCTACCAAAGCACCTTCTGCTTCGTTCCATCAGTTTTTCCTTCCAGATAAAGTAAAAAACCTTACATTTCCAAATGGCTACAGGTAGCTTCACCCCTTTTTGGCATGCAATTAATGTAATTATTTGTTTTTGCGTTGTGAAATCACGTTCAAACCCAAGGGTATCGGTGTGATGTAAATGCCATTGTGCTCCTCAGCACGTTTAGGTGTGAAGATTGTGTGTAGTTTAACAAAAAATATGTAATGCTAAAGCTATTTACTCAGTTGTTTCCCCTTCAACATAGATTAAAGTTTTAATTAGAGTTTCACATAAGCAAAACACCTGTGATAAAGAAGGTACAGATGTCTACTTCTGTGGTTCATATATGTTCATTGTGGTCCTGTGAACTGATAAAATGATTGACTGAAACAACAAAGTGATGTATAACATTTATGAGCACCTCGTTTATATACATACATTTTCGTTAAACGTGTATAGACATTATCATGTTTTTCTAATTTTCAGTTACAACATTCAGAGATCCAAAGGGTAATAGCCATCTTGAAGTCGAGTAAGAGCAGCTACTATCCAGGCTTCAGAGAACTTATCTTGAATGTCAAAGAAGGTAATGCAGCAATAAAACTTTAAATAGCAATACTGCTCAAATGTCAGAAATGCGATTGCCTTTTTTTTCCTCAGCTCATTCCTTTTTCATCACAAATGCCTCGATAACATTTTATTATTTGTATATTTTATTTGACTTGACAAAATTAGCAAATAATTGATATGGCATGTTAGCTTTTGAGATCACATATGCTGATTTCATATGCATAATCTGAAAGCGAATGTACCATTCCATTTTTGTGCCACTTTTGTTCGTCAAATAAAAGATAGGGTCGTGTAGACTTCTTATTGCACATACATAGTGTCATTTGGTCCAGATTATTAGACTACCTGTAATTTGCACTTTCCCATTTTTCCTTTCTCTCTCTCAACATAGCTTTTCCATGCAAAGTGGCAATATTCCCTTTTGAGTTCTAGTTGGACGTTCTGTTTTCTGGCAAGTTAACTTTAGTACCTCTTTCCTTGCGACTTTGATGCTGGAATTATTGAGTGATCGTTTTACTAGATACAACTTTAAAGTGATAGGAAACTCCCGATTTAAATATAATAATTCACATGCAGACAACTGTGTGACTACCACAGGCAGTAATTGTAGTATTTATGAGATTAGCAGTGTGTAAGATCAAAATTTGCAATTCCGCACACTCCTAGTAAAACATAGCACTGCTTAAAATGTGCGCAATAGTCTCTTTTGGATGTTGGGGAGAGCTGAATTCACATGATTATTTCAATGTTGTGGTCCTCTGCTTTGCTCTGATGTCAAGGTGTGTTGAAGACTGGATGTTGTGAACTCTGTCAAGTTTCATTCTTGATTTGCCTAAGGAACTTCTAGCAGTATCCAGGCTGCCTTCCAGTATGTAATAGCACATGTGAAATGTCGAATTAGCTCTTTAAGAAGGCCTCATTTAGGAGGAAAGTCCTCAAATGGCAAAAAAACCTGTGCTCTCTTATAACTCTTGGTTGGAGATTAAGAGTATGCAGAAGTTGATAAGCAAGGCAGCAAACATAGAAGTGGAAACAGGCAAGCAAAGATATCCAGTCGAAAATCTAAATGGAATCCACTGCAAGGAAAAACAAGCAGTGGTAGAGCCAATAGGTCTGACCTCAGGACCTTATAAGTGTTTAGCCAAAGCTATAAGCTTCACCAATGTCTTTAGCTATGTTGTAGAGCATTGCGGCTGCTGAACAGCATGTTGAAAAGTTATAATAAAAAACTGTTATAAGCATTTTTGTTATGTTAACCAAGAAGACATTATGTACAATTGAACGACCTTATTAAAAAAAAGAATTACCATAAAAAAAATGTATTCTAGTTTTTTGTCCTTGCAATGCTGGCAACTTCTTCCTGCTTGTTTGTGTGTTACGGGGTAGAGGGGAAATAAACAAGTGGAGGGTTGAGGTTGGGAAATAGTAACAGAATTAAAACACGCACAGCAGATGGAAACTAAGGGAGAATCAACAGATGTCAGATTCTGTGGGAAGACTGAGGAGGTGCTGAGTGATGCTGGGGTGGTGCTGAGGTGGTGGTGCTTGAGCGCATAGATGATGCTGTGCTGATGCGGTGCTGTGGTGGTGTTCAGTGAAATTGAAGAGATGCTGCACTAATGCTGAGTGATGCTGTGGCGGTGTTGAGTAATGCTGTGCTGATGCTGAGTGATGCTATGGTGGTGCTGAGTCATGCTGAGGTGGAGGTGCTGCACTGGTGCTCAGGTGGTGCTGAGTGATACAGAGCTGGTGCTGTGCTGCACCGATGCTGAAGTTGTGCTGAGTTGCTGCTGAGATGGGGCTGCCCTGGTGCTGAGATGGTGCATCACAAGTGGTGATGCACTGATGATGAGGTGGTGCTGTGCTGATGCTGAGATGGTGGTGTGCTGATGCTGAGGTTGTGCTTAGTGATATGGTGGTGGTGCTGAGTGATGCTGTGGTGCTGCTGAGTGATGCTTTGGTGGTGCTGAATGATGCTGAGGTGATGCTGCGGTGGTACTCAGGTGGTTCTATTCTGATCATGAGGTGGTGCTGAATGATCCTGAGGAAGTGCTGTGCTGAGGCGATGCTGCACTGATGCTGAGGAGATGCTGCTCTGAGGTTGAAAATGGTGTTACCCTTGTTCTGAGTTGCTGCTGAGGTGGGGATGTGCTGGTGCTGAGGTGGGGCTGTGCTGGTGCACTGATGTGGAGGTGGTGCTGTGCTCATTCTGAGATGATGCTCTGCTGATGTTGAGTTGGTGCTGAGGTCTTGCTGCGATGATGCTAAGTTGGTGCTGCACCGGTTGTGGTGCACTGATGAAGAGATTGTGCTGTGCTGATGTTAAAGGGGTGCTGATCTGGTGTCAGGTGGTGCTGAGTGATGCTGAGTTGGTGTTGTGCTGAGATGATGCTGTGCTGAAGCTGCACTGATGCTGAAGTTGTGCTGCATTTGGGCTGAAATATTGCTGAGGTGGGGCTGCGCTGGTGCTGAGGGGGGCTGCACTGGTGGTGGTGCACTGATGCAGAGGTGGTGCTTTGATGATGCTGAGATTGTGCTGTGCTGATGTTAAGGTGGTGCAGTGGTGGTGTTCACCTGGTGGTGCGCTGATACTGAGGTGGTGCTGCGCTGATGCTGAGGTGGCGCTGCACTGATTCTGAGGTGGTGCTGCACTGATGCTGAGGTGGTGCTGCACTGATGCTGAGGTGGTCCTGCACTGATGCTGAGGTGGTGCTGTGCTGATGCTAATGTGGTGCTGCGTGGATGGTGAGCTGGTGCTGAGGTGGCGGTGTGCTTGTGTGGAACTTGTGCTCAGGTGGTGCTGAGTGATGCTTTGCTGGTTCTCAGGTGGTGCTGTGCTGGTGCTAAGGTAGTACTTGGTGATGCTGAGTTGGTGCTGTGCTGGTGTTGAGGTGATGCTGCACTGGTGCTGTGTTGGTGCTGAGTTGGTGCTGCGCTGGTGGTGGTGTATTAATGCAGAGGTGGTGCTGTGCTAATGCTGAGGTGGTGCTTTGGTGGTGTTAAGTGATGCTGAGGAGATGCTGTGCTGGTGCTGAGGTGGTGCTGAGTGATGCTGTGGTGGGCAGAGTGATGCTGTGATGGTGCTGAGTGATGCTATGGTGGTGCTGAGTCATACTGAGTTGATGGTGCTGCTCTGGTGCTCAGGTGGTGCAGAGCTGGTGTTCGGGTGGTGCAGAGTGTTGCTGAGTTGGTGCTGTGCTGAGGTGATTGTTAGACCTGGCATCCTTGGTGTATTTTTCTTTTTGCTTCTGGCCTCCTGTTTGTGAGTGTGTGCTGCATTTCCATTTTGCTGGTTTTTGAACACTGGGCACTTTAACACTGCTGATCAGTGCTAAATTGCAAGTGCTCCCTGTGTAAATTATGACTGTGATTGTTTAGTCATGATTGGGATATTTGATTTACTTGTAAGACATGGTAAAGTGCACTGTGTGTGCCCAGGGCTACTAATGGGCCTGCAGCACTGATTGTGCCACCCACGTGAGTAGCCCTGTAACCACGTCTCAGACCTGCCACTGCAGTGTCTGTGAGTTCATTTTTAAACTAACGATAAAATCATGAACTACTACAATTCTAAACATAAAGTACACATCAATTTATTAAAGTAACAGAAATAAAAACAGTTAACATTTATACATCATACAATTGCTAAAAAACAATTAAAAGTTCAACTAATAATACAATCTATTGTGACCTGCACAATGCAACAGACAGACAAAAATTTGTTGTAAAACGTAAAGCATTGTAAAGTACAAGTGGTACTTTCAATACTATAATTTCATCACTCCCTAGTTTTATGGCCACAAATTTGTATATCAACAGGGGAGGAGAGGACTTGAATTGTACAGGAGTTTGGCGTTGACGCGTTTCGGTGGTTCTGAAGCGAATATGTTCCACCTTTATCAAGACTAAAGTTCGATGTCTGTCTTGTTTCAGGGTCTGTACAATTCCCCGGTGTGTTTCTGTGCGATGTGATTAGCTGATGGGTCTGTTCTCTACCACGTTTTTAAGAAGTAAAATAGGATAGATTCAACCAGAACTCCCAGAAGCAGCGTGATTGATCCGCTTTAGGAGGGGAGATTGTATTCCCGCTCGAGGAAACTGCTAGAGCGCTCCACCTTAAAAATCAGCTTTACCTGACAGCGAAAAACGTGTCAAGCGCCCATCATTTTCCAGCAAAACCTCGCTAACGTAAACGTTCTTCTTTCCAGTTTGGAGAAGATTCTCCACTCGATTTTAGAGATGGAACTTGAATGATCTCCTTCAGGAACCATTGTAATTTGTACACCGTCGTAATCTATAAAGTGACATCATTCAACATTCTGAAGAGATTATACAGGAATCTATCCTATTTTACTTCTTAAAAACGTGGTAGAGAACAGACCCATCAGCTAATCACATAGCCAGGTTCTGAGCTGGGATGGTGCAGTGAGCTAAAAAACGGTGTTGGATCTAGCCCTGATCTCTTGACTGGGTGAGAGTATTCTGCTTAATTCAGAAACTCTGTCCATCACCACCCCTTGTTGTTTAATTATTTTGTCCACCATAAGCGTGGAAGGGTATACTCAGATGTGAATCCCTTGCTCATTGCACCATCAGGATTCAAGCAAGCCGGGCCGAAGACGGCTGTAATGCCAGAAACCGGTCCCCGGAAGCTTGTTTCCTTCCCAGTGAAAGAATTGGCTTTGTAGTTTGGTTTGCCCTGTTCCCATCATGCACTGGGACAGGAACAGACTAATTTGCATATAGCCAGGTTCTGAGCTGGGATGGTGCAGTGAGCTAAAAAACGGTGTTGGATCTAGCCCTGATCTCTTGACTGGGTGAGAGTATTCTGCTTAATTCAGAAACTCTGTCCATCACCACCCCTTGTTGTTTAAACCCTTCGCTGCGGCCGCGATTTTACTGCTGTGCGGTAAACAAAAGGACAGTGCGGGGCCGTGACGAACCCCAGCAGTCATCAGCACACGCCCACCGTGGGGCGTGACGGCTGGGGTTCGTCACCAGCATGGGAGGGGTTAATTATTTTGTCCATCATAAGCGTGGAAGGGTATACTCAGATGTGAGTCCCTTGTTCATTGCACCATCAGGATTCAAGCAAGCCGGGCCGAAGACGGCTGTAATGCCAGAAACCGGTCCCCGGAAGCTTGTTTCCTTCCCAGTGAAAGAATTGGCTTTGTAGTTTGGTTTGCCCTGTTCCCATCATGCACTGGGACAGGAACAGACTAATTTGCATATAGCCAGGTTCTGAGCTGGGATGGGGCAGTGAGCTAAAAAAAGGTGTTAGATCTAGCCCTGATCTCTTGACTGGGTGAGAGTATTCTGCTTAATTCAGAAACTCTGTCCATCACCACCCCTTGTTGTTTAATTATTTTGTCCACCATAAGCGTGGAAGGGTATACTCAGATGTGAGTCCCTTGCTCATTGCACCATCAGGATTCAAGCAAGCCGGGCCGAAGACGGCTGTAATGCCAGAAACCGGTCCCTGGAAGCTTGTTTCCTTCCCAGTGAAAGAATTGGCTTTGTAGTTTGGTTTGCCCTGTTCCCATCATGCACTGGGACAGGAACAGACTAATTTGCATATAGCCAGGGTCTGAGCTGGGATGGTGCAGTGAGCTAAAAAACGGTGTTGGATCTAGCCCTGATCTCTTGACTGGGTGAGAGTATTCTGCTTAATTCAGAAACTCTGTCCATCACCACCCCTTGTTGTTTAATTACTTTTAGAAAGTGGGCATTTTCTTGCTTTACCATTCTGTGCCTCGGCCTGCCTGTGGAATCCACGTCTCGTTCAGACTGACAGTTGGGCTGTTTGTGCATTCACTCTAGACACACAGATGATGGACGGAATGCAGAGAAAATCCAATGTTCAACCCCAGTCAAGAGATCTGGCTAAATCCATTGTTGTTTTGCTCACCATGCCACTCCAGTTTGAACCCAGCCATATGCAAACCAGTCTTAACCTTATGCCTCATGGGAACAGTCCAGCCCGAACTGCCTAGCCAGGGCCTCCCTGGACCAGAAATAAGCATCCTGGGACCGGTTTTGGCGCATCACCCCCTATCAGCCAGGCTAGCTCAAATCCAGTGACATAGTGAGCCTGGGACCCACATCTGGACATACCCGGCACACTTATGGTGAGAAAGCAAAAGACACACAGATGATGGACGGAATGCAGAGCAAATCAAACATTCAACCCCATTCAAGAGATCTGGGTTAAATCCATTGTTCGTTTGCTTACTATGCCACCCCAGTTTGAACCCAGCCATATGCAAATCAGTCTTGACTCTGTGCCTCAGGGGAACAGTCCAGTCCAAACTGCCAAGCCAGGTTCTCCCTGGACCAGAAACAAGGCAACTTTCCACTCACTCTCGTCCTCAGCGCCAAGAAACTGCGTGATCTATGTGCACTCTATAAGTCATTTCAACTTCAACTTCAACCTGGGACCGGTTTCGGGCATCACCACTTATTAGCCAGGCTAGCTTGAATCCAGTGACTCAGTGAGCCCAGGACCCACGTCTGGGCATACCTGAAGCACTTATGGCGAGAAAGCAAAAGACACACAGATGTTGGATGGAACACAGAGAAAATCAAACATTTACCCCCAGTCAAGAGATCTGTAATAAATCCATTGTTCTTTTGTCACCATGCCACCCCAGTTTGGACCCAGCCATATGCAAATCAGCCTTGACCCTGTGCCTCATGGAAACGGATGTACCATGTTACAACGCATACCGTTACAACTACCTACCATTACAACGCGACCATTACAACGCATACCATTACAACGCATAGCGCTTTGGGGTGCTGGATAGTGGTAAGTATAATGTACTATTCTAACTCCAGTCCCCGTGGATAGTAGGGAAGGTGTTGGATAGTAAATTATACTTATTCCCTATCCTAGAGCGCCCCCCAGCGCAATGCGTTGTAATGGTATGCGTTGTAAAAGTCGCGTTGTAATGGTAGTGTGGAGTAAAAGATGCGTTGTAACGGGTGTATACCCATGGAAACAGTCCAGCCTGAATTGCCAAGCCAGGTCCTCCCTGGACTGGAAACAAGCATCCTCAGACTGGACAGAGGTATTTTATTCTTGGGTTACATTCCCAGCTGCAGACACACTCAAACAACTGTTTCAAACTTACTTTGAAGATGAGACACCAGAAGAATATTTTTCGTACGTGGACATAAAAGTCCTGTTAACTTACCAAGAGCATATAAATTGGTTTAAAGACACCCTCCTTCACACCGTAGAAAATGTGCGACTCTGTCTGCTCTGTAAAAAAGGAATGACCTGGATGGTCTTAGCTTCGTATGCACCACATCCTGACATTTACAGCTTAGGAGCAGCAGAAATGTGCACGCTATACGAAAATTTAGTGAAAATATAGAGAAATCAGTAGCCGTTGATCTCCTCTCACTTCCATACAGGAAGTTCAGATGGAACGTTTAATATCAAATGAAGACTCCACTTTCCAAAATGAAGCAGTAAACAATAGTGAAATTATGATTCTCCCAATTGAAATAACTACAACTGTACAATCAACAAGTACAGAATTTTCAATTCAAAACATTAACGTTGTCTATGTCAACATTCCACATATTGAGTCATCTCCTAGTTCTACAAAACCTGTAGAGCTGCCAAAAATAGACCGGATGGTGGTTGGCTACTTCCCGCATTATGATGACTTTTCATCAGATCCAAGTGAACCTGACCTGCCAAAATTGCCACTCTCTTTCAAGCTACAAGTTTATTCTCCCAATCTATGGCTAAAAACAACATACCTTTTAGCTCCCGGGATACATGTCTGGGTTACAATTGGATTACTTTTCCTGAAACTCTGGATTGGTTTGGTGACTGTCTTTTTGCTACTTCTGATTGGACATTATCTACCAGAACGCTCTGCAGTCCAACATGTAAACTTTGTTCTGAAACCATATGCATCCTCTCACCGTGAACTGAGGGACCTGTCCCTGGTGAACATTACAGCAGTTCCAGTTCCTGCTGGAATAGTGTGGGACAGGGTATCGTATAATGTATATGGTCTACTGAACTTTTGCAACTTAAATATTTGTTTAAAATTTCTTTAAATGATATCATCACCTCTAGTACATTCTCTGATGATTGGGACATTGAAACTGTGCAACATTTGCCTTCAGATCTAGAGCAATCAGCAGCATTTTCGAATGATGAATTGTATGATGGTACAAGTCATTTTGGGGCATGTTCTGTTATCAATATTATGGTTACCATTTTTTACACAAAGCTAGTATCCCACGTGCTGTTTATAATTACACCCAATGGGAAGACTGCACATCACTTCCAAAAGGTAGTTCAAAAACATTTATACAAAGGTTTGCATATTCTTCTGGTTTTGACACATCAGACCTAGCCTCTTATTACTATAGGCTTACATTTACATAGAAACATATGCTCATGAACACCAAGCTATTTACTCTGCTTCCTTTATTTCCCAACTGTCTATACAAGCTTTCAACTTGTAGAAAGATACAATAGACACAAAATCTGTCTGGGTAACAAGAGTTTGGCAGGTTAAGGGACAAGAGGCCTTATTTCCTGAATAAAACAGTGCAATAGACTTCCTGTCTTGGTTTAGCTAATGCAAAAAACTTGAACATACCTCGCATTTCCACATTTGCACACTTTGCACATTGGAAGCAAAACACAAAGTATAGTGAGGATACATTAGATGTCATGTTACGCAATGGATTGTACAATACATCAGGCCCTTATCAGCAGGGTTGGTTGGTTTGGCCTCTAGACACAAATACATGTCAGTATAGATTCCTGGGTGACACAGGGTGGTTTAAGATCAACAGGCCTTACCTAAGCTATGTACAATCAGAACACGCAGGGGTAGTGACATCATATAGTGTTGGGAAGTTATGCCTAGATTGGCTAAAGACCTCAACACTTTCCCAGGTGAAACAACACTTGTCCCATCTTTCTGATGACTTGGATCTCAGGATGCAGTCTCTCCCTCAGCGGCTGCTGAGGGAATTGGATGGCATCACCTTTGCTCCATAAATCTGCTTCAAACTGTGCCTCTGGGATCATCATCTGCGGTTATGAACAGCAACAATGTTGTGTCTGCCACTCAGAACACATGAAATGATTGGCTGTTTTCAGTGTGGGAACAATTCGGCTTATTTGTTAAACAAGATTTATCTGAAACAGTTTTTGTTTTGCTTTCATTTTGCTAAGCACCATGGCTTTTGGAGTGCTTAGGATGTCAAACAAGTATAATGACTTTAAAACTTTTATGAATATTTTAAAGTGAACCTTGCTTTTAGACTTGGTTAAAGAGTAGTTGTTTACCTTTTTATATAAATGAGATATGGCCTTTTTTTTTTGATCGCCTTAATATATCTCCCCTTAGGATGAGGAGTGGGTTATATATTCCCGGATTAGGCCCATGTAGCGAGGCAATTTATTCCTTACATTGTCCTAGAAAATAACCTTTCAACAGTGAACTTTTGCACACATTTGCATGCACGACAATGTTGGATTAGTTTCTTTGAAACTACCTTGTTTACACATCTAGCTACGCACAACATTATCACAATGCCTTAATCATCATTAGGGCTCCCAGTTTTATGGTATTTATTTTTTAACATTTCCGCCTGTATTTATCCATATTTATTTTTGGGCCATTTTATCTGTATTTATCCATATTTATTTTGTGTTTTGCGTATAAATGATGTTAAAAAACTGTACATTTCCATATTTATTTAACTGATAGATGCACACTCATACTTTGATGTCTGTCGTGGTTTAGCTATTTAAGCTGTCAACTATTACATAACAATACATCCACTGGTAAATACTAACATTATACCATAAATGAATGTTAACATATGCTGTTATTTAAATACATTTCATCCTGTTTTTTAATTTCCCATGCTGTCCATATGCTCAGCTGCTGGCCTATAATTCATCACAGACAGCATGGAGAGTCACTTAAAAGGAGCACCGTTTTCTGTATTTATCCACTTTTAAAAATAAATGCAGGCAGAAAACACATTGTTTTCTGTCTGTATTGATCTGTAAAAATCCATCCTCCTATCTTCATCCACTGGGCGACACCACTGTCTACATATCCATAACATCACTAATCTAGCACGCACATCGGGAAGGCTGTTTTTTATTATAAATAATGGGCATCCCAAAAGATTGGGAGAGGAGGCACTTCTGCTGACACCGAAGGTCCCTGCATGCTGAGAAAGCACTACACACCGGTCTGACATTCCATGAGGGGTGTCGAACCTGAGACCAAGACTGGGTCCTTCACTCTTTCCCATCAGGTAATGGGGTTGAGTCGTCCCTTGGGGGGATTCTAGGCTCTACACCCATACACCCTCTAGGTCCACTTAGAGTAGGGTCCGCATCGTAGGAGTACGCTACTATATATTCCATTGTTTCAGCACCATGGTAGAAACTTATCTACTATTCACTCTTTTGGTGCTTGTAATCTCCTTTGTATGCCCCTGTCTACTAATAATTGCAGCACACATATTTTATGCAAGAATAACGTTGGTTCAATAAATATTATTAAAAACGCCCCACTGTGTGTTCTGTTTAATTTTCTGAGAGAAAGAAAGCATGAGTGACTGAGCAAAACATTTTGCAATGTTTGCACGATCCCTGAGTAATCAGGATTGTCATAAAAAGTGGTTGCCAGAAACTGCTCGCTGCCTGGTAGGTTAAGGGGGCATACAGTGGCACTGTGAGCTAGCTGGTCTCTAGGCCAAGATATCCTGTGGGGTGTCTGGAATCAGCCCTGACACCGAGCCCTTACTTTATGCTGTCCAAACAATGCGCAGATCCTATGGATTAGTAGGAACTACACAACACTGGAGCCATGTCAGAGCAAGGCAGGATCTGTGCAATACTAAGACTATCCTTTGAAGTATGCCTGCTTCAAAGATGGAAAGAGGTATAAGTATTGGACCTGTGACCCTACGTTGTTAGAACACTTCAGGACTAAGAGAAGATTCTGCCAAGAAGAAGAGCTGGAGAAGTTGTAAGAGGAGAACTGCCACTATGCTTGTTGCTGTGTTGTGCTGGCCTACTGCTTCCTGCTTCTGTCTCGGACAGTGAAAGGACTGGACTTTGCTTTCTGTATCCTGCTTGTCAAGGTTCTCCAAGGGCTTTTTTGTGCTTACCTCCTGTTGAGAAGTGTAAGGGCCATCAAAGACTTCAGCTGCAGCCCCATGAACTCCCCAGCTGGGAGTTTTGACCTACCAAGTGGTGCTAACTCCAGTTCTGGTTCTTGGAGGTGGTTTTGCTGCAAAGGACTCAAGAGAACTCATGCATTGACCTCCAGCACCTGTTTTTCCTGACACAGCGCCCCGGTGCGATTGTAAAAACCACACAACGCCCTGGTACTGCTGAAGAATCGACGCATCACCTACCTTGCGGCTAAAAGATTGGTGCTGTCCGAGTCCCAAACATTGTGTCACAGACATCCATGATTCAGAAAAGGGGGTGGTGATGAACAGAGTGTCTGAATTAAGCAGACCACTCTTACCCAGTCCAAAGATCAGGCCTTGATCCATCACCGTTTTTTAGCTCACTGCACCATCCCAGCTCAGAACTTGGCTATATGCAAATTCGTCTGACCCTGGCCCAGTGCATCATGGGAACAGGGCAGACCAAACTACCAAGCCTATTCTTATACTGGGATCCATGGCACACGGTCCAAACTCCGATGCAGCCCCTGCTGTGCAGCTAGAAAATCCACGCAGTGCCTGTTTTGTCACCACATAAACCCAGCGCATCCGGATTCCCGAAGCATTGCATCTCTGCACGAAGTTCTTCATCCTCAATGCCCAGCAGTAAGGAACCGCGGTAGTGTGTGGGGAGATCGACTCATCACCTCCCCTGACAGTAAGGAACCAATGCAATTTCTCCCCTGGGAGTAAGGAACCAACACATCGCTTTGTTTTTCCGGTGCCTCCCCTCCCTTTGCCTGTTTTCGTCTTTGATTTTGATGCATCCCAGGTATTTTGTGATAAAAGTGACTGCTCTTTTGGGGGAGACTGTGTTCAGCCGGGCTTAGCTCCGCTGTGAACACGCCAGCACCCTTCCCTCTGACCTCTCCACCGGCCGGGCTTAGCTCCGCCGGCCCGGAACTACACTTCCCAGCAGCCCTGTAGTCCAGCTCCAGGCGACGCTGCCGCCATGTTCATCAAGCCGCGCCAGGAGGCGCATAAAGGTCTGTGTGCCCTGAGGACCTTGTGCTGCTGTTTTGGGGGAGACTGTGCTCGACCAGGCTTAGCTCCGCTGTGAACACGCCAGCACCCTTCCCTCTGACCTCTCCACCGGCCGGGCTTAGGTCCGCGGCCCGGAACTACACTTCCCAGCAGCCCTGTAGTCCAGCTCCAGGCGACGCTGCCGCCACGTCTATCAAGCCGCGCCAGGAGGCGCATGAAGGTCTGTGTGCCTTGAGGACTTTGTGCTGCTGTTTTGGGGGAGACTGTGTTCGGCCGGGCTTAGCTCCGCTGTGAACACGCCAGCACCCTTCCCTCTGACCTCTCCACCGGCCGGACTTAGCTCCGCCGGCCCTGAACTACACTTCCCAGCAGCCCTGTAGTCCAGCTCCAGGCGACGCTGCCGCCACGTTCATCAAGCCGCGCCAGGAGGCGCATAAAGGTCTGTGTGCCCTGAGGAGCTTGTGCTGCTGTTTTGGGGGAGACTGTGTTCGGCCAGGCTTAGCTCCGCTGTGAACACGCCAGCACCCTTCCCTCTGACCTCTCCACCGGCCGGGCTTAGCTCCGCCGGCCCGGAACTACACTTCCCAGCAGCCCTTAGTCCAGCTCCAGGCGACGCTACCACCACGTTCATCAAGCCGCGCCAGGAGGCGCATAAAAGTCTGTGTGGCCCCTCGTCCCGAGAGGACGCGTGCGGGAAGCCCGGGACAAGGGCGGAACCATCTAAGGCCATCTTAGGCCAGAAGAGGACGGGCCGGGCCACCCCCCCTGGCCGTGCAACATGAGGAGGTAAAGAACCTGATTTCATATTCTTAGGCACACTCCGGTCCTCTCCAAGGGAAACCCCATCGTGACATGTGACATTTTTAGATCCTTTTAGGTGTTTGTTGTTGTTTCTGTGCCAATTACATCATGACATGCAAGGGGGTGCATAAAAATCCAAATCTCACGAGGGATATGGCCAAGGTGACGCTGGACCACTACCTAAATAAGACAACAACACCCATTGTCCATCAAATAGTAAGAACAGAACGACGACTGTCTACAGACTATACCTCCAGTGACCGATCTCCCCTACAGTCAGTCGCCGTAGTACAAACTTTATCATTGCTGGAGGAAATCAATAGTTTATGTAATTCTAAGTATGCTGCTGTCGAGTCGAGAACCAAGCAACCTAATGCTTCTATCTGCCCTACAGTCATTACAAATCCCCAGTCCAGTGCACTATCCCAACCAAATGAAAGACTTCTGGGCACTCCCCCTTGTCTACCTGCAAAAGGTAATACGAAATCCATAAGGTCTCCTCAGGAGCCTTCGGGTAAAAGAAAACGAAACATGGACAAACACACAGGGAGCCAAGCAAAACAGCAAAAACTGAACTTGAGCCCGCCATTGCCTATCACCTTTACCCCTAAAACACGTAAGGATTCCACAAAACGACTAACTTCTGCATCCTCTACACCACCAACTTTGTTGGCCCAGATAGAAACCATGATTAACTCTATGATATCCCCCTTGATAGAAAGAATGAATAATCTAGGGGATAGGATTGCGGGTATAGAAGAAATGACTAAGGCTAACTCGCTACTCTTAAAAAGTATGGCAGGCCCCAACCATATACAGTCTTTATCCGCCACTGTAGCGCCCTTAACATCTCCACAAAGTAACATTGACCAAAATCAACCAGCAGCCTCACACATGTTACCTTCAAACACCCGGAAAGTATCCGCAAAACCCATAATAACACATAGCTCTTCCCCCAGAACAGGGTTGAATAAAGAACACATACCCCACAAAGGGTCTCTTTCTAATCTAGGGAACATGTCACGAAAATCTAATCATATACAATTACCACCGGAGGCTGCCCCGTTTGTGTGCGTCCTCTCTGGAGTGCCAGCACTTACAAACGGAAAATCTGAAAGCCAACAGGACCTAAGAAATAAGGTGGTGTTCTGGCTAACAAAAAATAGACCCCTGCCTCCCGATATTGATGGAAGAATACGAAGTGTTAGAAGGGTGGGCTGGCTAGGTCCGCTTCGGAAAGATATACCTGGTGACCTGGTGTTAATAAACTTTAGAAATAATAACGTTGTCAGATATCTTCAAACCTGGCAGCCACAAATAGGAGATGGGCCTATACATACCTGGGAACTATCTGATTTTTATCCCAGAGCATCACACCTCCCCCAATCAAGACCAATGAAGAGAGTAACTTACCGATGGGCAGTAACGGCCCCGGGGTGAGGGGCGATAATATCCAGACTTTGATTTGATATACTTCGTAATGAACTTAATGATTAGCTGATTTCCTTCAAAGATTTAATGCTATATTAATATAATGTTATTTAATGTGTAATGCAATGTAATGGTATATATATATGTAATGTGCTTTTATGATTTTTATACTTCAAAATCGAATAAAGCTAATCGAACGATAAAAGTGACACATCCCTAGTTTCCTATTGACTGAACTATTTTCAACCTTTTAAGAGGTATCTTTAATCGTGTATGCTAGATTTTTGTTGTTTTGGTCTTGTTTTATCCAGCAAAATATTGGATATTTTTCTCAACTGATGTGGTGTCCTTTTGTAGTGTGTCCACTGTGTTACTGTGTGTTTATGTACAAATGCTTTACACATTGCATCTGAGATAATCCTGACTGCTTGTGCCAAGCTTGTGTAATCCCCTTTAACCTGACTAGAATAAGAGTCCCAACTTGGACAAGGTGCAAGCCACTGCCATCTAGACACCCCCATTTCTAACATTTGTGGCAGTGGTGGAATAGGACTTGTGTTTGTACTTGAAAAAAAATTACTGGTGTACACTGCTACCAGAATGCAGACCATTATTCAACCACATACTATTTTTCTTTTTATCTTCTTGAGCTTAGATACTTTTTGAACATCCTACTTCAACTATGTCTCAGTCTAGGGACTCATCAGTTGCCCCTGCAGATTTATTTTTTGAAGAGGAAAGGTTGGCGTTCTACAGTGTACAGCAACTTAAATCTGTAGGGAATACAAGGTTCCAGTCAAAGGCCTAACCAAAGAGGAAGAGCTGCAAAAGGCACTAAGGGCCTGGTAGCTGCCAGGAATGCTAGTGGGCAATCTGAGAATCGTGCTGCAGAGATGGAGGAGCAAACCTTGCATGAAGATGTACTAATGGTTCAGTATTTGCATGTTGGGAAGGCGCACTCCAGGGCAAGTAGCAGTGTCTCATCTAGTGGCCTGTCCCCAGTGGAGCTGGAGGACAGGGATGAGGCCAGGAAGCATGAGATGGAACTGGAAAGGCTGATGCAGCATCAGGAGAAACTCCAGTTGGAATTATAAAACAGCAGAAAAAAGATGGTTTTGGACCAGGAAGTGAATTCAAGTACAATGGATTTGAACTCCAAGTCCAGTCTGTATGGTAGCAGCGCTTTTTAAATGCACTCAGAAAGAAAGGTACACACACCCAAGGATATAGTGAAGGAATATTTTGTGGGGGGATGACATTTATCAGTGGTTTAGGGGCTATGAGATAGCTTTAAGGGCACACAGGTTACCTGAGCGAGATTGGGTGCAGGCCTGTGGAACCTCTTCACTGTGTAGGAGATGGACCCCTGGCTGTCCTTACGCAGAGAGGATTAGATGAAGCTCTCTGAGATGAGGGAAGCCCTTGTCAGGAGGTATGGTCTCACCCCAAAGAGGTACAGGGTAAAGTTTAAGGAGAGTATTTTGATTTCAATTGCATAGCACTGGATGGTTGGGTGAAGGGTAGTGAGGTAACAGATTATCCATGGCTCTACAGTTTGATGGCGTTGGAGCACTTGTCCAATCATTGTTTTCCATAGCTGAGCCAGCACAGGACTAATAGCAAGCTTACTGACCCCAGGCAGCTTGATATGGAGGCGGACTGCTGCCTCAGCACCAGGGTCCAAAAGAAGTTGTACATGGGAGACTCTGCCAAGGGTTGTCAGGGTCCCCATCAGAAGAGTGGGGGGGACAAGGGTAAGCAGCAGGAGTTCTCTAATGGGCCCAACCTAGTTCCCATGGTAAATATTCCCGTACCCCAGGTGATAAGAAACCATGGAACTATTCAGGGTAGCCTCGAGAGAGGGGTCTTATGCATGTGATCAGTTGGGTCACATGAGAAGGGACCCCATGAATCCCAAGTGGGCATAGCCCCCCACCGGAGTGTCAGTCACATGTGATGGCTAGGGTAGCTCTTGGATAGAAGTTGGTCACAGGAGGGTTTGGGGACACAGCTGAGATGACAATTGACTCACTAGGGGACAGTGAGATGGTCCAAAGAAACCTTATGCCTGATAACACTAAGATGTAGAGGCAATGGGTGACCATCAATGGACAGAGGATAGAGTCTCTGAGAGACACAGGAGCCAGTGTTGCTACTGTCAGGTGTCATCTGGTGTCTGAAGAGCAAGTAGTCCCTGGTGTACTTCATCAAGTTGTGGCAGTAGACAACAGTGAGCGCTACTGTGGAGTGGCTCAGGTTCCCTTTGAGTGGGGAGAATCTCATTTTCCTTGCGAGCAGCTGTGAGCCCACCCATACCTGTGGATTGTCTGCTGGGGAATGACCTAGAAAATATCGCCTGAAGGGAGGTGGAGGTCAGATTGCAGTTGGAGATGTTGGGATTGCCTGAGTGGGTGTGCATGAACACACTGTCCATGACAGCCCAGGGTAATCAAGAGGACCTGAGCCTGAAAAAGGGGCCCAAGTGTCTGCCGGTAAGAGGTAGGGCAGGTGGCATGGGAAAACTGCCCTAGTAATTCCCATGGTCCGGGAGAAGGCTGAACCTGATGGGGACACCCCAGGACCTACAGGGGAAGAGGTAGCTGAACTGGGAGACTTGCCTGAGCTGTCCCATTGGCAGCAAGAAGGGGGTCCCACCAGGGAAGAGTTTTGCGTGGAGACATGCCCTACTCTCGTGGGTCTTAGGCATCAGGTCGAGAACTAGGCAGCTAGAAAAGAGGCCAGGTCATATCTGATTTACTGGGAGAATGGTCCCCTCTACAGTGAGACGAAGGTTGCTGAGTCTGGGGCAGCCTGTGTGCTGATGGTACCCTTGCGCTTCAGAAGCTTTCTCCTGGGTTTGGCTCATGATGTGCCTTTGGCCATAGATTTAGGGCAGGGCAAACATTTGTTTGTCACCCACTTTTAATGGCCCGGGTTTTGTCAGACTTGCCAGGCAAGTTGTAAGAGAGGGGAAAGTGTAATGCTCCCCTCCAACCATTCCCTGTCATGAGCACCTCTTTCGAGCAGGTGGACATCGACATTATGGGTCCTCTGGATCTCAAGACAGCCATGGGCAACAGGTTCATCCTGGTCGTGGTGGACCATGCCACCCAGTACCCGGAAGCCATCTCTCTCAGGAACATGACAGCACCCTTTGTGGCCCAGGCATTCATGGGGATCTGACCGGTGCACCAACTTCATGTTGCTGTACATAAAGGCCATGTGGAAGGAGTGTGGGGTGAACTACAAATTCATCACTACTTACCTCCCACAACATAATTGGTTGGTTGAGAGATTCAACTGTACCCTGAAAGGCATGAATGGGGGTCTGTCAGAACCCATGAGGTGTTAGTGGGATGTCCTCTTGCCATGCCTTCTCTTTGCTTACAGGGAGGTAGCATAGAAAGGGGTTGGCTTAGCCCCTTTGAGCTGCTGTACTGTCACCATTTTAGAGGACCTCTTAGTTTGGCCAAGAAAGGGGGGTAGGAAGCTCCATGGAAAACCCCCAAAGATGTATTTAGCTACATGCTGGCCTTCTGAAACCAGACAGCCTGCTTCAGAAAACTCACTTGCTCAATCTAGAAGCAAGCCAGAAGGACACGAAACACTGGTATGATCAGAGTACCACTCTGGTTGAGTTTCAACCTGGACAGACTGTGTTGGTGATGAAGCCAGTAGAGCCCAGTGGTCTTGGTCTCCAAAGCTGCTTCGCCCAGTGCCACTCCGGAACTGTGATTCTGTGTGGACTACTGTGGGCTCAATGTTGACACAAAGACTGATGCACACCCCATCCCCCGAGCTGATGAGCTCATTGTTTGGCTGGGAGCTGCCAAGTTCCTCAGTATGTTTGATCTAATGTCTGGGTACTGGTAGATTGCCTTGACCAAGGGGGCACAGCAGAGGTCAGGTTCCCCACACTAGAGGGCACTACCAGTTCCGGTTTATGCCCTTTGGGTTGAAGAATACCCCTGCCACCTTTCAGAGGTTGTTCAACGAGATCCTGGCTGGGTTGGAGGATTTCAGTGCCGCCTACCTGGACGGCATTGCAGGGATCAGTTCCAGTTGGGAAGATCACTTGCACCACCTCTGGGAAGTGTTGAAGGCTCTGCAGAAGGCAAGCCTCATTATCAAAGCCAGTACGTGCCAGATAGGGCAGTGGTCGGTGGTGTATTTGGGGCACTAGGTAGGAAGTGGCCATCTGGCTGCCCTACAAACCAAGATTGACACTATTCTAGCTTGGGCACCCCCATACAACCCACACAGAGGGTGAGAGCCTTCTTAGGTCTCACCGGGTACTACCAGTGGTTTTCCAAGGGGTATGACTCCATTGTTGCCCTCTTGACTGAGCTGACTTCAAGGAAGCAGCCTTGTCAGGTGCTCTGGACTGAGGCCTGGCATACCACTTTTGATGCCCTGAAGAAGACCATTTGCATGGCGCCTGTGCTCAAGACTCCGGACTTCTCCAAGGAGTTTGTGGTGCAGGCTGATGCCTCAGAGCATGGTGTGGGAGTCGTGCATTCACGGATAAACTAAGAGTGCCTAGATCAACACATAGCTTTCCTCAGCAGGAGGCTACTTCCCAGGGAACTGAGGTGGCGTGCCATTGAAAGGGAAGCTTTTGCTGAAGAGGCTAAGACCCTACTTGAGTGGCACTCACTTTCGGTTCAGACAGACCACAGGTCCCTCATATGGTTAATGCAGATGAGAACCCAAAACTGTGGAGGTGGTTCATCTCCCTACAGGGAATGGACTTTACGGTGGAACACTGCCCTGGCACAGACTACACCAATGCTCATGGTCTATCCAGGTTCTTCTGCCTTAGTGATGAGAACTCCCATGAGGTTTGGTAGTTCTTCCCATTTTCCGCTTAGGGCGGCAAGCGTTACATCTGGCATCTTTGGCGTGTTTTTCCCCTGCCTTTTTGTTTAAAATCATAAGCAATTTAATATTTGTAACAGAATATTTACACTCCCAAGGTATAAATAGTGTATTATTAGAATTTCACGTGAGTACATATTATTGTTTTCTGTTTATAATTAATACCTATTAAAAAGATTATTACTGGCATTACAATTTAAGACCCCTTCTTTTCCTAATTATCGCCACTGACAAAAGATATCTGCTCACACTAAAAACCATTTGCTGGGTTGTTTCTGTTCTTAAAATTCTCTCTGTCTCATGATAGCGCCTAAACCCTAAGAGGCGGCAGATTGGTTTTATCCACTTTCTCCTCTGATAGCTATATGTGGGACAGAAGAAAAGTAAGTGTTCTTCGTCCTCTCTAGCATTGCTATTGCGTAAATCACATATTGCGTGATCGTCCTTCTCCGCATTGCTCTCATGGCATACCCAGCTCACAGTGTTAGTTTTAATTTGCAGTATGCCATATTGAAACTTTAAGTATAATGTTTTAGCTAGGCCTGGTAAAATTTCATCCGTAAAGGGTTCACACCTGCTCTCTTTTTTAAATGCTAAATATTTGAGGGTCAAGACCCCCCGATCAGGGCTGTGCAGTTTAGAGTGTGAGACAAATGCCCGGTAACGTTCCTTCAGCAATTTTTTTTACAACTAAAGGTAAGGCCCGCAGGATCCACCCAGTAATGATTCAACCCCAGTTTGGGTAACCACTCCTCAATGTGTCTTAGCCAAGCTAGTTTTGTGGTATTTTTTATTTTCATAACTTCTTTCAGGCCTTCCCTGTAGTCTACTAGTTCCTCTGTTGACCACACACGGACCCAGTATAACAGGGGACGTAAAGCAGCATGATCATCAGCAAGTAGGAGGCCCAAATCCATTGTAAGTGGGAGTAATGGTGTACGCTGCGGGATCGCTAAAATACTCCTGAGAAAATTATTTTCTTGTACCATAAAGGTACGCTTAGCGACATGGCCCCATAATTTAGCCCCATAGAGTGAGGCCGATTGAACTTTATATTTATACAACTGCAATACTGAGGAAACAGACTTTAAATAGTTAGCCTTATGGCGCTTTATTATAGGTGCAACGTTCTGCGAGAACATCATTTTACTTCTGTCTAGCTGGGTTTTCCAGCTTAATTTAGCATCTATTGCAATACCTAAATAGTTAAAATTTGAAACATATTCAATTGGTTCCTTATTTACAGTTAATGTCTTTTTAAAACTTCTGTGGGGATTAACTGCCATACTAGAAAACAAAACATGTATGTGGAGGGTCAAGGGGAATATTTAATGACCTCTCTGCTCGCTCCCCTACACCTGATACAAAATACACAAGAGAGCAGACTAGGTCTGAAAGGAGGGCGGTTCAGCTGTGCTAGCGAAAGTGCAACAGTGGGTGCGTGTGTGAACGTATGCTGTTGAGAACATAGGCTGGAAAACTCCCATCAGACCACCCTTTATGGTGGATTTTACGTCATGTGGGATGTTTTGCTGATCATTCCAAGTTACAACCGACCATGTAGTGCCGCTGTGAAATTGGATGTCAGTGATCTAGCCATGATGACCATTGTGAAGTGGTGTGTCCTAACGTGCAGTGCTAGGGTGACAGTGAAAAAATTAATTAAAACTTAAAATTGACTACACAGGCGCTGTACAACATTCAAAACGCAAACTATGTGCCATTTGTTAAAAACACGCCGAGTAGTATGACTACCCCATGGCGCTGTGCAGAAGGGTCGACATGTTTCAGCCTAAGGGGCAAGGCCCCGGCTTTCTTCAGGACCATATGAAACACGCTACTGCAACTATGAACAATGTGTTGAGTGAAAAGGACACAAAATGTACTAGAAAAGTTACATATCTGCCTGGAGTCATCACAAATGAATGCCCACTGGTAGGGGAGAAGAACGTCTTCTTCCC
Source organism: Lissotriton vulgaris (assembly GCF_964263255.1). Lineage (NCBI taxonomy): Eukaryota > Metazoa > Chordata > Amphibia > Caudata > Salamandridae > Lissotriton > Lissotriton vulgaris. The sequence continues at coordinate 789,016,752 of NC_141687.1, read as the reverse complement.
AGCGTTATGTGGGTGAAGGCCTCACCTCACCCGGCGACCGCTCGGGAGTATGAGGCCCCGCTCTGTCCGTCGGTGCCCCCAATGGTAAATCGAGCGGAGGTGACCTCCACTTCCGCTCGATTTACCATTGGGGGCACCGACGGACAGAGCGGGGCCTCATACTCCCGAGCGGTCGCCGGGTGAGGTGAGGCCTTCACCCACATAACGCTGGGAAGAAGACGTTCTTCTCCCCTACCAGTGGGCATTCATTTGTGATGACTCCAGGCAGATATGTAACTTTTCTAGTACATTTTGTGTCCTTTTCACTCAACACATTGTTCATAGTTGCAGTAGCGTGTTTCATATGGTCCTGAAGAAAGCCGGGGCCTTGCCCCTTAGGCTGAAACATGTCGACCCTTCTGCACAGCGCCATGGGGTAGTCATACTACTCGGCGTGTTTTTAACAAATGGCACATAGTTTGCGTTTTGAATGTTGTACAGCGCCTGTGTAGTCAATTTTAAGTTTTAATTAATTTTTTCACTGTCACCCTAGCACTGCACGTTAGGACACACCACTTCACAATGGTCATCATGGCTAGATCACTGACATCCAATTTCACAGCGGCACTACATGGTCGGTTGTAACTTGGAATGATCAGCAAAACATCCCACATGACGTAAAATCCACCATAAAGGGTGGTCTGATGGGAGTTTTCCAGCCTATGTTCTCAACAGCATACGTTCACACACGCACCCACTGTTGCACTTTCGCTAGCACAGCTGAACCGCCCTCCTTTCAGACCTAGTCTGCTCTCTTGTGTATTTTGATTAACTGCCATATACTTAATCTTTGTCGAGTTAATCTCCAATCCTTTAACTTTACAATAAGAGCAGAAATTATCAATTAAGTTTTGCAGTCCCTTAGGTGTCTGTGAAAGTAAAATAGTGTCATCTGCAAATAATAGCGCGGGAACATGAAGACCTCCCAACTTGGGAGAGTCCTGCTTGCAGCCCAAGAGGGTGTCTGGTATGTCATTGACATATAAAGAAAATAGTGTTGAGGCCAGCACACAGCTTTGCCTGACACCTCTATTTATGTTAATTCAGTCTGAGAGTTCTCCATTCGGGCCCCATCTCACCCTAGCATAGTTAAACTCATGCAGTCTGATGATCTGTTGTAAAATTTCCACAGGAACACCCATATCCTTCAGGCTTAACCATAGTAGGTTTCTGGGGATAAGGTCGAAAGCTGCCCTTAAGGTTGACAAATGCCACATACAAGTGTGCCCCCTTAATTTTGGTATATTTCCAGATGATGCATAAAAATCTAAACACCTGGTCGACTGTACTAATCCGTTCTTTTAAACCCGCTTGGTATTTGCTTAGAGTATTAGTCTCCTCAATCCAAGCACCAAGCCTATTTAAAACCTGCCTCGCGAATACTTTCTGTAAAACGTCGATAAGACTGATTGGTCTATAGTTGGCCGGATTTGTGCGGTCCCCCTTTTTAAAAATTGTTACAATCTCAGTGCCCTGCCATGTTTCCGGAATAGAGGCGCCCCTGGCAATGTCATTACAAAGGCAATTTATGTATGGGGCCCAGAGCATGTTTCCATGCTTCCATAGGTCACCTGGGATCCTATCAGGTTCGGGTGCCTTTCCTGGTTTGATTGCTTTTATGGCCTCAATGGTTTCTACCAGACTAAAAGACAGGGGGACAGCATTTATACTTAATCCTAAATCGTTAATGGTGGGTGTCGATTCCTCATTGCTAACAGAATATAATTTTGAAAAATAAGAAACCCAAACATTGGCTTCAAGAAACCTATCCCTGTTAGGCGTGCCACCCCCGGAATTCTTAGCAATCAGACCCCAGAATAAAGTCTGATCGTTTATCTTACATGCTTCCAGTAATTTGGACCAGTTTTCTTCCTCCCAACTCCTGCTTGCCTTGACTAGTAGGTTCTTATAAGACCTCCTTTTCTCCCTAAGCACTTGGACATTGCTGTTCTTTGCAGCAGTTATGAGCTCTTTTTTAGCATACCGACAGCTTTTGTTATACCATGGATCCCCTTTCCCGGAGTGTAGCTGGCATTTTTTTGTTTGCTCGATGTTTTTAGTCAGCAATACACCCAGTCCCGAGGAGATATTTCCATGGATTTGCATAATTGGTATTTCCTGTACACAGTAATTAATGTATGGGGAGAGCTGGTCAACATAGAGTTCATAATTTTTTTTTAACAATAGTGTAATTTTCCATTACTGTTGGCCACTTTAATGCTCTACAGTTATTAGAGGTCAAGGGCACAATCTCAGTATTATTTAAGCAACTTCCCGCCATAGCCGGCAATTTAAGTAGTGACTTGTTAAGCTGTAACGTAAGCTGAAAGTGATCGCTTTCAACACGATTTTCTACTAAGAAATCATTTACTTCAGGCCAGAGGGCAACTGACACCATAATATAGTCAATATGACGATTACAAATACCTCTCTTGAACGTAGGTTGACTTGGGCTATCTGACGGAAAGCGCCCATTACATGCTCGTAAGCCATGTGTAGTGGTCATATGTAATAGCTGTGCTGCCGCTACTGAGCAGGGCACTGATCTACTGATCTCTAATCCTGGGATGTTATTAGCACTATCCTCTTGTTCCAGGATGCCTTCTAAGCCTATTATTGGCTCATATTTCCGGTTAAATTCCCCTCCAACAATTGCCACTGTCCCATAATCGAGCATAGAGATAATGTTATCTAGTTGCTCGATGACTTTAGCTCCTTGTTTGATGACAAGGGCCTGCTATAAACATTCAGGATACATACTTCTTTTTTATTTGTAGCAGTGAACTTAATTCCCAGAATATCCGGGCTCTTCGAGTCAATTTGCTTAAAATCAATTCCTAATGTGATTTTTGTTCATATTGTCAGACCTCCCGAAGGTCTTCCTTTTATGCCGGCAATTGCAGGTACACAAAAAGATCTGCAACCAACTCTAAACAGGTTATCAACAGCCTAGGTTTCCTGGAATAGTAGGATATCGCAATCCTATACATTGCTTATCCATGCCGGATCACTTAAATTCTTTTTGATTCCTGCTATATTCCAGGACCTTAATTTGCAACTTGGTTCTTCCCCTATTTGCTGGCTTTTAACTCTGGGCACTTTACCACTGCTGATCAGTGCTAAAGTGTAAGTGCTCCTCCCTGTTTAAATTATGATTGTGATTAGTTATCTGTGATTGGCATATTTGATTTACTGGTAAGATCCTAGTAAAGTACACTGTGTGTGCGCTGTGCCTGTAATTCAACTGCTACTAGTGGGCCTTCAGCACTGATAGTGCTACCCACATTAGTAGCCCTGTAACTATGTCTCAGACCTGAAACTTCAGTGTCTGTGAGTGCAGGTTTAAACAGCCATATCAACCTGACATGTGTCCCTACTTTCCTAGCCCAACCCTTCTCTTTTTCTACATTTAAGGCAACCCTAAGTTAGGACCAAGGTAGCCCTATGGGCAGGGTGCAGTGTATGTGAAAGGTAGGACATGTGCTGGTGTGTTTTACACATCCTGAATGTAAAAAACTGCCAATTTCGTTTTTCACTATTGCAAGGACTATATCTTCCGAAGGTTATCAATGGATGGCCTTGTAAAATCTTACAAGTATAACTTTGAATTGGGAAGAGCTGGAGATTTGGAGTTTGGGTCCCTGAACTCAGAATTTTAAAATAAATCTTTCTGTGAAGTTGGTTTTTAAATTGTGTATTTGAAAATGTCATTTTTAAAAAGTGGACATTTTCTTGCTTTACCATTCTGTGCCTCTACCTGGCTGTGAAATCAGCGTCTGGTTCAGACTGACAGTTAGGCTAGGTGTGTATTCACTCTAGACAGTCACACAGAGGGAGCTGAGGTGTGCCCTGCATATCCTGGTGGCCCAACACCATGCTGATGGGCCTTCCTGAGCTATAATGGTTGGAGGAGCTGTCATTGACACCTGAATAGGGCTATGCCTGTCATCACACAAAGCTGTCTTTACCCCCCTGAGGTGTGTCTTGAGCCAGGTGAGGATAAGGCAGGATCTGTGCACTACAAACACTATTCATTGAAGTAGGCCTACTTCAAAGACAGAAAGGGGTATAAGTATTGGACCTGTGACTCCACATTCTTAGAACACTTCTGGTCTCAGATTAGATTCTGCCTAGAAGAAGAGCTGGCAAAGCTGTAGGAGGGAACTGCCATTCTGCTTGTTGCTGTGTTGTGCTGGCCTACTGCTTGCTTCTTCTGTCTCGGACAGTGAAAGGACTGGATTTTGCTTTCTATATCCTGTTTGTCAAGGTTCTCCAAGATCTTGTGTGTGCTTGCCTCCTGTTACGGAGTCTCAGGGCCATCAAAGACTTCAGCTGCAGCCCCTGGACTCCTCTGCTGGGAGTTTTGACCTGCTAAGTGGTGCCAATTATAGTTCTGGCCCCTTGTAGGTAGTTTTCCTGCAAGGGACTCAAGAAAACCAATGCATTGACCTCCAGCACCTGTTTTTCATGATGCAGCACTGGTGTGCGGATGAAAAATTAACACATCGCAGCGGTGCTGCCGAAGAAGCGACACTGCACCTCGGTGTGGCTGAAAAGATCGCTGAAGCTCGAGTCCCAAGCACTGGGTCACAGACACCAGTGGCACCCGCTCCAACTCCGACGTAGGCTCTGCAATGCAGCTGAAGAAATTAATGCATCACTGTTAGACCTGTGGGTCGCTAGTTGGCTGAGGTAGGTACCTTAGGCCAAATAGAAACCCTTGCTTCCACGTCAGGGAAAGGAAGGACACCTTCTCAGATAGCTCCCGCTCACCCTCTCTGTAGCTTGGCACAAGCAGTCAGGCTTATCTTCAAGGCAAGTGTGTAAAGTATTTGCAACCACGCTCTCATCAACCCAATGATTTTTTTTTTTTTTTTAAAGACCTTTATTGCACACGCATAAAAAGACACAGCACAAGGCCTACAACCTCTGGGGCCGGCCGCAGTGTTCGCAATTGTCCATCAATGTTTTCTAAGTGAACACAGCCTTGCAGCCAACATCCCTGGGGTCCGGCGGCGTAACTTTACGGAGCGTGCATTGTGGCCACTGGTTAGTGTGTCCGATAAATCAGTGGTCTAATTTTTCCATTTTTCTTTTTTATATACTAAACAACTGGTAATCGAGTCTCTAGTTAACAAACGTCACACTGAATGGTACCATGTCCAGTTGCTGTCCGTTGGGATAGTGTTATTGCAGTGCCAGCTGTACATCATGAGTACATCCGTCATCAGGTGACCAATTCGCAATTCAGGATATACGGTACATTGCGCAACAGGTTGACACGTATATAATTGAACATGACAGTAAGGAGCAATAAGAAAAACAATTATTCAGGGTGACTGATTAGGAATAGTGACTACAGTTATGATATAACAAATCCACAAAGCAGGAGTGGTAAGTCCCAGAGTTAATTAACTGTGTCCCCGCATCTGCACAGTAGGGCGCTCAATGTGGGACACTCGTGATACTGCATCTCCAATAGTAGGTAAAGCAATCTTTTCAACTATGCGATGTACATTCAGCTCTTACCATTACTACGAAAAACAAAAAAGAACAACCTGAATAATGTTGAAAACAAAGGACTGGATGGTGGCATGCGGTGTGTGTGTGCGTACATGCGGTGTCCACAGGGCAGGTGGGGGGTGCACGTGTAGCATTGTGTCAGTAGTGGGGTTGCTCAGTGCGGCTAGTCAATAGGTCTACAAGGCGGGGGGAGAAGGGGGAAACAAGGGCGGGAGGGGGGGAAGAGGGAACGGAGGGGGAAACAGGCAGCCCAGCGCTCAGTGTGGTCCGGAGGTCTAGATAATGCCCTGCTGCAGTCATCAACCCAATGATGACACCACAAATGGACTCCACAAGAGTTTCATAAAAACAAGTATACATTTATGTAAAAAGGTATACGATGAGCCCACACAATATAAATCCAACATATGCGTATTTGTAATAATCCTCCTGGCAGGTTGTTAGGCCAACCAGCCCTTGTAGTTCTGGCGATAATAATGAGCAATTCTAAATTATCCACTGCAGTCCCAATTCAATGCTATGCAGTTTGTAATGCAAGAATTAGGCACATTGCAATGTAAAAATAATGCAGTTCGTTATGCAACAATCAAGCAGTTCATAATGCCAAAATAATGCAATGTGTAACGCAACAATCAGGTAGTTCGTTATGCAACCTAATGCAATGTGTAATGCAACAATCAGGTAGTTTGTTATGCAAACATAGTGCAATGAGTGATGCAACAATCAGGCAGTTTGTAATGCAGAAATAATGCAATGCGTAATGCAACAATCAGGTAGTTCGTAATGCAGAAATAATGCAACGCGTAATACACTAATCAGGTAGTTCGTAATGCAGAAATAATTCAATGCGTAATATGAAAAATCAGGTAGGTCGTAATGCAGAAATAATGCAATGCATAATACGACAATCAGGTAGTTTGTAATTTTTTTTGTAAAACATGTTTATTGGCATTTTTTTTATTTTTATTACAAACATCACATCTTTCAGAGCCGATGGTGTTGGCGTATAAGTTGTCCCGCCCGGGGACTGAGTAGTATAACATGCAAACATATGATTTTGAAGGATGTTGAGCCTTTGCGCTCAGTCCATTAATTGGTGATGACCCTCATGGGTCTGTGTCCATTGAAAAGTAACCTTCACGCACGGTATGCACCCCGCCGCGCTGGAGATGTGATGTGCATTGTCTCCACGTATATGAGCTTGTAGGGGTTTTAAAATATCAGCCACATTTCAACCGAAAACGAACTTGGGGTATAAAACTGGGTTGCAGTGTGTCTTATATAATGATTACGAGTATGTGTACGCCTGAGAGCTGCACTACTGTGGGACATCATAGTATAGTTGCGCTAAAGCGGATAGGAGGAGAAGGGGAGGGACAGCTCTACGAATGATCTGTTTGGGAGTGAGGAGTTTGATCGCTGGAAGCCGATAGGTCTGGTCTGTATGGTGTCTGGGCCCCTTTTATGCCGTTACGAGCACCCTCAGGGTCTGCAAGAGCCATTTGGGAATCACCCCATCAGGTAGTTCGTAATGCAGAAATAATGCAATGTGTATTACGACAATCAGGTAGTTCGTAATGCAGAAATAAAGCAATGCGTAATACACTCCAGCATCAATCATGGTGCCTTAGGGGGTCTCTCTGTCACTCTTACTGACTCGCGGTCAGCTTCCCTCAACAGATACCCCCACACGAGTATGGTGTAAACCAAAGTGCAGCTCCACACTCCGGCCCCGGTAATGCCACTCCTTGGCAAGTACGGGCCGCAATACGAGCCCGGAGGCTCATGCTGCAGGACTGGGAGAGGGTTATAGCGTCTCACTCTGAGTCCGCACCCTGCCCCAGGCAGCGACACACGTTACCTGAGGGGTACGACCTTGCTCTCCTCTCCTCTTCCCACGACTTAGGCCTCAGATGCAACTTTGTGGATTCCGAGCAATAGAACTCAGGCCCTCCCTCAACGGGTTGGTTCGAGGTCCCGCTCTGACAATGGCGGGCTAGGGCCAGTTGCTCAGCTCCTTTAGGGCTGCGGGTCTGGGCCGCTGGTGCTACAAATATCTCAGGCTGTAACAGGGCACATACACACAGCGTCACTGAGACTCACTTGAGCTTCGGTTGTGCACGATCACAGCACACTCCTTATGAAGGTCTCAGGCTGCACGAAACACGCGCACACAGCGTCGCTGAGACTCACTTGGACTCCGGGTGTGCACGATAACAGGGCAATCCTCACAAAGATCTCAAGCTGCACAAAGCACACGCACACACCATCGCCGAGACTCACTTGAACTCCGGTGCACACGATCACAGGACAATCTTCACAAAGGGCTTAGGCTGCAAACAGCACAAGCTCACAGTGTCACTGAGACTCGCTTGGACTCCTGGTGCCCACGATCACAGGGCAATTCTTACAAGGGTCTCAGGCTGCAAAAAGCACACGCACACAGCGTCGCAGAGACTCTCCTGGAAACTTTTATGTTCCTGAGTTTCCGCAGTATGGAGCCAGCTCACCTTGGGCCCTTGGGGATAAGTTACTTCCGGACACAGCACACAGCAAAGTCCTTTCAAGTAGGGGGACACAGCACACATCAAAGTCCCTTTAGCCTCTCCTTGGTTAAAGCAGCAAACTGCAGGCCAGCCCCAGAACACACAGCAAGGGTTAGTCCTTTCTTTCAGTCTCTTCAGCTGTTTCTTCCTTGGCAGAGGTTCCTCTTGACCAAGAATTAGGGTCAATCCTTTTCAGTCTTGATCAGTCCATTTCTCCCAAGTTCAGGGACTTCAGCTCTCATAGTTATACACCTAAATGTCTTTGAAGTCTTTGTGTTCAGGGGGGCACTGGCCCATGTTCAAACCATTTCTGGGTGCCTCCCTGCCAGTGACACCTTCTTCCTTTGATTAGTGGGGGTCTAGAGTCTCAATCACTCAGCAGGAGATGGGACCATTGTTTTATGGCAGCAACCCAGGCCTCTGCACCTTTAAGGGCTACTCCTCTCCCCTACACTCCACACCTCCTCTCCTGGGTCAAGACATTCCCCAGATCCTTTCACTTTCAAATCCAGACAGTCAATCCACAACCAGGCAGAGAAACACAGAAATGTTAGAGCACAAAAACCCAGCTTCTTCTAAAAGAGTGGTTTTTAAAAACACAATGCAAAAACCACCTCCATAAAAAGATGTGTTATTACATTTTGAGTTCAGGCAAACTTAACTTCACCTCTCCATCGTAGCCTTTGAGAAGATAGGCCGGAAAATATACTACACAACCTCCCCATTCTGTCCTATGGGCAAGATGGCCTTTCAACAGTGAAAAACTAAATCGAGAGTATTTCACTGTCAGGGCATGGTACACACCTCAGTACATGTCTTACCTTTCACATGCACTGCACCCTGCCCAGGGGGTACCTTGGACCTACCATAGGGGTGTCTGATGTGCATAGAAAGGGAAGGGTAAGACCTGGCAAGTGGGTGCACTTGTCAGGACAACATGGCAGTTTATTAAACTGCGCACAGGCACTGCAGTGGCAGGCCTGAGTTCTCTCTTTAAGGCTACTTCTGTGGGTGGCACAATTAGCGCTGCAGGCCCACTAGTAGCATTTGCATTACCATCCCTGGAACACATACTGCACTTTACTAGGGCAAATATACCAATTATGGACAACCAATTACCATTACACTTTACAGAGGGAGCACTTGCACTTTGACACTGATCAGCAGTGGTAAAGTGCCCAAAGTATCTATGTTGGTAAAACGAAATCCATCACAGCATCAAAAATAGAGGAGGTAGAGGCAAAATGTCTGGGGTAATCATGCCAAGAAATGCTAGGTCTAACAATCACCTTCTATGCGGCTGGAAAATTGACACAGCGCTTGTTTCGCTGCCTCATCGACCCAGCACACCCGGATTTTTGACGCATTGCACCTGTGCACCAATTTCTTCATCAATGTTACTCAGCAGTAAAGAACTGAGGCCGATTGTCTGTAGATCGATGCATCACCTCCCCTCCCAGTAAGAGGAACGGACACATCATCACCCCTGACAGTACGGAATCAATGCATCATCTCTAATGCACTACAGTAAGGACCCAACGCATCACCTCCCCTGAAAACTAAGGAACCGAAGCATCACCTCCCCTGGGAGTAAGAAACTGACGCGTTACTTTGTTTTACCGGCAGCTCACCTCCCCTGTGCCTGTTTTATTCTTTGATTTTGATGCATCCCAGTTACTTAGTGATAAAAGAGATGCATCCATAGTTTCCTATTGACTGAACTATTTTGAACCTTTTAAAAGTGATATCTTTACTTGTGTATCTTGGATTTTGTGTCGTTTTGGTCTTGTTTTATTCAGATAAATATTGTTTTGTTTCTCAACTGGTGTCCTTTTGTAGTGTTTACACTTTGTTACTGTGTGTTTATATATACATGCTTTACGCATTATCTCTGAGATAAGCCTGACTGCTCATGCCAAGCTACCAAGGAGGTGAGCAGGGATTATTTTAGCTGTGTAAATCCCTTACCCTGACTAGAATAAAGGTCCCTACTTGGGCAGGGTGCAAGCCACTGCCAAATAGAGATCCCCTATTTCTAACACTGATGCTGAGGTGGTGCTGTGGTTGAGTGAGGTGGTACTGAGTGATGCTGTGGTGCTACTGAGTGATGCTGTGGGGTTGCTGAGTCATGCTGAGGTGGTACTCAGGTGGTGCTGAGTGATGCTGAGTTAGTGCTGTACCGAGGTGATGCTGCACTAATGCTGAGGTGATGCTGCGCTAATGCTGAGGTGGTGCTGCATTGGTTCTGAGTTGCTGAGGTGGGGCTGCACTGGTGCTGAGGTGGGGATGCGTTGGTGGTGGTGCACTGATACAGAGGTGGTGCTGTGCTGATGCTGTGATGGTGCTATGCTGATGTTGAGGTGGTGTCTGCTGGTGCTCAGGTGGTGCTGCACTGATGATGAGTTGGTGCTGTAGTGGTAGTGGTACACTGATGAGGAGGTGGTGCTATGCTTATTGTGAGCAGGTGCTGTGCTGAGGGGGTTCTGTGCTGGTTCTCAGGTGGTGCTGAGCTGATGCTGAGGTAGTGCTGCGCTAATGCTGTGCTGGTGCTGCACTGGTGCTGAAGTAGTACTTAATGATACTGAGGTGGTGGTGTTTTTGTACAGAGGTGGTGCTCAGTTGGTCCTAAGTTTCATTTATTTTTATTTTATTTATTTAATGCGATTTTATATAGCGCGAACATTACCCGAAAGGGTCAGAGCGCTTTACATAAGAACCAGTTGCGATACATAAGGACTTAGTATTACAGGAGTTACATAAAAGATACAAACAGAAAAAATTGCAAATGTACAAGTTGTAAAGTCACACAAGGAATAGATACAAACAGAAAAATTGCAAATGTACAAGTTGTAAAGTCACTCAAGGAAGAGATACAAATGGATAAACTCTAAGAATCACATAGGAATGGTAGTGAGTACAAGGGTCTACTACATATACTAGTGTTGAGGAGATGCTGTGCTGGTGCTGAGGTGGTGCTGCACTGATTCTGTGGTGATGCTGCACTAGTGCTGAGGTGGTGGTGCACTGATGCGAAGGTGGTGCTTTGTTGATGCTGAGGTGGTGCTGTTGTGGTGTTGAGTGATGCTGTGGGGGCTCTGAGTGATGCTGTATTGGTGCTCCACTAATGCTGAGGTGGTGATGATGCACTGATCCTGAGGTAGTGTGGTGGTGCTGTTCTATATGCAGACATGGTACTGGGCTGGTGCTGAGGTGGTGGTGTGGTGCTGAGGTGTGCTTGTCTGGGGCTGAAGTGGTGCTGAGGTGGTGCTGTGCTGGTGTTGTGGTGGTGTTCAGGTGCTGCTGAGTGATACTTATGTAGTATTATGGTAGTGCTCCTGAAGTGACTGAGTGACGCTGACTGGTGCTGAAGTGGTGCTGCACTGATGCTGAGGTGGTGCTGCATATTGCTGAGTTGGTATTGCACTGTCTACTTGAAGGATATATTGTTAAATAACCCCATATTACATGCTGCATTTGGAGAGCACAAGGAGGCATCCCTCGATATTAATTTTATTTCACCAATGATTGAAACCCAACAGGAAGCATCAAAAGTTAAAAGTGCACAACTTAAAGCTGCTTCCATTTACATAAAACAGAGCAATACAGTATGTTTACCTCTTTAATCATATCCAAATAATCACATTGTCAAAAGCACAATGTAAATAGTTTGATCCTACTTTTGACCATCTTCTTAAACTACACTTCCAATATATCCAAGTATATCATTTAAGGTTTGGATATTTGAGCTAAAGAAATCAAATATGCTATAGGATGAAAAACAACTTAGACTGAAAAAGTGCTCATAAAACCAAAGATGGTGTGAATGATTTGCAGTCCTCGGCTGAGCGCCTTTGGGAAGCCAAAACAAGCCTTTCAGAAGAAAAAGTAGTACGCCGAAACTAACTTATATGGCCTGCAGTGAAGTGATCCATGTTACAGGGCCATTCTCCAGGGCATGACCAAAACAGCTAAAGGAGGCACAAATGTAAATTATTCACCAACGAAACAAAGGAATTTCGAAAGGCATATGATTGAACAAATTCAAACGATGGGCATACTGAAAGCCCATACAGGAGATACAGCATGCCTTGAGAGTCAGCACATGTGCTGCCTAGGCGAGATGTAAAAATTAGAGAAAAAATTAATAACATGTGGGCAATAAAAAAGCAGAGAACAAATATGTTGCAATGCATCCTTAACTCTTAGATACTGTTAGAAATGGGGTCTCTAGTTGGCAGAGGTGTGCACCCTGTCAAAGTACAGACCACAGTTCTAATCAGGGTAAGTTAGATACTCACTAAAAGATAACCTTTACTCACCCTCAGGTAGCCTGACACAGAGCAGTCAAGCTTATCTAAAGAGGCAATATGTAAAGTATTTGTGCAACACACACACATAGTAACAACATGACATCACCACAAAACGACTCCATACAGGTTTATAAAAATATATTATTATATTGGAAACAAAACAAGACCAAAAATGAAAAATCAAATGTATAGAAGTTGAGATATTGAATTTTAAAGGAATGAAGGCAGTAAAGCACTGAGAAGCATGTAGCGCTAAAAAAGTTACTTTAGGTCGTGCTGAACCGGGACAAAGTCAAACTTCGGGCTGCCCTAGTGGAAGCACAGGCCAGCTACAGGACCCATGCAGGCCCCGATGAACAAAGTACCTTTCTTGATCGCAAGAAACAAAATGAGTCGATGTCGAGTCCCGCAGCACTGGATGCGCCGATCTTCTCCACGCAAAGGTTCTGAAGATGGGTGCCGGAGTTGAGAGGGGTCAAGCGGTGCTCCAGATTCTGCCATGCAGTCAAGGGGATGCTTTGATCTCACCAAGCTGCAGCGACGACGATACGCTGTCCAATGCGGCAATTTCTGGAGGCCAAGCACTGGTTCGAGGTTGATGTGCCAATTTTACTCCGGCAAGTGGGTCGATGCACTGGTTCTGCTACATGCAGACAGGAGATGCACCAAAATCCGTGTTGCAAGTATCTGGGCCACTTCCAGTGAGCCAGGCACAGGAGTAGGGGTAGTGACTTTGATATACTTGAGTCTCAAGCAACAGGGGGCAAGCCAACAAGCCCTTAGAAATAACTTGGAAGAAGGCAGAATCCAGCTCTCCTTCAGCAGAGTCAGAGCGCAGCAGGCAGTAGGGCAACAAATAGACACAAAAATAGGCCTTCCAGATCAGTAGTCCAGTTGAGTCCTTTAAGCAGCACAGCAGTCTTCTGGCAGAGCTTCAGTTACAAGTCCAGTTGTGTCTAATTTGTGTGGGTCAGGGACCCAGTACTTATACCCAAAAGTGCCTTTGAAGTAGAGGTGATATCAAAGGCTGGGTTCTGAAGTGCACACAATCCCTTTCACCCAGTCCTATCTGCCAGGCAGACTCTGGGGGATGAATCAGAGCATTGTGTGTGGACAGGACACTATCTATTGAAGTATAAGTGTTAGCCCCTCCCATTACTCCCTGCCTAGACAGACCCATCAGAATGTAGATGAATGCTCAGAATGCAGATGAGCTTCACCATCTTGTGTTTGTGGCTGTCTAGAGGGAATTCACAAAGTGTAGCTGTCACCCAACCCAGACGTGGATTGGACACAGGCTGTAAGGTACAAAAAACATTAAATGCAGAGAAAGGTCCACTTTCTAAAATGGCATTTCTAAAACAGTGATGTTACATCCAACCAGTAAGAAGGACTTATTGTTACCATTCCAAAGATATGAAACATGAAAAAGCTACTCCTCTCTGATCAGGAATTACAGCTTAAAAGTGTATTAAGGAATTCCCAATTCTGGCCTCTGAGAAGGGTAGCCTGACAGTAGTTAAAAATGAAATAGACTTTTCGTCTCTACCAGGACATGTAAAACATAAAGGTACATGTCCTACATTTTACTTACATGGCACCCTGCCCTTCTGGGTACTTGGGGCCTACCTTAGGTATCACTTATGTGGCATATAAGGGGAGTTTAAGGCCTGGCAAGTAGTTTTAAATGCCAAGTCAAAGTGGAAATAAATTGCAAACACAGGCACTGCAGTGACAGGCCTGAGACAGGTTTGAAAGGATGCTTCTAAGGGTGGCACAATCCGTACTGAAGCCCATTAGTAGCATTTGAATCACAGGCCCTGGGCTTATGGTATACTACTGTACAAGGGACTTACCAGTACAACAGATATGCCAATCAGGTATACACCAGTGTCATCATGTTTATGGGTGAAGCACATGCACTTTAGTGCTGGTTAGCAGTGTTAAAGTGCTCAGAGCCCTATGGTCAACAAAAAGAGTTCAGCAAAAAAAGGAGGAGAAAAGCAAAATGTTTCGGGTGACGCTTCAGAGAGGGCCATTTTACAACATGTGGGCACTGCTCCAGAGGAATCTATCAGATTCCATATAGGTTTCAAAGAAGACTGAAAAAGATTTGCAGTGGTGATTGCTCAAAAACGATTGAGCCAGTGGCAGACTGTTTACCCCAAAGGAGAGCTGACAGCGGTGAAGGATGCATCACTGCTGAGTTGGGGGCCAACTTAGAGAGGTGGAGATCAGAGGACTCCGGTTGCTGGCGAAAACCCAGTTCCACATCAGTCTGTTGGAGTTGTAGGGGATCGATTTGGCACTGAAGGCCTTCCTGCCAAAAATCAAAGGGTACAATGGAGGGTGGCCCTAGTAAATACTATTTTGGTAACAACCACAAATTATACAAAAATTTAAACACAAATAGAAAATGACCACGTTGTATGAATGATGTAGCAGTGTTATTTAATCACACTGGACATAAAGTGTTTTTTAATCCATACTATTATAAAAGCAGTAAGTGCCCAGGAGGAAAGAGGAGTTGGGGAAGTTTTGTGATTTGAGTGAGGTTGAAAGGGTATAGGGAGGGGAAAATATAGTGACAATCACATATTCATATGTATATTACAAAATGGCTCAGTCTTCAGCAAATTGCTTCACAACATTTCTCTATAAATTATCATGTAGCCATGATTCAGACAAAAAACACAGTGGACTAATCACTGTTGGTTATGCTGGCAAAGTGTAAAGTGTAGACGTTTCGACCCCCGTAGCGATGTAGGTTCTTGAATTCCTCACGTGGGGTTCTTCCTCAGGACTGTGGTGGAAAAAGGGGGCACCATATGATGCCCTTCATTGAGGGCCAGTTCAGCAAAGCGTAGGGAGCATAGGCTCCAGGCGTGTGAGAGCAGAACACCAGTACTTAAATCGGGTTAAATTCTGACGTGTCCCTTCAAAATTATCTGCCCGATCCAGACCAGATTAATTGGCTTGGATACCTTAGTGAAATAATCTGTTGTTGAGTAAAACTGCAAAAAAGGCTGTATGTTGCTTAGTCACTCAGATCCGAGGAAACCCTGAAGTGAATTGGGTAGCCCAGCGGTGCTCAGTCGCTGCTCGCGGGGATGCTCCTGTGAATGGAAAGGGTTCCCTTGTAAGGATTTCACTGCTACATCATTCACACAACGTGGTCATTTTCTATTGTTTTTCAATTTTTGTATAATTTGTGCTTGTTACCAAAATAGTATTTACTGGGACCACCCTCTATTGTACTGTTTAATTACTCAGTTCCCAGTGACATTAAGGTTTACCCTTGTATGTAACAACAATCAAAGGGTGGCTGGTGCGGGTCCCCATGATACCCCACAAGCAGGGCAGATGGGGTGATGGGTCCTGTGCTAGGAAGGTCTGCATCTCTGAAAGTGCCTGAATCCCACCAGGGCAGTTCTCTAACTTTGAGCCAATTGGCAGGAATTCTGAACAACAGAGAGGACGGATTAAGTTGCTTAGTGGATCTCAAATGGCAGTTAAATCAGAAGGTGGTACAGGGAACCTTCCAGCAAATGTAGATTCCTGGCCTGGTCTGTTCGCCGGTTCTAAGAATACACATTGTTAGCAGTTTAGTATGTTGGAGTTTCCAAGAAGGCTTGCAATCCTACTAGAGGGAAACTTGGGTCTCCTGTATCTGCCTCTGCCTCTTTTGGGTCAAGTTCTGAAAAAGATCAGGAACAACCAGGCCTAAGTCATCTTGTAGTTCCAGATTGGGGTGTAGAGTGTGGTACCCGGAACTACTGGGCATAAGCATCTCTCCACTGGTTAGGCTGCCACTTTGTTAGGAACTTCTGTCACACCAGCAGGGCAGGGTCTTGCACCCGGACCTGTGCGACCTGCACCTGCATGAGTGGTGATTGAATGGTACCAGTTGGCTCCATTTGATCTCCCTCTGGGCACAGTTAAATGCTGCTCGTCAGCTATTTTTCTGTATTTTACAGTTGATCAGTTTTCTTTATTCAAATCACATGTTGTTATGAGCTTTCTAATAGATTTACAACATATGTTCCCATAAAGTCCTTTGTGATGCTACATTGGGAGTTGAATTTGGTTCTCACTTTTTTGATGTGCACCCCCTTTAAGCCAAATAGTTGCCCACTGTGCCCTTTGTCCCTGAACTCAGTCTTTTTGGTGACAATAGTTAGCTTGTCGCATAAGTGAGCTACAGGCACTTTTGGCCTAAGCACCTTATACAACCTTTTCCCACACTAACTGATGCTGTGGACTCCAGCTGCATTCCTGCTGAAACTAATGACACAATTTTATTGTGAACAGGCTGTCACCCTTCCAGTCTATGCCTAATTTGTAAAAGAATGAGAGCTGGTGCCCACAGCTCTTCTCTGACAATGGTATTAAACATCGGCACACTTAATACCAAGGTTGTGTAGTGTTTAATTCAATTCTAGTCTCTTTAATACACTACCAGACACTGCTGCCCCTGTATCACACTCTTGCAGGTTCCTTCTTTCTCCCTATTTGCCTGTTTTTCTGTTTTTTTCTTCCTCTTCCTTTCCCCTTTGTGTGTTTTTTACCTCTCTTGCTTGTGGTAATTATCTGATAAGGAAAATAAGTGCTGATCCCCAAAAAGAAGTGCCGGTGGGCGCCATTGGCAACCACCAGTTCAAATTAAGTACTGCTTACTAACCTTCTGTGTCCCACCTCATTCCTTAAAAGAAGAGAAGATACTCCATTGTTTGGATCTGAAGAGAACCTTCAGTTTCTACATTGATCGTACCAGAGACCATGGGTCTTTGTGGGCTTCTCAGGAGCAGAGAAAGTCAAGGCCGTGTAGAAAAGAACCATCTCTAGGTGGATAGTCCTCTGCATTAAAATCTGCTCCACATTAGCTAAGCAGCATCTACATGAAGGATTGGGGGCCCATTCCACTTGGTTCAAGGCTGATACTACTGCACTGGCATGCAGAGAACCTGTCCTTGATGTCTTTCAGGCTGCTACGTGGGCATCAATGCACACCTTCAATATCACTCTTGTCTTGACACGTCTGTCAGGGTAGGCATTTCACCCAATTTGTCCTGTAGGACATTTTGATTTGAGCCATTCCACAGACCCACCACCAGGTGAGTTACTTCTTTGGTATCTATTCACAAGATTAGGAATCTGCAGTTAGAAGTATCCATCAGAAGAACAAGTTACTTATCTTCCGTAACTCGCTTTATGATGTATTATCTAACCTCAGATACCTTACCTCCCCTCAACCTCCCCATGCTTTGGAATGGACTCTTTCTCATCTAAAAAGGTCCCCCTCTAGAGACCTACATACTTGCCCTGCCTGTTTGTTGAAGGGCTCTGAATCTGAAGGCTCTGACAAGCTTGTGAAAGCTTGTGAAAGAAACTGACACATCTATTCCTTTCCTAGCAGTCCCAGATATTCTTCCCCTTGCATTGTCTGATCATAAAGCTGTATAATTTTTTACAAAACGTGGCTAGAGCGCCACCATCAGAGATTCTCAAGTTAAGATCATGGAGCAAGATAAATGCACGTGACCTCAATACAACCTTGTTAGGCACACGTCCCACAATAAATATTGTGGATGGCGATGCAGAGATAGCTGCCCGTAAATACACTATTTGGATAAAGAAGGCCATGCACGTCCAAGCAACGGGAAAAAAAGCAGACACTCTGGCGCGGCACTCCGTCTGAACCCTGATTCTCACGAACCTTAAGGTCTCAGAAACAAACTTGTAGGAAACTGGAGCAAAATTGGCCGGTATTGATAATAATATTCTGCTGGATCCTTCACAATACGGTTTTCAGAAAGGCGCATAGCACCGAAACTGCTTTGCTTGCCGCCTCCGGAGAGATCAGATGGGCTTTGGATAAAGGTGATCAAGCAGTCCTGATGTACTTGATCTCGCGGCGACATTTGACACGTTAACCACCCCATATTGATTAACCGGCTTAGGGACATGGGAATTAGAGGAGTTGCCCTGGCCCTACTTCAAGATTTCTTAACCAACAGAAGAAACCATGTTGCATTGGGCAACTGTACATCTGAGCTATTTAGTGTGCCATGTGGGGTGCCGCAGGGCTCTTAACTAAGCCCCACCCTTTTCAACTTGTACGTTGCTCCCCTAGCTAAATTGATAAAGTCCCTGGACTTTTCGGTAGTATCTTACGTCGATGACACACAAATAGTGGTGTCTATCCCCAAAGACTCTAAAGAGGAGGGCCATAGGTTCAGCTCTTGTATGATGCAAGTTGATCATTGGACGAAAACTAATTGCCTAAAGCTAAACTCTGGTAAAACAGAGGTGCTACTTTTCGGAAATTGTAGATCTGTCTGGTCTCCTAACTGGAAGACCCAGAATATGGGACCCCTGCCTACACCACCTCAAAAAGAAAGAAACTTGGGAATCATTTTTAGGTTTCGACCTGGCGAGGGCACGCAGTGCCCCTCCCAGATCGAAAACTTTTGTCTACAGTATGGATGTTCGGACCGCCTCTGTTTCCCATTGGCTAGCTCCATAAATGGACGCTAGCCATTGGGAGACAGAGGCTGTCAATCACGCTTTCCGGTGAAAACGCGATTCGGGGGCGTTTCTGGGTCTTTTTTTAAGCCCCGCCCCTTGTTGCCGTGTGTCCCGGGCCGCGCTGTGATTGGCTGCAGGCTCGGGACACCCCCGTGACGTCATTTCCCGGGCCGCGCTGTGATTGGCTGCCGGCCCGGGACACCCCCGTGACGTCAGCCAATCACAGCACGGCCCGGGCCTGACTTGTTTTGAAAGCATGCAGAAATCAAATGCTCGTGTTTTTCGTAGCGGCCCTCGGCGTCATTAGACTAATTAATAATGCCGTCAATAAACTCCGCGCTGCCGCTGTCATTGTTCACACTGTATGTTTTATGCCCTGCGTGGCCGTCGCTGATGGCAGCTGTGGGACTCAGCTGGCACGGAATGACAAAGAGTGACAGCCTACCAGGAGTGCCTGTCTCTGCCTGGCCCTGGCTGGGAATGGCGGCTGCCACACCTTCCATTCATCACCTAGCTGACAGTGATTGTGACGGATGGGCTTGTTGGAAGCTTGCAGCCCTTAACTTGCCCGCTGCTTGCCACTCAGAGGTACGTCTACTCCCAGCTGAACTGGGGCTATTAGATTCTTCTTTTCTGCGAGTAATCAGGAGGACTAACTAATTTATCACATAGATTACGAGATTTAAATCAATTAGAGGTCAGAACCAAATGACACCGGAGTAAGCTAATAGAGACACATAAAGTTTACGCAATGCACGACAGCAGGACTCGTTGACAGACTCGTTGACAGCATTGCCAAGCGCCAGACACATCGAGCGTTCTTAAAAAAGCACGAAAATATGCAGGGAGCACCCAAATCACACACACGGTATTAACTAAATTGTAACGCTCCATTTGTAGTGACTTCATGGACGCACTTCGGCGTCTGCAGGTTTGTTTTAAAAGGAGCAGTGTGTTTATTGTCAATAAGAACACTTGGGGTTCCGAAGTCTGACAACTAGCGGTGTTGGTGCCCTTTAAACCACTAACAGTTTGCACGGTTAAACAGGGTATACAGCACACCATTAATGGGAAAAGCAAAAGTACATATTCCACAATACAAAGAACTGTTACACAAAAGTCAGGGCTGTTTGGTGTCAAACATGACGTTAGTGCATCAGAGTAAGCAAAATAGATTGGTTTCACATTACTTTAAGAACAGGCAGGTTTCAACGCAAGCAGCACTCTATGTAATTAACAATGCACTTCATCCCTGTCAGTGTCCCTTCTTCTCAATAAATGAAGTCTGTTTGAGGGAGATTTGTAGTACGATGCTAGCAACATGAGGGGAAAATGTTATGACTTGTTGTGTTTTGTGGTGTCATACCTGTTTATGATGAGGTAGCTCAGTAGTTTGATCACCTGCTGTGGCGAGTTGTTGCCCATAAACTGTAGGTAGCACATTCTCATCCCGATAGGGCAGTTTCTCGTTTTTTTCAACAGAGGTTAATTATAATTCCTGATATGAGAGAGAGACAAAGTGAGATCTGTGTGTTGAGGTGCGGGTGTTTCCACGTTTCAGTCACTCACCGGACACAATTACCATTTCTTCTTTTGTAAAAGCAGGTCAGGCATTTTGCTACTCCATCCTGCCTAGTTGTCGTTTATTTTGTGAATTACGTCGCTTGGTGTTTTATGCAGTGCATATTATCATGTTGTGCTGTCTAATTTGTAAACTATTTGTTCCAGTTTGGGGAAGATTGTTTGGCCTCGTTGGGTGGCGTGGTGTCGGGTCGGAGAGACAGGGGAACAGGGAGGAGAGAAAGGGCGCATGTTTGTGTATTTGTTTTGTTTTGCAATGACACTGTAGCAGGTTTTTAGGTCTGGCGTTAGCAAAGACCTTTCTGTTATAATGTACTAACTTACAAGAGGCTTTAACAAGCCCCTCTTAATTCATTGGTCTGTACTTGTGTCATTCACATTTTTATTCCAACCACAACAGTACACACCATGGGGCACTTGGTCAGCTCACTTGTGCCATTGGTTAGTTTCACTGTGAGGGAATGTATTCTGTTTGTTCACAAGGAGCACATCCCCACACAAATTAACTCCATTCAGTGCTATGGTGTACTAGGGTAGTGTGAGCTTTTTTTTAAGACCAAAAAGGATTTTTGCTTTTTGAATTATTTTTTAGCATTGGCGACGAACCGATAACTCGCGCAAAATTATCATTTACAAAAGCCATGACAAAACAAAACATCCATCTGCGAAGTTAAAGGTCTGATAGCCAAAGCCAGATATATTGGCTATGCCAATGCTTGTTTGGAATTGAATTTGAACAGCCTGGTGTTCCATTGTTTATGCATGCTAAATTGATTTTCTCAATTGTAGTTTGTCTATTAATGTGCAAAGAAGTTGTAAGAATTGTAGCTGTAATGTTAAGTACTGTCTTTAGCTGGGTGTGGGTATGTTGAGTTGCATTCACTTGGAATTTGTTTTGTTTGAAAATCTTTGCTTCTAGAAGAGATAGACATTGCAGTTTATCTGTGCTTGTTTGACGTTAGTGTGTTTATTTCAATCGGAAACATTTTTGGCATAGCTTACCTTTGCAAGTTTTGTATGTTCTTGAGCACACTACCTCAGCATTACTTGAGCAGACCATCTTGTTTAACCCTTTAAAGCAAAAGTTGATTTTTAGATAATATGACCACAAATGTTTCCTTCTAGTGTGAAATTCCCCATATTATGTTGTCTTATTCAATGCATAAAGAGATATTAAGAAAGTTAAATGTACCAGTATTTTAAAATGGAATTCTTTTCCTATTGCCAGTGTGCTTTTATGTGGGCCTTTATATTCACAATTAAAGAGTATTTAATTTTATTTTTCTCATCTTTTTGTCACTTGGCAGCTCTGGCTGAAGCTCAGGATATTGAGCTATACCTCAGACCTTTGAAATTCTACATCGCATACATGGAGGAATCTAACTTTCCTGACATTGAACGCCTCATAGCACCTCTTTACCACACCATATGTCTGATATGGCTGCACTGCCGACATTATTGCTCTCCTGCCAGGATAGTTGTCCTGCTACAAGAGTTTTGCAATCTTCTAATCGACAGGGTAAGGAAACTACATATGTTGGCTCAGCTGATACGCCATAAGCTTATATTTCAGACGATTTAAAACTCACCTCGCTCATGAGAAATTTATGTACCATGTCTGAATTATATGCTCTTGTGATGTTGCTTATTTTGCAGTTAATTTTCAGTTTTCTTTGGCTGATTATCAATCAGACGTCTGCTATAGGACACGTGTGTATATTTTAGTTCTGCTAGCATCACCAGGAGTTCGGCTACTAGTATTTCTCAGGTTATAAATTTTTTTAAGAACCTCTGAATGTTTTAGTTCCAGGGTATACTTCCTTTGTTTCTTAGTATGTGTACGCGTTTCCGTCTCTTTATTAAACCGTACAGCATCTTTAAATAATTCAGGTCTATGAATTCTCTAAAACAATTTGAAAAGAAAAAAACTAACAAAGGAACTTGTACTGTGTAGATGATGTTCCCAGGGATGATGTTATGTTCCAAGTGGCCTGCATAAGACAAAAAATAATAGTTTTTTTGTAGAGGAATTTTTTTTCAAAGAAAACCTGTCAATGACTTTTGCATTAACTTCTTAGTCACCAAACATCTTTATTTAGCAGTGGCTGATATATATTCATTGTAATATTCAGCTTGACATGTTTCGAACTAGAGTGTAAAGACCACAGAGCATACGGAGATATGCATTAAGAACTTGGAAGAGAAACTCAATTTCTAATATTATATTTAACTGTCCCAAAATCGTATTATGACAAGTTCTTCTTGGCGAGACCAAAAGTGGAAGAACTGGTCACTTTGACAATTGTTTTCTATCCTTTTTAATTTTTTTTTCGTCATTTCCATATATTATTAAGTAAATAATGTATTTTATCCGAAGTTGTGTATTTTCTGTTAGGAGAGCTACAGTTTGATATACTTCTTTTTTAATTCTGTTGTATGTTTTGAGGAGGCAGCTGACCCCCTCAAACATAGGGGGATTTGGGGGGCAGCGGAACACAGGGAGGTCTGCCACCCCCTCCCGGGGGACTTTGGGAGTGGGCGCAGCCAGCATTGACTGCCCTCCCCTTTCTATGGCTGTAGCCCAATACGTTCTAAAATCGTGCTTCCTTTGGGCTCCTTGCCATCATCTTGATTTTTGGTGACCTGGTGGCAGGGAACCCTGGCAGTTTTTTTCTTGTAGTGCATAAAGTTTACAGTAGGGCAGTATAATGGTGTCTAATGCAGCGAAAGTTGGGTTGGCTATGTGCCTCCTGCACGAAGCAGGTCATCTGGATTTGATTGTGGCAGTCTGGCAGAGGGAAAAGCGGCAGGCCCGGTGAGGCCAACGTGGCAGGCCTCCAACCGCGTGGTGGCGGCCGTCATCACCTGTTCACCTCCCGCAAGATGCGTGTGGCATCGCCTAAGGTAAGTGCGCGAGACCGCTCACTGCCTCAGCGGGCGGCCTCGCTCAGTGCTCGTAGTGGTAGGGCTTCTCTTTGGGAGTGGGCGGGAAAGAGGAAGATGCGCAGGCACCCTTGCAGTCTGCATTGGTCCTGCGTAGGGGTAGGGGAAGCCCTGGCTAGGTGGCAGCTTCAGGGGAGGAGTCTTCGCTGATCGAAGCAGTGCTTCCCTCTGGGAATTTGGCAGTGGCCCGTCCGCATAGTAGATGCACGTATGGTACTGCGAAGGGAAAGCAGTTGGGAGGGTGGGAGGCCAGTAGGCCACTGCAGTGCCTCCCCCATCCAGGGGGCACAGAATGAATAGAAGATGTCGGATGAGCCTCTCACTCCATATAACCAAGGCTGAAAGCATGAACTGGAAGCTGCTGCAGTGCCTCCCACTGTATTGCAGGCTCTGGACAAAAGAATGGAAAAGGAGGGTGGGGTGGGAACCCCTGTGCATTTTTTTGGGGTCCCATCTTTATTGGGGCTCCACCAAGCAGATGCAGACTGAGTGGGTGAGAGGGAGTTCACAGGGATAGATGATGACCCCTGACTGGGCAGGTGGAACTGGCCTGCAGAGGTTTTCCCAAGGTCTTCAGGCACGCTGGGCTGAAGGTGGGCCACGGGGGGATGGGTGAGGCTGGGGTGGCGAAGGCTGCCCAACTGCACATAGAGGGTAGGCTGGGTCAGGCATGGGTTGGCTGGCCACTGCTTTTGTGGCATCGATGCTCAAATGGAGTGGTGAGGAGGAAGGAGCAGAGTTTGATGATCAGGTGGTGGGGGGGGGGCAGGTTAGGGGTGGGGGGGGGGGTGGCTCCCAGAGTGGAGTACTTCCCTGGTGGCATGGATGGCAGAGTGGGGCAGAGCCAGTGGTCTTGGGCACTGGAGATAGACGCAGGGGCGGACGGGGGGGCAGGGACTCCAGCACACCAGTCCTGTCCTCCTTTTTCCAGGTGGAAGAACGTCACAGTTTTCCAGACTCGGAAGAGCTTGGTAAAGGACAGGGAGTTTCAAGGGGAGCTGGCTGGGATTACAATAAGGGAATCTGCACTCGTGATTACTGTAAATTTAGGAACGAGGGCTCCCAATGCGTTGTCAAACGCACTCTCATCGAATGCTTTGGGAACATTGGGGGTTACCAGGGACAGAGTACAGGGAAGTGGCAGCCTTATGCGGGTTGTAAAGGACCAAACCAACAGCAACAACACTTCCACACCATGGGGGAGATGGGCACATGGACCTTAAGGGAAAGGCTCCTACTATGGTTAAACTGAACAGGTTTGAGTATTGGTTGGGGTTCTATGACAGGCTAGGAGAGTGAGGGATCTTGAGGGAAGGCTTCAGAATGGGTTTCCAACTGGGGTAAAAGGCAAATGTGTCTGGAGATGGGTGGACAATTTGTGATCTACAAGAGAACACAAGGACGCAGTGCAGGACAAACTCGGTAAAGAGTTTTCAGAGGGGAGGATGGCGGGCTCCTTTGACGATTGGCCAATGGCAGATTTGATTGCGTCACCCATAGGTGTGGTGCCCAAAAAGAAACAGGGGCAGTTTTGCTTAATCCAGCACTAGTCATGGCTGAAGGCGAGTCAGTGAATGACTTAATTCCAGTGGAAACAGTTTTAATGCCATTTTGATCAGTCAACACACCCATGTCCCCCTGGTGGAGGCTGCATGACAGGGGGCACAGATGGCATAGTGCAATGTGAAGTCAGCTTTTTGGCTGCTTCCGGTTCACCCGGCTGCTCTGCCGAGGGGCATAGTGTGACAGGTGGTTTGCACAAAGCAGGGTTTCCGAGGGGGGCGGGGGGTTGTTTTCCAGTGCCGGTCAGGGGCTTGGGTAACTGCCTTCCAGCTCATATCTGTTTTGCGCAAAGCGCTGGCGGCATTGGGGGGCACTCCTTTCGACTATGAGACACTCATTCCGGACAGGCCCTGCGACCAAGGCTGGCAATTGCGACTGGGCATGGGAGTACATTAGGCAGCTGTGGCACTGGTCTTCTGATTGCTTTGGAGAAATGTGCGCACATCTGGAGAGGAGGGCAGCATATCTGGGCTTTCCTTGTGAATATTTACTGCTGTTTTGTTTTAGGTTAGGTTGCGGGACCGCCGGCTGAGGATGTATCCATCTGGGTTGTAGGACATTCCTTCATCAAATGGGTGGAGAGGAAAGTGGCTAAGAGTGCCTATGGTATCAACTTGGGAATTGACCAGTGCTTGTTTCTGTTACCTGCCGTGGAAAGGGGGGAATGAGATGGCACAATTTGATCAGGTGTTTCAATGGCACGCTGGTGAGAGGGAGATGTCCGGATGTGTTGGTTCTCCACCTGGGGGTGAATGATCTTTCCCTGGAGAAAGGTGTGGTTATGATGAGGGCCAGGAAACTTGATTTGAAGCAGTTAAAGGGGCAGTGTGCCCTGCAGGCAGTGGACAGGTACTGGGAAGCCAGCAGCAGTGGAAAAGGCATGCAGAAAGATTAACAGGGAGATGAGTCAGTTCTGCAGGGATCTTGGTTTTAGCGGTATTTGCCAATTGGATATTAAGTACGCTTTTTCGGAGTGACGGGGTTCATCTTCCACGGGTAGGGATGGAGTTGTACCTGTTGGAACTGAAAGAGGTAGTCGCACGGGCCTTGAATATCCACAGCTAAGCAGGAGGCCCTGGGGAAGTCTGTCACAAGAGTTGAGGGGGGCAGACAAAGGCAGCAAGCAGCCTTTTTCTTGGTGGCTGTGGCCTGAAAAGATTCGCAGGAGGTTACAGAGGTTGGAGTGCCATTGCCTTTGGTGAGGCATGGGAAAGGGAGTTTAGGAAGGAAGTTCAAGGTTCAGAAGTTTAGTTGCTTAGAATTTCATACTAGCAGTTTTAGGCTGGAGGGGTAAGTTAAAGTTTAAAATGTTCACATGCTATTTAATAGTAATGAGATACTTGAGAGGTGGGGTATTTTGGGTGGGATAATAGGTGTGAGGGTAGGACGTTGGTTAGTTAATTGGATATTTAGTGAGGTGGTAGTTTTGTAAGGCAGTTTGCCCCGGATTAAGCTGTTAATGTGCACTTGTCTCAATAAAGCAGCCTTTTATAGAGTTTCAAGAATAGGTTTATTGAAGAAATTCAATACGGTAATAGTAACAATGCTTCGTACAAGTATCCATGAAATGGTGCATTAATACAAGAAAAAGAAATAAGAATATGATGATATACAGTTACAGTTGAAATGGTATAAAGAATATAATAAGAAATATCAATACATAAAAAAACAAAGATCTAGTTCATAAAGTTATAACATGAGAATTCTTGTTAATAATGTATAATCCTATACATATTGCTAAAATAGTAAAGGAGACTATGCCATAGTGAAAGTGTAGGAAGTGTAGGAAGTCAAGGAGGCTTAGTAACTTCTCGCATTAAGGGGGTAGGAGTAGAGGATGTCTTTATCTGGTGATCTAAGAAGTGCATAATAGAACCCTATAGTTATAATCGCTTTGTAGCAAGAGATATGGGATGTACCATAGCTGTGTCTAGTCGATGATTGTGACAAACAGCATACCACCTAGCTAGATAAGACAGTTTATAAGCATATTTCCAGTTCTTTGTTATCTGCTGAAAGGCCATTGCTAATAATAAATCAACACGTTTTGTATGGGGACGAGAGCCAACCCAATCCGGAAATAGGCTTCCCAAAAAAGGTTTGCAAAAGAGAGAGGAGCTTTAGAATGAAAAATGGTAATAATTTGGGACCAAACCTGTTCCCAAAATTTAAATACATGTGGGCATGTAAAAAGCATATGTTTCAAATCGGCATTATCTTCAGAGCAAGTCCAACAAGTAGAGGAATTTTTACAATGTATCCTGTGTTTATGTGCAGGTGTAAGGTGTAAAAAATAATCTGCTATAAATGAAGAAAATTGCATAGTGTTTGCTGCCCTAAATGATTTTCTGATTTTTTACCAAATTTTATCCCATAAAGAGGTAGGCCAGACTATTTCCAAATCATTTTCCCAGGATAGTTCTTTTTTTAATTTTGTCCCAGTTCATGGGAGGGTTCACTAAGCGAGAATAGATGGTGGAAGCTTTGGGATGTATGCGTAAGAGAGTATGCAATGAGTGTTCAGATTGGAAAAGCGGGGAAGGCATGGTTATAAAATTAGCAGAGGCTCTAGGTATTGATTCTTGTAAAATTGAAAATGTATGTTGAGAAGAGGAAGGTACTGATAAAGGGCTTGCATTTGCGCAAATTTGATAGATGCGCCATGATCCAATAGTTGATGTACCCAAAGTCAACCTTTATTTCTCCACACATCCAGTAAACCGGTTTATTTTTGACAAGGATACATTTGTTATGCCAAATTGTGGACTTATGAAAGGTATCTAGGTCATGCGGGGCAAGACAAAGGGTAGCATCTAGAAACTTACAGGATTTTTTGATTATTGGGGTAGACGTTTTTTGTGGCCTACGGGTAAATGAGAGATACTCCTTAAATGAAAACAGGGCTATAAAAGAGGTTTCTAAATCTACCTGTAAAGGCTTGTCTGTTGAATGGTCTGAAACCCAATTCAATAACTGCCTTAATTGGAAAGCTCTATAATATTTAGAGAAATGGGGAAAGTTCACACCACCTTCTGATTTTGGCCTTTGCAATTTCTGTAACGTCATTCTTGCTCTTTTTAGTGTTCCATAAAAAAGATAACAAGATGGGATTGATCTTGTGGAAAAGTTTAGCTGGAATGGATAATGGTATATTATAAAAAATGTAGAGCATTATGGGGGTAAGCATCATTTTGATTGTGTTCCAACGACCCGACCAAGAAAGATTAAGGGGATGTCATTTTGCAGTAAGTGTTTTAAGTTTGTCTATACACTTATCAAGATTAAGATAAATGGACGTCTTCACAGAAGAAGAAAGCCATAAGCCAAGGTACTTTATGTGTTTGGTTGCTGAGAACCAGACATAAACCCTGTTATAGATTGATTTTGACGAATTCTGGATAAAAAAGGTTCCAATGCCAGGTTAAAAGGATAGGGGGATAGGGGACAAGCCTGATGTGCCCCTCTTTTAAGATTGAAGTAGGGCGATGTGAGGCCATTAGTAGAGATAGCAGCTTTGGGTTCAGAGTATAGTAGAGCAATTAAGGAGGTAATTTTTGGTCCAAAACCAAACCATTTGAGGGCATGAAAGATGAAAGGCTATTATATACCCTATCAAAGGCTTTTTCAGCGTCGAGGGCAATTGCTGCTAGTGGGTCTGAATAGTGTGTCGACTTTGAGAGGATGTAAAAAAATACATGTGTATTGTCTGTGATGTTACGACCTTTGACAACGCCTGATTGTTCTTTGCCTAACAACAAGGGAAGGTATGGTTCTAGTCATAAGGCTAATGCTTTTCAAAAGATTTTGTAGTCAACGTTTAATAGGGATGTAGGTCTAAAGTTTTTGCAATAACGTAAATCTTTGTCCTCTTTTGGTATTGAACATATCAAGGCGAAAAGGATCCTGTGGAGTTTACAGGAAGTTATAAAAGAAGAGACAAGAGTGTGCAAATGAGGGAGAAGCAATTGGGCAAAGTACAAATAGAATTCAAGTGTAAAACCATCGAGCCTGGAGCTTTATCTTTTTTAAGGGTCTTGCATTTAGCAATTCTGCCTGTGTAATATCAGTTTACAAAAGGTCCACATCCATTTGGGAGCTAGTTTGTTTATTAATTGTTGAAATATATTGTGAAAGATCCACATTTGAAGGTGCACTTTCTGGTGTGTGAAGAGAGGTATACAAATTTACAAATTCTTGGAGTATTTCAGGATCCTTAAATTTTGGGGTATGATTATCATCAATAATAGAATCAATGTGATGTTTCTGGTTCTTAATATTAAGATAGTTAGCTAGTAATTTGCCTAATTTGTTTTGGCCTCCATAAAACTTTGCCATAGATTTTAATAAATAAAGAGAAGCATGTTCAGTAGAAGTTTCATTAAAAGCAATCTTAGCAGTGATAACATCTTTGAGAAATTCTTTTGACCTGGAGGTATAAAAAGAGTGAGAACAAAAAATGGAGGGAGAAGGAGGTTAGGCCAAACCAGGTCGGCCTCCAGTCAGTATATGCAATACAGGAACCCAATATGAAGGGTCCAGAGACCTGGTTGGTGTTTTGTGGTTACTGCTTACTAAGTCAGTGTGTACCAAATTATGTAAGAAAGAAAAATTTCTTTCTAGAGTCCCCTCACTCACCGGGGTTGCCCCACGGTGACATGCTTCATCATTGGGGCCATCCCAGTTCTCTACGAAAAGGGGCGTGCTGCGACAAGGCGACTACGCTGGAGCACTGGTTTTGTGAGATGACTATGTGTGGTGTAAGTGTGGTGATGGTGGAGTTGGTGTGAAATTAAAAATACCGTGCTAGTGGGCCTCAACAATTTATTTTGCTCCTAGTGTGGTATAAAATTAAAAAGGGGTAACACTGTATTCTAACTTTAATTGAGCTAGATCAGTGTTATGGTCGACATGTTTCAAGCTCCCCCAAGCTTTTCATCAGGACCATACAGGGTCCAGCCCTGTATTTCCACTCCTATATTCAAATGAAAAAAGTGTTTTATAAAAGTAAATACTAATTATTTATACTGTACGCTGTTAATAATAAAACATGCGTGTTTTTCTGTACATACGGTTTGTAATCTACTCGAAATGCTGTAAAAGAGAATAACAGTTGTTTAGTGGCAAACACCCCCTTTCAAAAAAGGGGGGGAAAACAACTCACATGCATCTCACTTCATCTAGGGCGTGGGTGTGCCCTGGGCACCATACTGGTGTGTGCTGGTTTTCAAACCGGTGTGGAAAAATAAAGCACTGTGTATCAAGTGGTTTAGTGGTTTCACACACAAGACATAAGACTTAATGTGACTATTGACACGACACACAACATATACACACATAAAGTAACATGGCAGATGGTATATTTACATAAACGAGTGTTTGGTTACACTCCATGGTCTTAGGCAAGGGCAGGATCGCCTCGTGGAAACATTGCTGAAAAAGGAGGTTCAAGGTAACGGTTATAGTGCTCCTTTTCTATGTTTCCCTCAAAAATAGCTGGTATCATAGCGATATAGCGTCGTTTTGCACTTACTTCCTATCGGCAAACCCGCTCGGTACTACCTGATAACTCCTCACCCGACCGCATACTCAAGCAGAATGGGATTGCCGGTGTATTTTGATACATCGCGCTTCCGGGTTGCCGGGCCTTGTCTAATGACTAGAGCGTTTTTCTTGGCGGCCATCTTAGGAGTATGTCCTCGCGATTGACGCGAGTATTTTGTAATTCCGAATATAACATCGGAGTTGGGCCGAATTTAGGGATGCAAAATAATTTAGAGTAATGCTTGGTAGAGGGGCATACTCGTAATTTAATTTAGAACACAAGTTTTTCCGGGGACGGACGGATGATATTTTTGATTAGTTCTTTGGAAAGGAGTTATTCAACCATATTTGTTAAAACATGGTTTTAAACACTGGATTGGTGTTTTGTTTAGTCATAAGTGCATGTACCTGTTTTATTTCAAAGGCAACGGAGGGTGGGGTTTGAATAATTGTGGAAAAGCTTACAAGGTTGTTGAGGAATAATGTACCTTTCTTGTATAGTTTATATACAATCAGCTTGTATGTCAGTTTTTCTGGGAAAAATGTAGAGTTTCAAGAGCATGTTAGGAAATACTTTCAGTTTTTAAAAAAATTTTTGGCATCTGTCTTTCACAGTTTTTACAGCAGGACTAGGGTCGAAAAGCCCCCCATGGGATTTCGTCATTGAGTCCCAGGGTGTCAGTATGTAAGCGAAACACCCATCTCTGTTCTCTTTCATGGAGGATTCTTTCCAGGTTGTCTCTATTTTTCACTACCTCTACGACTACCCAGGTGAGATCATTTGGTGTGTGGTTCTGTTCAATGAAATGGGTGGTCATTCTGGTTGTGGCTCGTTTGCACCTTATGTTACTTCTGTGCTCCACTATGCGGGTGCTGACCTTTCTAGTGGTCATTCCCACATAGTGTAAGTTGCATGTGCAAGTTATCAGGTACACCACTCCACTGGTGTTGCAATTGGAAAAACCTCTCAGTTCCCATTTCGTAGCATTGTTAAAGGTTATAGTTTTGGTTGGGGACGTCAAATGACAAACGCTGCAATTGTTACATGGGAAATGTCCATTCGGTAGTGGTTGGGATCTTACTGTTTGGGTTGTTGGTATGGGACGGGTATGTACCAAAAAATCTTTCAAGTTTTTCCCCCGTCTATGGCTGAACATTGGAGTCGGTATGGTTAGTCCACCGCTGTTGAGTATTGGCCAATGTTTTTTGATTATTTTGGACACAGTGTCAGAAACCTGATTAAATGTAGTGATGCAAATGGGTCTGTTGTTCTCAGGTTGAGTTCTCTCCTTTGGTTCTAATAGGGCTTCCCTATTGTTGTTTGCAGCTCGTTTCTTAGCTTCTTTTATCAGTTTGTTTGGGTATTTCCTGTTTCTCAGCTTGTTGCCCAGGTCCTCCGCTTGGGTTAGGTAGTCAGAGAACCAAAGGAGAGAACTCAACCTGAGAACAACAGACCCATTTGCATCACTACATTTAATCAGGTTTCTGACACTGTGTCCAAAATAATCAAAAAACATTGGCCAATACTCAACAGCGGTGGACTAACCATACCGACTCCAATGTTCAGCCATAGACGGGGGAAAAACTTGAAAGATTTTTTGGTACATACCCGTCCCATACCAACAACCCAAACAGTAAGATCCCAACCACTACCGAATGGACATTTCCCATGTAACAATTGCAGCGTTTGTCATTTGACGTCCCCAACCAAAACTATAACCTTTAACAATGCTACGAAATGGGAACTGAGAGGTTTTTCCAATTGCAACACCAGTGGAGTGGTGTACCTGATAACTTGCACATGCAACTTACACTATGTGGGAATGACCACTAGAAAGGTCAGCACCCGCATAGTGGAGCACAGAAGTAACATAAGGTGCAAACGAGCCACAACCAGAATGACCACCCATTTCATTGAACAGAACCACACACCAAATGATCTCACCTGGGTAGTCGTAGAGGTAGTGAAAAATAGAGACAACCTGGAAAGAATCCTCCATGAAAGAGAACAGAGATGGGTGTTTCGCTTACATACTGACACCCTGGGACTCAATGACGAAATCCCATGGGGGGCTTTTCGACCCTAGGCCTGCTGTAAAAACTGTGAAAGACAGATGCCAAAATTTTTTTTAAAAACTGAAAGTATTTCCTAACATGCTCTTGAAACTCTAAATTTTTCCCAGAAAAACTGACATACAAGCTGATTGTATATAAACTATACAAGAAAGGTACCTTATTCCTCAACAACCTTGTAAGCTTTTCCACAATTATTCAAACCCCACCCTCCGTTGCCTTTGAAATAAAACAGGTACATGCACTTATGACGAAACAAAACACCAATCCAGTGTTTAAAACCACGTTTTAACAAATATGGTTGAATAACTCCTTTCCAAAGAACTAATCAAAAATATCATCCGTCCGTCCCCGGAAAAACTTGTGTTCTAAATTAAATTACGAGTATGCCCCTCTACCAAGCATTACTCTAAATTATTTTGCATCCCTAAATTCGGCCCAACTCCGATGTTATATTCGGAATTACAAAATACTCGCGTCAATCGCGAGGACATACTCCTAAGATGGCGGCCAAGAAAAACGCTCTAGTCATTAGACAAGGCCCGGCAACCCGGAAGCGCGATGTATCCAAATACACCAGCAATCCCATTCTGCTTCAGTATGCGGTCGGGTGAGGAGTTATCAGGTAGTACCGAGCGGGTTTGCCGATAGGAAGTAAGTGCAAAACGACGCTATATCGCTATGATACCAGCTATTTTTGAGGGAAACATAGAAAAGGAGCACTATAACCGTTACCTTGAACCTCCTTTTTCAGCAATGTTTCCACGAAGCGATCCTGCCCTTGCCTAAGACCATGGAGTGTAACCAAACACTCGTTTATGTAAATATACCATCTGCCATGTTACTTTATGTGTGTATATGTTGTGTGTCGTGTCAATAGTCACATTAAGTCTTATGTCTTGTGTGTGAAACCACTAAACCACTTGATACACAGTGCTTTATTTTTCCACACCGGTTTGAAAACCAGCACGCACCAGTATGGTGCCCAGGGCACACCCACGCCCTAGATGAAGTGAGATGCATGTGAGTTGTTTTCCCCCCCTTTTTTGAAAGGGGGTGTTTGCCACTAAACAACTGTTATTCTCTTTTACAGCATTTTGAGTAGATTACAAACCGTATGTACAGAAAAACACGCATGTTTTATTATTAACAGCGTACAGTATAAATAATTAGTATTTACTTTTATAAAACACTTTTTTCATTTGAATATAGGAGTGGAAATACAGGGCTGGACCCTGTATGGTCCTGATGAAAAGCTTGGGGGAGCTTGAAACATGTCGACCATAACACTGATCTAGCTCAATTAAAGTTAGAATACAGTGTTACCCCTTTTTAATTTTATACCACACTAGGAGCAAAATAAATTGTTGAGGCCCACTAGCACGGTATTTTTAATTTCACACCCACTCCACCATCACCACACTTACACCACACATATTCATCTCACAAAACCAGTGCTCCAGCGTAGTCGCCTTGTCGCAGCACGCCCCTTTTCGTAGAGAACTGGGATGGCCCCAATGATGAAGCATGTCACCGTGGGGCAACCCCGGTGAGTGAGGGGACTCTAGAAAGAAATTTTTCTTTCTTACATAATT
The DNA here is from genome assembly GCF_964263255.1 of Lissotriton vulgaris. NCBI lineage: Eukaryota > Metazoa > Chordata > Amphibia > Caudata > Salamandridae > Lissotriton > Lissotriton vulgaris. The sequence goes on along the minus strand of NC_141687.1, from coordinate 788,982,510 downwards.
TGGTACACACTGACTTAGTAAGCAGTAACCACAAAACACCAACCAGGTCTCTGGACCCTTCATATTGGTTTGGGTATAAAAAGAGTGTTCAAGTTTATCTTGGTAAGGATGGCCATATGTGGAGTGCAAGTCGTTTTGTGTTTATTTCATACAAATCTAATAAAAAATCTTGAGCAGTAGCCTTAAAAGCATCCCAAATTGTATGAAAGGAAAGATCCTCTTTTAAATTTAGTCGAAAATAATCATAAAAAAAGGAAGTAAAGGAGGCAGTAAAATTAGGGTCAAGAAGCAAAGAATTATTAAAACGCCCCGTTATGGGTTATGCCGGTTGGAATAAAGTATCCAATTGAATCAAAACAGGAGCGTGATCAGTGATTTGTATAGGGCCTATGTCAGCTGAACGTAGCGATTGGGATAAATTATGTGAGATGAAAATATGATCTACTCTGGACTGAGTTTGATGCAGGGGAGATAAAATAGAGTATTCTCTCAAGGAAGGATTACAGAGTCACCAGGCATCTAGTAAATTCCTTTGTTAAATAGTACGCAAAAAATCTTTATGTGTTGTATTTGGAATAAAGGGAGATTTAGAGTTTCGGTCAAGAAAAGGATCCATCACTTAATTACAATCTCCAGTGAGGAGGAAATTCTCTGATGGATACTTTAAGAGTAATTGAGAAATACAAGTCCAAAACAAAACATCTCCGCTGGTAGGGGCATATATATTGAGTGGGGATAGAGGAGTGTTCCCCAACAAAAGGTTGGTGAAAATCTATCTACCCTCTGAGTCAGACTCTTTGTGACACAAGATTATAACACCATTTCGTTTACCATCTCCCGGGGGAAAAAATACTTCACCAAACCAACTCCTCTGAAGTTTAAGTGACTCACACGCTGTAAGATGAGATTCTTGTAATAAGGCGATACTAGCATCAAGCTTCGAAAGATGGGATAACACTCTCTGTAACTTAATAGGGTAATTCATGCCTTTGACATTCCAAGTTAAAATTTTCAAAAACATAAATGAAATAAAAGTAATGAACCAGTAGTACTCTGCATGTTACGAAATATAAAACAGTTAATAAACACTGAGAAGTGAAAAATGGAAACCATTTGAGTAAACTTTATAATAAGTACGAAGGCAAGAACCAGAACAATTATGTGAGAACAGACTCTATGGGGCATATGCATCATCCTTTTTTTTAGTCGCAAACGCTGCGATTCGCCAAAAAGCATAGTTTGCGACTAAAAAAACAGAAAATGCGATGTATGATTAAAATCGCATCGCAAAGTTAAGGAATCACAAAATTTGTGATTCCTTAATTTTGCCCCAGCATTTAAGGAATCGCAACCCAAGTTGTGCGATTTCTCATTAAGAAATCGCAAATTACCACCAACTTGAAATTGGTGGCAATTTGCGATTTCTTTCACAAATGCACTTTATCGCATTGGTAAAGGTGCCATGTGGCGCACATACATGCCCTTAGGGCATGTATGTGCGCTATATGCGCACACATGTAATTTTCAAGGGTGCATCACGGTGTCCTTATGACACCCTTGCACCCTTGAAATTATTCTTAATTTGCGATTCTCAAATTGCAAGTCGCAAATTGAGAATAACTTCCCATTCAATCCTATGTGCCTCCTGGCCCATAGAAATGAATGGGAAAGTATTCCCTAATTGCGATTCGCTAAAAAATTACGATTTTTTTTACATACATCTCTATTTGCAATTCTCAAATAGCGCTTTCTAAAAAATCGCTATTTGAGAATCGCAAAGAGGGATTTTAATACATATGCCCCTATGTTCCTGTTGTTTTCCTCAAACCTTATTTTGAAGTAAGATATTGGTTGTATTTTTTTTTTTGCACATGAATCGGCTGCAACTGAATTGCTATTTGCACATGATGGATTTGCTTAAGCTATTTCTTTTAGGCTGCTAATTTCCAATTGAATGTTTCAGCTGAAACAGAATCATGGACTTTATGTGCAAATGAACTGACTGTTACCTACTGCCTTTGCATATTTTGAGTATGCTCTCTAAGTCTCTCAATTTGCTGCTAATTCTAAATTGATCCTTTGGTTGAAACAGCACTGTGAACTCCCTTCGACATACGATTTATAATGTTGAACACCTGTACTGGGACAATTTACAATATTGACTGCTCTTACTTAAGTGAATTGTAGCCCTGCTAAAGTAGGCTCCTTGATAATTGTATAATGATTCGAAGAAAGAGCTCTGTTAAGTTTATTTTTTGTAATAATATGAAAGTATTTTTATGTGGACTTCCTAGGAGTTCCAAATCTTTAATAAATATTGAATTGAATTGAGAGAATAGAAAAGAAAAAAAAGGAAAAGAGAAAGGCAGGAAAGGAAGGTACATAAGATAGAAGAATGCATAATAGAAAGAAGAAAAATGGAGTATAGAAGAGCCATTGAAAACTGTAGAAAGTATTAGAACAACAAAGGCCGTACCTACATGAAAATCAAAACAATGAAGGGATGGGGGGTTGAGGCCACATGGAACGATGACGCTTCTAGACTCCATGAGGTAAAGCAGGGGAGACGTCGGGATGTAAACAACATACAAAACCAACTGGTCAGGCACACGGGTTGGAACCCGTGAAAAGAAGAAGAGATTAGTCAAATCAAAATATATTATGACATTACATATTCAGAAATCAAATGTCACAAGGTTGTAATCTGAAATGAAAAGGTTAATAAAGACATATAAACCAGTTTACTGCGACATAGTCCAAACTATAGTCTCGCAAGTAGATCAACAGACTTGATATCGGAAACTCATGTAAATATACAAAACAAAAAGATTCACTTAGGACGTGTACTGAAAGTGTCCATCTGTTCTGGGCAATGCGCATTGAGGAAACTTTTCAGCCTTGTTGGATCTTCGTGAGTTATAGTATTATTGTTATGAGTGACCTTGAATAAGCAAGGATGGAAGAATCCAAACCGAGCTCCAGTAGAACGTAGCACTGGGCTCATAGCAAGGAACTCCTTGCGTCTGTCCGCGGTGGATTTAGCATAGTCTAGTGAAAAAACCAATTGATCTCCTAAGAAAGATATAGGCTTCAGGTGCCTAACTGCGGCTAGAACCTTGTGAAGATCTGTGTACTCAAAAAAATACAATATGACACTTCTCGGTCTTTTTGTGCCTGAGGATGTTGAATACGGTGACTCAATCTATGAGCACGTTGAATGTTAAGATTGGTATTCTCAGATAATTGTAGTATTGTCTGCAAGAATTTTTTGAAGAAAGAAATAAGATCTGGTCCCTCTGTGCCTTCTGATAAGTTATAAATACAAAGGTTATTTTCGCCTGTTTCTGTTTCTCAAGGTTTTCGATTTGTTTTTGTAGAGATGTGAGTTGTGAGTGAAAAGCTTCAACTTTAACGCAAGATGCACTTACCGTTTTAACATTATGTTCAACCTTGGTAACTCTTTCTTCCAATTTTTCCCAACCATCTGTTAGGATTTGTATTTTGGAATTTATCTCTTTGACAAATGGTCGCAGGGCACGGATTTCCTCCAAAAGAAGATCCATGGAGACAGACGAGGGTTGCTTCCATAGAGAAGGGGAATCCTTTTTCAAGCGTTTGGTTAGTGCTTTGTTAACTGCAAAGGAACCATTGGTAGTAGATGGAGAAGCAGCTGATTTTGGTGGCAGGACCAGGGAGCTCTCCATTTGGGCGTAATGAGTATGAAGCCTTGAGCGGACAATAAATGTACGATTTATTGACTGTTGCAATTGAAGTACCTTTTTCAACCTGCCCATATAAGATAGAAAAACAAGGGGGCATATTATCAAGGGGGGCGATAGGCAATTTTTCCACTTTAGCGGCCGCTTTCGGCTGCTAAGCGGTGAAAATTCTATCGCCCTATTTGCAAGCTGTCGCTAACAGCAGTTAGCGACAGCTTGTAGGCGATAGCGAGCGGTTTGGGGCCCATTTTGCATGTTAGCGATAATTATCACTAATGACATGCAAAGTGGGCGTTCCCAACCCGTTAGAGACTGATAGCAGTCTCTAACGTCGCTAACCCCTATTAGCAAGGCAGGCTTAGCGATGGCAATTTACGCGCTAAGCGCGAATATCGCCAAAAACTAACACCTGCCTAGGCCAGTTCTTAGCCATGTTATCCAATGGGAGGTGGATAACATGGCTAAGAACATTTAGTCGCTAATGCGTGAATATCGCTGTATTCTCAGCGATATTCACGCTTTTGCCGGAAAAATTATCGCTTTGGAGATAAACGTAGCGAATAGCATGTTATCTCTGCAATAATTTCCGCCGATCCTTAGCGATAAAAATTTTGTTGCTAAGCCTAGTTAGCGATAAATATTGCTAATCTTTGGTAATATGCCCCGAGGTCCCTGCTCAAGAAACCTGCAAGATGCCACTTAAATGAGCAATTCCACTAATATTCATATATAGGATACTCTGTAATGGAAAAAGTACGGACTGAGGAGCTTGTCTTGTTGAAATAACTCGAATCAGCACAAAAAAGGAAGATGAAATATGGAGATAATAACCTACAGCCCAAAAGGAGAGAAGTTAAAAATATCTCTTTGCAAGCTTTATGTAAAAGTGAGTTATCCCTTGTCACCAAAAATGAATAGTCAAAAGCACCTTAGTAAGTTAATTCAATTCACCACAACCAAACACACAAAATTGGCAGCAGTATATCAAAATATTATAAATTATTGATCCCAGGCTACATAACTAAGCGTCAGAATTGCAGGAAGAAAGTAACTGTGAAGCACATGAGTGAAGAGGAGAGTTGGTTTTGCCACTGAAGCGTGCAGCCCCCATCCGAAGTAAAAAGTATGATAGGAAGTCAGCAGAATGAGATTTTTGAAGGAGAGCGCTCCATTATTAACAGAGATTCCTGTGAGGCATGCAGATAAATTAAGGCAGTCTCTGGAATCAAGCAGCGCGGTTGAAGCGCGCAGGCAACTATCCTCAGCGCGCGACCAGCGTTGAAATGGCGGCCGGTGTATCAGACAATATCGCAAGTAGTTACAAAAGGGGGAAGGTGCGTCAAAAAAAAAGTTAGAGTTCGTTTCACCTCATAGTGCGAATGTTCCAACCTCCATTGGTGAAATTTCCTACTTTTCAGGTCGAGCTCAGTATGAAGAAATCCCTCGGACTGCCTCGCTTCCTTAGGCGAGTCACGGGAACGTCACCATCCTCCTTGGGCGCTAGCCACGCCCCACCAATAAAGCGGCCTTTTAAACACTTTACAGAACGGTCAGCTCCCTTATTTCCCAATGTGCTTGTTATGGGTTTTAGTTAATAATAGTAACGATTGACTGACTGACTAATGTGAGTTGATTCGGAGTTGCCATCTTGACTCTAACCTGTGAGCAACAAAAACATATTGAAATTCTTTAATGGAAAAATATTCATCTGTTTTTTAGTCAACATTTAAAACAGTCAGAATTGACACTATTTGTGGTATGATAGGGTTAATGTTTGGATGCTACCTTTCAAATTCCTCGACCGAGCCTAGGCTCTTGGGGCTTTCTAAGAGTCCCTTTCGCAATTAGTAACTCTCTTGATAAAAAACCCATATCTGATAGATAGATATAGGTAGGAATGAGTGGGTCGGTTTCCGTTTTTTTTAGCATTTAAATTCGACGACTTCAAAGCAGTAAGCAACAAAATACATAATGCAAGCAGAATTTAGGCTATGCAGAGCCTAAAGAGATTCCGAAAACACAGTCTTAAATATTTTGATTAACTGTAGCTCTGCTTGTAAACTCTTATGTTGGATCCTTTTTTTTTGCTCATTCTCCCCTGAGGCGGAAGCCTGGGGTTCTCTCATCTATCCGTCATGGTTCATAGTGTATTTTGCTGGTAAAACCCATTTTAAAGCTGTAAATATTTTAAATTGCTCGTTTTTATTTACCAAGCGTCCCGGACCCTTGTGTGCGGGATTAGCTTCGCACCGAGGCTCCCTGCACCCGATTTCATTAACGGCGCAGCCGATTGAGGTGCTGATGCCGGGAGTCAGAGGGGGAAGCCGCCATCTTAGTGGGAGGACAGGTTAGCGGTCCAGCTGTAGGACGCTTCCCACCCTCCCTGAATACTTAAGGGACATCCATTGCTCGCACCTAGACTTTTGCTCATTCTCCCCTGAGGCGGAAGCCGGGGGTTCTCTCATCTATCCCTCATGCTTCATAGTATATTTTGCTGGTAAAACCGATTTTAAAGCTGTAAATATTTTAAATTGCTTGTTTTTATTTATCAAGCGTCCCGGACCCTTGTGTGCGAGATTAGCGTCGCACCGAGGCTCCCTCACCCGATTTCATTACCAGCGTAGCCGATTGAGGCGCTGACGCCGGGAGTCAGAGGGGGTAGCTGCCATTTTAGTGGGAGGAAAGGGTAGCGGTCCAGCTGTAGGACGCCTCCCGCCCTCCCAGATACTTAAGGGACATCCATTGCTCACACCTAGACTTTTGCTCATTCTCCCCTGAGGCGGAAGCGGGGGTTCTCTAATCTATCCCTCATGCTTCATAGGATATTTTGCTGGTAAAACCGATTTTAAAGCTGTAAATATTTTAAATTGCTAGTTTTTATTTACCAAGCGTCCCGGACCCTTGTGTGCGAGATTAGCGTTGCACCGAGGCTCGCTGCACCCGATTTCATTACCGGCGCAGCCGATTGAGGCGCTGACGCCGGGAGTCAGAGGGGGTAGCCGCCATCTTAGTGGGAGGAAAGGGTAGCGGTTCAGCTGTGGGATGCCTCCCGCCCTCCCAGAATACTTAAGGGACATCCATTGCTTGCACCTAGACTTTTGCTCATTCTCTCCTGAGGCGGAAGCCGGGGGTTCTCTCATCTATCCCTCATGCTTCATAGTATATTTTGCTGGTAAAACCGATTTTAAAGCTGTAAATATTTTAAATTGCTCGTTTTTATTTACCAAGCGTCCCGGACCCTTGTGTGCGAGATTAGCGTCGCACCGAGGCTCCCTCACCCGATTTCATTACTGGCGCAGCCAATTGAGGCGCTGACGCCGGGAGTCAGAGGGGGTAGCCGCCATCTTAGTGGGAGGAAAGGTAGCGGTCCACCTGTAGGACGCCTCCCGCCCTCCTAGAATACTTAAGGGACATCCATTGCTCACACCTAGACTTTTGCTCATTCTCCCCTGAGGCGGAAGCCGGGGGATTCTCTCATCTATCCCTCATGCTTCATAGTATATTTTGCTGGTAAAACCGATTTTAAAGCTGTAAATATTTTAAATAGCTTGTTTTTTTTACCAAGCGTCCCGGACCCTTGTGTGCGAGATTAGCGTCGCACCGAGGCTCCCTCACCCGATTTCATTACCGGCGCAGCCGATTGAGGCGCTGACGCTGGGAGTCAGAGGGGGTAGCCGCCATCTTAGTGGGAGGAAAGGGTAGCGGTCCAGCTGTAGGACGCCTCCCGCCCTCCCAGAATACTTAAGGGACATCCATTGCTCACACCTAGACTTTTGCTCATTCTCCCCTGAGGCGGAAGCGGGGGTTCTCTCATCTATCCCTCATGCTTCATAGGATATTTTGCTGGTAAAACCGATTTTAAAGCTGTAAATATTTTAAATTGCTCGTTTTTATTTACCAAGCTTCCCGGACCCTTGTGTGCGAGATTAGCGTTGCACCGAGGCTCGCTGCACCCGATTTCATTACCGGCGCAGCCGATTGAGGCGCTGACGCCGGGAGTCAGAGGGGGTAGCCGCCATCTTAGTGGGAGGAAAGGGTAGCGGTTCAGCTGTGGGATGCCTCCCGCCCTCCCAGAATACTTAAGGGACATCCATTGCTTGCACCTAGACTTTTGCTCATTCTCTCCTGAGGCGGAAGCCGGGGGTTCTCTCATCTATCCCTCATGCTTCATAGTATATTTTGCTGGTAAAACCGATTTTAAAGCTGTAAATATTTTAAATTGCTCGTTTTTATTTACCAAGCGTCCCGGACACTTGTGTGCGAGATTAGCGTCGCACCGAGGCTCCCTCACCCGATTTCATTACCGGCGCAGCCGATTGAGGCGCTGGCGCCGGGAGTCAGAGGGGGTAGCCGCCATCTTAGTGGGAGGAAAGGTAGCGGTCCACCTGTAGGACGCCTCCCGCCCTCCCAAAATACTTAAGGGACATCCATTGCTCACACCTAGACTTTTGCTCATTCTCCCCTGAGGCGGAAGCCGGGGGATTCTCTCATCTATCCCTCATGCTTCATAGTATATTTTGCTGGTAAAACCGATTTTAAAGCTGTAAATATTTTAAATTGCTAGTTTTTTTTACCAAGCGTCCCGGACCCTTGTGTGCGAGATTAGCGTCGCACCGAGGCTCCCTCACCCGATTTCATTACCGGCGCAGCCGATTGAGGCGCTGACGCCGGGAGTCAGAGGGGGTAGCCGCCATCTTAGTGGGAGGAAAGGGTAGCGGTCCAGCTGTAGGACGCCTCCCGCCCTCCCAGAATACTTAAGGGACATCCATTGCTCACACCTAGACTTTTGCTCATTCTCCCCTGAGGCGGAAGCCGGGGGTTCTCTCATCTATCCCTCATGCTTCATAGTATATTTTGCTGGTAAAACCGATTTTAAAGCTGTAAATATTTTGAATTGCTCGTTTTATTTACCAAGCGTCCCGGACCCTTGTGTGCGAGATTAGCGTCGCACCGAGGCTCCCTGCACCCGATTTCATTACCGGCGCAGCCGATTGAGGAGCTGACGCCGGGAGTCAGAGGGGGTAGCCGCCATCTTAGTGGGAGGAAAGGGTAGCGGTCCAGCTGTAGGACGCCTCCCGCCCTCCCTGAATACTTAAGGGACATCCTTTGCTCACACCTAGACTTTTGCTCATTCTCTCCTGAGGCGGAAGCCGGGGGTTCTCTCATCTATCCCTCATGCTTCATAGTATATTTTGCTGGTAAAACCGATTTTAAAGCTGTAAATATTTTAAATTGCTTGTTTTATTTACCAAGCGTCCCGGACCCTTGTGTGCGAGATTAGCGTCGCACCGAGGCTCCCTCACCCGATTTCATTACCGGCGCAGCCGATTGAGACGCTGACGCCGGGAGTCAGAGGGGGTAGCCGCCATCTTAGTGGGAGGAAAGGGTAGCGGTCCAGCTGTAGGACGCCTCCCGCCCTCCCAGAATACTTAAGGGACAGCCATTGCTCACACCTAGACTTTTGCTCATTCTCCCCTGAGGCGGAAGCCGGGGGTTCTCTCATCTATCCCTCATGCTTCATAGTATATTTTGCTGGTAAAACCGATTTTAAAGCTGTAAATATTTTAAATTGCTTGTTTTATTTACCAAGCGTCCCGGACCCTTGTGTGCGAGATTAGCGTCGCACCGAGGCTCCCTCACCCGATTTCATTACCGGCGCAGCCGATTGAGACGCTGACGCCGGGAGTCAGAGGGGGTAGCCGCCATCTTAGTGGGAGGAAAGGGTAGCGGTCCAGCTGTAGGACGCCTCCCGCCCTCCCAGAATACTTAAGGGACAGCCATTGCTCACACCTAGACTTTTGCTCATTCTCCCCTGAGGCGGAAGCCGGGGGTTCTCTCATCTATCCCTCATGCTTCATAGTATATTTTGCTGGTAAAACCGATTTTAAAGCTGTAAATATTTTAAATTGCTTGTTTTATTCACCAAGCTTCCCGGACCCTTGTGTGCGAGATTAGCGTTGCACCGAGGCTCCCTGCACCCGATTTCAATACCGGCGCAGCCGATTGAGGCGCTGACGCCGGGAGTCAGAGGGGGTAGCCGACATCTTAGTGGGAGGAAAGGGTAGCGGTACAGCTGTAGGACGCCTCCCGCCCTCCCAGAATACTTCAGGGACATCCATTGCTCGCACCTAGACTTTTTCTCATTCTCCCCTGAGGCGGAAGCCGGGGGTTATCTCATATATCCCTCATGCTTCATAGTATTTTTTCCTGGTAAATCCGATATTAAAGCTGTAAATATTTTAAATTGCTCGTTTTTATTTACCAAGGGTCCAGGACCCTTGTGTGCGAGATTAGCGTCGCGCCGAGGCTCCCTCACCCGATTTCATTACCGGCGCAGCCGATTGAGGCGCTGACGCCGGGAGTCAGAGGGGGTAGCTGCCATCTTAGTGGGAGGAAAGGGTTGCGGTCCAGCTGTAGGACGCCTCCCACCCTCCTCCACAACGTATAAAAATATGATGACCTCCCGTCCGCGCAGCGGGCGGGCACAGCGGGCGTGCCAAAGGCACGCCAAAGGCAAGCCCGTCTGCGCCCGTCCGCGCCTGGACCGGGCCCAGGGCCGTAACCCCTAGTTCAGACGGCACAGCTCCTAGTATCCAATATTCGAACATTATGCTGCATAACTTGCGCTCACCTCACGTGAGTAACTGTTCTAAGTTTGACCCTGCTCTCGCCCCAGGACCTTCCACGCATATTTGTCCCCACTGTAAGGCCATCATACTGTTGGTAAACAAAATAACCAACTCTAGGTACAAGAAAATCCCAAAGAGCACCTTGATAGCACTTACCAATGTACGCTCACTCGGAAAACATAGACAAGACATAGCAGACTTGGTAAAGGATAGGAATATAGATGTATTGTTCATAACCGAGACGTGGATGGATAGTACATCTGACCCAGACTTAGTCATCGCGGTCCCAAGTGGCTTTACGGTTTACAGACAGGACAGACAGCGCAAAAAACGGGGCGGGCTAGCTATTATCGCTCGCGACACATTTATTGTCAGGACTCCCCCAATTCCCTCATCCACTTGTGAAGCCATGCAATTTGCCAATAAATTATCCCCCTCTGATAATTTTAGAGGAATACTCTTATACAGACCACCTGGAGCACACTCAGGATTCCTTTCCGATCTAAGTACCATCCTGGAATCCCTAGCACTTGAAGAATCTTTAACGGTATTGGGTGACCTTAATTTTCATTTAGAGAAACTAGACGACAGGGACACGTCCTCCCTTCTATCAAACATGGATACCCTTGGGCTTTCTCAATTGGTCAACTCCCCCACCCATGACGGCGGTCATATTCTGGACGGCATCTTCTCCAATCTAGAGGATTTTTGCATAACTGACATCCTCTCACTCTCATGGTCGGACCACCACGCAATTCTAGGCACAATTACCACCAATGAAGCCCCAACTGTCATTGTATCTACTCCCAGTTGTGAACCTTTCTAGGCCTGGAAAGACATAGACAGTTCAAGCCTAAAAACTCTACTTGATAACTCCCAGCCTTTACTATCCACTGATCCCAACACAGCCACCAAGCAATTCCAGGACTGGCTGGGTCTTGCCGCGAACTCACTGGTACCCCTTAAACATGTGACCAGAAATAGATCGGCCCCCTCTGCTCCTTGGTTTACTGAAGACCTCAGGAACCAGAAACAATTTTGTAGGAATAGGGAGAGGCATTGGTGGAAGTCTTACACCGAAGAAAGTAAAACCCACTATAAGGAGATGCTTGCCAAATACAAAGCTATGATCACCGAGGCCAAGAAAAACTACTTTAGTGAACGGATAGAGCAAGCCCAGAATTCTACTAAACAACTCTACGACATCACCAAGCAGCTAGCAGGGAACTCCCCCGATTTAAACCCTCCTCCCTCCCAATCCCTTTGTGACACATTGGCAACTTTTTTCTTCACAAAGGTCAATGATATCTATTCAGCTTTTTCTGCTAACACCATTAACCCCACAAACACCATAAACTCCACACCCCCTGTGTCCTTATTAACTCAGTTCAAAGACATTACAGAGGCCCAAACAGCGGACATTATCACCACTATCAAAACTGGTTCAGCCTTAGACCCATTCCCTTTTAAAATTCTTCCTCCAGTCATGGATTTCTTGATATCTGTCATCACCCAAATCTGTAATGCTATGTTTAGATCAGGGATTTATCCGGACACACTCAAAAAAACCCTCCTTAAGCCGCTACTAAAAAAACCACATCTTGACAAGGATGATCTGAAAAATTATCGACCGATAGCCAGTCTCCCATTCTTGGCAAAAGTTGCAGAAAAAGCGATGAATTCGCAATTATCTGAATTCATTGAGGAACATCACCTACTCGATAGTACCCAATTTGGGTTCCGTAAGTTCCATCGCACTGAAACTGCCTTGATTAAAGCTGCGGATGACATTAAAGTCATTCGAGATCAAGGAGGAACTGCAGTACTAGTGCTATTAGATTTATCTGCAGCTTTCGACACGGTCGATCATTCGATCTTGGTCGATCGTGTCGAAAAAATTGGCATTCAACAAGCAGCCAAAGATCTACTGGCATCCTTTTTGTCAGGAAGAACTCAGGCTGTTACCCTGGGAACGTTCCCATCGACTAATCTGTCTCTGCCATGTGGGGTTCCACAAGACTCATCCCTGAGTCCGACACTTTTTAATATCTACGTGTCGGACCAAGCCAATATCATTCGAGCACATGGGATGAGCCTAACCTCATATGCAGATGACACGCAGCTAGTCCTGGCCATAAAAAATAATGGCGAAAAGGTGGCAGAGAGTTTTAAAGAAGGCATGTTGGCAATTGGAGACTGGATGGCCTCCAATTGTCTAAAACTCAACTCTGAGAAGACGGAGGTAGTCATATTTGGACAACTCACCCCAAGCTGGTCCCCCGCCTGGTGGCCTAAGTCTTTACGAACATTGCCTAAACCTGTCCACAAGGTAAGGAATTTGGGAGTTGTTTTTGATGATCGCCTCAATTTCGTTTCCCATGCCAACCAAATAGCGTCCTCAGCTTTTCATAAATTGCGCTTAATAAGGAAAATCATTCCCTTCCTTCCGAAAGTGCCGGTAAAACCCCGGTGAGTTCCCTAGTGTTGTCTACATTGGACTATTGCAATGGTCTTTTTGCTAATGCTCAGATTAGGGTAATCAACAAAATGCAGACTATACAAAACGCGGCAGAAAGACTCCTCGCCAGAAATCCCAAACACAAGTCCGCGACCAATACAATCAGAAACTATCACTGGCTCCCAATCAGAAGCCGGATCAAGTTCAAAACTCTGTGTATCGTATGCAAGGCACTGCATAAACAGGGACCTCAGTTTCTTAAAGAACAGCTGATTCCCCACTGTCCCCTCAGATTACTGCGATCGACTACTCTCAACGATTTAGTGATGCCTCGCACCAAGACTGTCTCCTGGGGAGACTGCCGATTTCTGGTCACGGCCCCAAAACTGTGGAATACCTTACCTCAGTCAATTAGGACTAGCCCCTCTCTCTGGTTCTTTCGTAAACAGCTAAAAACGTGGCTGTTTAATCAGTAATATCTCAAAATATACATAAGCAGTTGGAGAATTTGTTGCAGATGTTGCAGCGCCGAGACGCCCACGGGCATTTGTTCGCGCTTAATCAAATGTCATAAATAAATAAATAAATAAATAAATCCTCAAATGTTCTGTGCCATCCAAATAAGCAATAATAGCTCTGCACCTTAGCTGTGGAAACTGAATTGTGGAGACAATGGTGATCATGACTGGCAAACTCTAAAGTCCTGGTGTAAATATGCATTGAGACTGCTGAACTCGAACAGCAACTGGTTTTGCTATCAAGTACTTGTAGTAAACTCAAGGTTTTATAATATATACAGCCTTGTACGGGCAGTTTAGAAGCTATATGGGCCAGTGCCATACCGGTCTCTATATTTCAGTTCCCAATAAAATAAACCACTCACTTCTGTACCACCAGCTAAATAGTTTTCTTCACAAGTCCCCGTAATGGCATCTTCATAATCTGATTAAGAGAGAGCGACTGTTCAGTTTACAGAGATTATTTATGTCAGAGAGAAACTAAGTGATGCTCTTTAAGAGGTTAAGACGGTAGTTGCATGAGATGAACATCTGACTCACTAGGACTCTCCTGAAAGTTTGTTCATGAACCATGCGAATATGGAAGCTGAATTGCAGTCCAAGCCGAGAGGCCTGTGGAATCTAGCCATAGAGACAACACAGTTAGCTGCAGTATGTTGGAGCTATATTAACTGCATACATCTCTGACTTCCTCCCCAGAGAGGGACAGTCAGTTATTTTGCTGTAACTTGTACAAGCATAAGGTGTTGCTTGCTGTGGGTATCTAAGAACACTACAAGAGACATTTAAGCTTTGGCTGGTCAGAAGAAGCAAGATAAATTGTCTGCTATTATGCCCAACCAAACTTGCAGTTCCGTCTTCTGACTTTTAGCAGGGATTGTTCTTTGACTGCTGGTGGAGCCATCTTTGACACTTCTGTTGGTTTATAAAAAACGGGTGCCCATCTGTCACAGTGTCAAGCCTTTTATGCATCAACAGGTGCCTTCTAAATAATTAGGGTGAACTTGCTGGTACTTATTTTCCATGCCCAAGTCTGATAAATGAGGCTTGCAAGATTTCTTACTGAAAAGCAAATATATATAGCGATCTGTCTGCTTGGGATTCAGTTGTGCGAAAAGTGCATCCTCTGCAGTGGTGGATGCACTTTCTGCACTGAGATACCATCAATTGAGGCAGGAATCTCTTAATACAGTGGATGGTTTTCCTGTAGGGGCATAGGCTCTATTGACCTTGTTGTGGGCCACCCACCAACATTACTAAATGTCTTCTTACCAACTCCAGCTAAGCAAAAACTAATTGCCAGAAAGGTGAAAGTGGTATGTTCAATCACATTTTCAAATCTTTCCATAACTAAATGGTAATTAATAGTGAAGCAAATAAAATCTGCATTTAAGATCTTTAAAAGAACTCTTGTTGCCTAATAATTCATTTTCTTATAGTTGTGGGCTTTAGGGCACAACACTATTCTAGTGTGCTCCTCAACTGTTGGCATTGCTAAGCATAGAGAATAATGTATCCTACCACTCAATAGTAAGAAAGCATAAAGCAACTGGTGAAGATGTGTTATGTTTCAGTGTAATATATACCAAAATTTATTTAAAGCATGGAATTATATGTATACTATTTTATATATACACATTTTGTTCTTTGAATCTTTTCTCACAGCAATCTCTCCAAAAAAGATCAACTCACTTTGGAATTTCAGTTATGTTGAGCTTGGCAGTTGATGTTAGACATTTCCAGTACAATAAGCCCTCAAGCCAAGTAAGGTCTTGTTGCAGTTATGTGTTAGATGGAGAGAAGACCCTGGGGTGATATTGAGAGATTAAGAAGAGATTGGCCAACATGTGTTATGTACCTACTGAAACATTTCCAAGACAGCAAGGAGTATATAATACACATCAAAATAAAGCAACTGGTGAAGATGTGTTATGTTTCAGTGTAATATATACCAACATTTATTTAAAGCATGGAATTATATGTATACTATTTTATATATACACATTTTGTTCTTGGAATCTTTTCTCACAGCAATCTCTCCAAAAAAGATCAACTCACTTTGGAATTTCAGTTATGTTGAGCTTGGCAGTTGATGTTAGACATTTCCAGTACAATAAGCCCTCAAGCCAAGTAAGGTCTTGTTGCAGTTATGTGTTAGATGGAGAGAAGACCCTGGGGTGATATTGAGAGATTAAGAAGAGATTGGCCAACATGTGTTATGTACCTACTGAAACATTTCCAAGACAGCAAGGAGTATATAATACACATCAAAATCCTGCAAGGTCTACAACACTAATAGAGATTTGTAAAATATAATTGGTTGAATAAAGCAATAAGGGAGGAACTTGAACCCTTATGTAGTCCAAAGGATGGTATACATCCTATGCTTAAACTGGCAGAAACAATAAGAATTAGATGTGCAGAGACAAGAGAACCTATAGGGTGTGCCAAGGACAATGTGGGAAAGATTATTTAAAAGAGTATTAGATGATTAGGATAAAGTCAAAGTTAATAGATAATTGGATTATAACTAGTGCAACCTATTTGCGTAGACAAACATAGAGTAGAGACTAAAAGTAGAGACAAAACAAATTAAAGAGTGATGTAGAGAATCCAAGTGCCGTGACGTTTAATATGGACACAAACATGTGTCTCCATATGGTAAAGGGGGGTGGCACCTCGTTAAATAGAAATGTAAACTTCTGCACTGATGTCAGAGAAAGCAAGATTCATGGCGGACAGGAACTTGAACTGCAAAAAACTCCAAAGTGTAGAAGTAGTCATCTCTTTAATTCGCAAAGCAATGAGGTACTCTTCATGTTGATAATCAAAAGGTTTGAAAGGGAGATCAGTACTGGAAGTGAGACCTATATAAAAGGATACATTAATTTAAAGTCTGGTGGAATCTTAAATAAGTTACAAAGATTCTGTTTGTGGACACTAAGCATATTTTGTAGGGCATCTAATTGACGGTTAGCAAGCTATACAAACGTGCTCTGTGTGCTCTTCTATCATAAATAAGAATTGGTTATAAGTACAGGTGCTCTATAAACTTCCAACCATAATGTTTGTGCAACGTAAACTAAATAGACCACCTGGTTCACTCCTGAACCAAAAGTCTCCAAATGCAACTGCAAATGATTAGAAAGAATCTGGTACACCAACAAAAGCCCCAGCGACCGAACCAACTTTAAAGTGGCTCTCAGTAAATATCATATACGCCTGAAAAATGTTAAAAAGGAAGCCCTAGTCACCCGCTTCAAAGCTAGCTCCAACTATTGCAAGGAACTCTGCAGCTTCAACAAAGAGTTTATCATTCCCTCAGCAACCGAGAACACCGTAACCCCCTTGCAGGAACTTTGCGACACCCTCACAGACTTCTTCTACAACAAAATTGGCACCATCTACAAACACTTCGACCTGCACAGTACCACAGTACGTACGCTTGTGTAACGGCCGGATTCTCGGACCAGATAGGATCAGCTCCTCAGAGCACCTCCAACCCAGCCGGAACGTAACCACCTCCCTCCTCAGGACCCATCTGTCCAGGCACCTGGGTACCTACCTGAGGATGGGGAACTCGCAATATACAAGCTCATATCATCAGAAACACCACTAAATCTATAGGGATTACTAGGAATACTCACTGATTACTAAGGACGTCCATGCCCTACACCACACTCATACCTCATAGTCTCGCGACCACATGGGCCCAGACTAATCTACCCTGGGGCAGTTCTGATTATTTACCATTACACACTGACCACAGTCAGTGCTCGCTCGGCAAGTTGCAATCCTGCGTGCCTACGCACCAGTGTCCCCCCTGGTGTTCTCTCACTCACAGCCCGATCCGCAATCCGGCGGATCTACGCACCAGTGTCCTCCCTGGTGTTCTCTCACTCACATTCCGATCCACAATCCGGCGGATCTACGCACCAGTATCCCACCTGGTGTTCTCATTAACGCCGCTTACCAACGACGATCACTTTCCTATGAATACCTTTTGAAGGAATCTCTCATTGGCTACTCTGGATATGATACTACAATATTATAGCACACAACAGTTTACCAAATTAGATGATGTACAATCTATTCTCCTCCTCAAGGGGCCCCTCTCTCCCTCATTGCTCAGTCACTACTTACCTGACCGGGAATTACATCCGTTCATGAAAACAATGCCTGACTAGAAGAACAGGTTACCCTGATTGAACAAGAATACGAGGCACATGCTGGTTCACTAAGAACTGGGGTATCTTTATTACAATAACAATAAAATGAGAATAGACACATACACAGATCTGCGGGGTCTCTGTAAAGCTCTATTAATATACCACATCCACATGTAACTAACATGAACTGTAAATAGACTGCACACCGCTGAAAGAAAAAGGATTAGGCATATCATAGGGACAAGGTTAATATTTAAAGATTAAGGAAAGGTATCACCTGGGGAGTGTGGGGTCTTGCTCTGGCTGTCATCTGGGCTCCTCTCTCGTCTGTGCCTTAGCTCGTCTTAGATCCTCTCCTGCACTCTTGGACACACATCTGCGCTGATCACTCTGCACTGGATTCCTCTCCCCCACGAACTCTCTCCACCTTCCAACTTCAGTCTAATAGTTTCTGCCGCTCTGATAACCGTTCGCTCCACTAGCTTCTTCACTCTGTCTAATTGTCTCTATTCCAATGTCCAATTCACTCCAGCTGCTCCCACAGATTAATCCACGATATAACTTCAGTCTCTTCCAAAAGGCATTACTTCCGACTCCAGCTGTTCACAACTCCTCCTGATAAGTAACTGCTTCTGACTGCTTCCTTCAGTTCCAGCTCACTGACTGTCTGTCTGTCTTCACTCTGATCCAAGCATCTTCTGTCTCTTCTCCTCCTGCAACTGCACTCCTCTCCTCTGCTCCAATTCAACTCAATTCTTTCTGCTCCAATCATCAACTGAACTCCTTCCAACTCAAACTCTTTCTGATTCTCCACTCCTTCTGCAACTCCACTCCTCTCCTCTGCTCCAATCCAACTCAACGCCTTCCAGCTCAAACTCTTTCTGATTCTCCACTCCTCCTGCAACTGCACTCCTCTCCTCTGCTCCAATCCAACTCAACTCTGTCTGCAACTGCACTCCTCTCCTCTGCTCCAATCCAACTCAACTCCTTCCAGCTCAAACTCTTTCTGATTCTCCACTCCTTCTGCAACTCCACTCCTCTCCTCTGCTCCAATCGAACTCAACTCTGTCTGCAACTGCACTCCTCTCCTCTGCTCCAATCCAACTCAACTAACTGACTCCGCCTCTGCACTTCACTAATATAGAATGCTCTTCCCTCATGGAAATTTCCAACAGAGGGCTGCCTCCCACCGAATTCCTGTGCCAGCTCCAGGCCCCCT
Organism: Lissotriton vulgaris; assembly: GCF_964263255.1. Lineage (NCBI taxonomy): Eukaryota > Metazoa > Chordata > Amphibia > Caudata > Salamandridae > Lissotriton > Lissotriton vulgaris. Next base: position 788,963,798 of record NC_141687.1, on the reverse strand, counting down.
CGCGCAACCGCAGTGCGCATCCGCATGTTACGTCTGGGCCCAGGAGACAAACACATTCTTCCGATAAGAACCAGTCCCGGCTGGTTTTCCCCTAGCGAACAACAGCTCAAAACCAAAACATTACCTTTACCCTCCAAGCCTCTCAGTTCTGCAGGGAAAGAAAGCAAAATGGAGTCTCTCTAGTTCTGGGCCTTGTAGACCTGAGAAGGATGTTATAACACTTAGCCCTATCAGAGTACCTACACAAACCATACCAATATGTAATATAAAGTCAGTACTACAGGATCCACCCTCTACTATAGGCAGGATGATGAAAGGACAAATAATTATGTCAAAGCCAATAGGCAATAGATGGATAAGAGTCAAGAATAAGGGATCTATCATCCTATAAAGCAGCTATCCTCTAGTTTATGCTTCTAGGTCTGGAAGAAAGGGCTTAAAAGGGCCAACACAAGGTAAGAATACAGATTATAGATGTTAGCAAGCTTAAAGTCATCATCACTCCGAAATAGAGCCAAAAACCATGTCAGAACAGCTTGTCATGACTTCCTTGGATCCACGAGGCACATGATGTTTTTCACTTTCTGCCGGTTCCTTTTAATGGGTACCTATAGATTACTTTACTTTTATTTTGATTTTCGTCGCATGCTTTCTCCGGACCCACGAGTCTCACAACGTTTTTCACTGTTTGCTGGTTTCAGTCCTATTGATTGTTTTACTTTAATCATGATTTTCGCTGCATGTTGAGAGACACGCACGCTTGCTTTTTTAAGTAGACACTCAGCACGTCGCCAGTCTTGTTTGACTTTCATTGTGATACTATTCTGACCTATTAGTTTCTGTGAATTTTTGCATGTTATGATTCACATGGCTCACGTTATTTGCTTTCACTTTCCAACACGTTCCTTAATGTCTTGCACTCTGTTGCAGTTTCTAGCAATAACTATCCAGCTTTTAATACAAAAAAAGATGTGATTACGGCTTTAACTTGGCACTGAGCATCACAATACTTTTTTCTTTTACAGTCACGTGATTATGGTACACCACTCTAACATACTTTGATCACAATGTGCTATACTGGCATTATTGTTTACTCTTAATAGGATGATTTCCTCATTGTACTTAATTTTCTCTATACTATAGATTTGTCCCCTGACGAAGGGCTAGGCGCCCGAAATGCTCTGCAACACATAAAACAGAGGGGGGAACATCCTTTACAACGAAACTATTACCACGCACTACCATTACAACAAAACTTTTACAACGCAGGGTCCATTACAACGCATGCCATTACAATGCATGCCATTACAACGTAAGTATGGATAAGTATTACATTTAATTTTAACCCCTACACTATCCAACCCATTCCCTACTGTTACGCCCCCCTGGAGTTAGAATAGTAAATTAAACCCCTACACTATCCAACACTTACAATAAAAAATACTTACCCATACTTACGTAGTAATGGCATGCGTTGTTATGGCATGCGTTGTAATGGATCCTGCGTTGTAAAAGTTTTGTTGTAATGGTATGCGTGGTAAAAGTATGCGTTGTAATGTCATAAATCCAACAAAGGAGGACAATCATCATTTAGAAATTTGTAATTGATGACTTTTTGCCAACACTTGATTGCTATGGATTGAATCTCAAGTTCATACAATTTTGGAGAAATACATGAAATATTTATTTACAAATTCTGGAGTATTCTCTTTCTTTTGAATTATTAAATGTGAAACACCCTTCACAGAGTTTAGGTTGTGCCTAGGGGGACTCACCCCATTCCGGGTGTGCTACAGCATTCATTTGGTCCCCAAGGGTCCTCACTGAGTGCAACCGTGTTTAATACATACATGGCCCCCCTGGCCACGGTGGTTAATTCCTATGGTATGAACATCATATCATAAGCTGACAACACTCAGCTCATTCTCATTCTCTACCTATCCTTAAACCTAACTAACACCTAAACCAATGTCCACAGGTGTGTGACCTGCATAGCCAGCTGGATGCCAAAGAAATGCCTCAAACGCAATACCAACAAAACAGAAGTTGTCATCTACGGGAGCAACACCTCCACATGGGGCGACACTTGGTGGTCAGCAGAACTGGGCCCCTCGCCCACTCCCACAGACCATGCCAGAAACCTCTGCATTATACTCTCCTACAAGCTCACCATGAAGAAGCAGATAAAAGCTGTCTCTTCAGCAGGCTTCCTCACCCTCTGCATGCTCCCAAAAATATTAAGACGGCTCCACATGAACACTGTAGACACCATCACCCACTCCATCATCACCAGCCGCCTGGACTAAGAAAACTCCCTTTCATGGGCATCACCTCATAACTACAGAGCAGGCTGTAAACCATCCAAAATGCTGCAGCCAGGCTCTTCCTCAACATCCTGAGGAGAGCCCATATCAACCCCCACCTCAGAGACCTCCGTTGGCACCCTGTCCAAAAAAGGTACAAGTTCAAACTGCTGAGCCACGCTTACAAGGCCATGCACAAGCCTACCCCAACCGCACACTAAACTTCCACCAACCCTGCAGACAACTACGTTCCACCTCCACCTCCACCTCCCTCGCCCAAACGCCCCACTTCCACAAAAACAGAAGCAGTGACCACACCTTCTCCTACATGCCCACTATGACCCGGAATTGCCTCCCACTCTACCTCAGGACTGCATTCCCCCTACAGAAGTTCAGAGGTGTCCTAAAAACCTGAATGTTCAACTGACAACTCCCAGCAACAGCCCCCCACCCCAGCGCTTGGATACCCTCACAGGTGATAAACAGCGCTCTACAAATTGTTGATTGATTGACTGAGTAATAGCGAAGATAATTTACTAATGTTAGACATTGGCACCGCATTATAAAGAGCGCATTTATATGAACTTAGAACATACCTGAAAGAGCAGTATGCATGCATGAGGTCAGTACACGCCACACTGAAACCATAATACAAAGAAGCACATGGTGACAGTCTACTGGAAATGTGTATGGGAAGGTTTGAAGTGGGACAAACTACCAGCCATCTTGGAAAGGCATAAATAGTGGCCTTTTATGGGTAAAGCACAAACACATGCACACACACGCATGCGCGCCACAGGTACGCACACACACACACACACCAAAAGGAGTTTTCACCAGTTTAGAAAAATAGTCAATATTTATCTGAATAAAAGAAGACCAAAATGACAATAATCCAACATATATGGGTCAAAATATCACTTTAAAAAGAATAAGCAAGGTTAGTCCACAGAAATCAATGGAAGTTCCTTAGATTCATCAAAAATCAAAGATGGTGCAAGGCACATGGGAGGTGAGGCACTGGAAAAACAAAGCGATGCTTTGTTTCCTTACTACCCAGGGTAGGTGATGCGTTGGTTCCTTACTACTAGGCAGGAGAGATGATGTGTTGGTTCCTTACTAGCAGGAGAGGTGATGCGTCGGTTCCTTACTGTCAGGGGAGGTGATGCCTCAGTTCCTGGACACAGGGCCCCCGGTTCCTGACTATGGTGCAATGCTGATGAAGAGTTGGCATTGACAGACAATGCATTGAAAATCTAGACGTGCTTCGTCGATGCAACTACGCAGGTGCTGTGTCGATTTCACAGCCGTGAGGCAAGTGCTGCATCAATTCTTCAGCCACTAGCAGGTGCATCGTCTGAGTTGGAATGGGTGCCATGAACGTCCGTGACACGATGCTCAGAACTCATCTTCTGACATTCAATGACAGCGAGCTGGGGCCTGCAGTCAAAGCCGTGAAGGATGGTTCAAACGGGAACCATGCTTTGGGGCAGGCAGTGGCGATGGGTCGATCTTCTTCAGCCATTTGTAGATCTTTTTCAGCAATACATCGAAAAAACAGGCGCTGGATTTTCTCCTTAAGATCACCAGGTTACACTTCCTAGGGCCCAAGAACTGGATTTGGCACCACTTAACAAGCTAAGACTCTCAGCAGAAGAGCCCAGGCACTGGCAGATGAAGTCTTGGGTGACCCTGAGCAGAAATATGCAAACTCCATAGAGAAGGCTTGAATGAAGAAACCTTGCGTAAGGCTCTTCCTGTTTGACTGGTAATGATGTGAGTCCAATATTCTTATATTTTTTATAACAAGATTCTGTATATATTGTTATGTTCATAGTTTCTCTACTATTAAAGGCTGTCATTGTTATGGCTGCTCTCAATAGTGGCATCTTAAATGTATCCCAGTGGGAGGCCAGAGATGCGTCCTGTTGACAGTTAATTTGGAAAAGAATCAGGTATTTTTGTGGTCAGTTCCTGCTTAATTGCTGGGTCTCTGAATAGTTGGTGAGAGGTTTGCCAATGTGTTTCTATGTTCTCCTGTGGTTGTGGTAAAACAAATTTACCTATGCGGAATTTCTATGCGGTAAAGTTCAATAAAATAACTCAATCGAAATGAGAGGCAGAGCCCGTGGCATCTGAGTTTATAAGGGTTTTATTCCATAAAATGGAATTGGTTCGAACCAGGTATCATGTTCCATCACCACGAAGGTTCAGGAAGGGATAGACAATGCTTTATTAACAGAGTACAATATATATAGTAAATGCATACAATGGTGATGGATACAGAAGGCGTAACAGCTGAGAAAAAAGAGATAAGAACACATGTACGTAACAGAAGGCGTGCACGAAGGCGTACACGGAGGTGTGTGCTAGACAACGTCACATGAAAGTGTCACAGGTGGGTGGATCCATAGAGGAATCCTGCAGTGTCAGCAGAAATATATGGCAGAGATGCGCGCGCAGCAGCATGACGTGTGATTGACGTGGAACTGGAGGGTGAAGGGGGCTTGACATTTAGCACCATACGTGGAGACAGAAGTCTGGCGTGTCAGAACAACCTAAACCCAAATCATATCTAATATCTTGTGTTTGAGGAACTGTATTATCTAGAAGGAAAGGTCTCTCGGGCAGAGGCTATTCTATACTGACTGCTAGTACATGCATATGTGACTACGTGTAATGCGAGGGGGCCATGGGCCTACCATGGTAACGGGAGCAATGAATTACTTGCACGGAGACAGAAAGGCCGGGCCCTTTGCTCTGCAGCTGGGGAGATGTTTTCTTAAATCACTAGACAGGAATGTGTTTTCGAGGAGCGGAGCAGATAACTTGAAGGCAAAATACAGTCTTGGCAGGCAAGCAGGCCGAGCCGGGCACCACTCGCCGCACAGGGAGTAAGGCAAGGGTCATGGATGCGGGTCCAGGCTGCAGCTTTCAGAGGCAGAAGGCAGAAAGGACTCGATGGCAGAAATCAGGGCCTAGCTCGCCAGAGCCAGGAAAACGTGAAAGTGCACCATGTAAAGACGGTGGCAAGACATACCTAGGAACTGAATTATCGACCCATTCATGGTGCATCTGAAAGGGGACATGTTAACGTTGGACGCAAATGTATTTGCGTCTTCATAGCTGGTTGTGGAGGGAACATACATGTACTTGAATCACGTACATGGAGCCGTTGGGGTCTACGTTAGGGGACACAATTGACCATAAAAATTCATATTACCTCATTCCCTCCTTGTCCCCTACGGACCCTTCATGATATATCGATCTTCATTAATCCATCAATTTGTTCATATAACACCATTTGCTCTTCCTTTTTCTGGCGGGATTTAGAACGTGAACTTGAATGGGGAATACATGATGTGGCGCACAAGCCGCAAATCGCTGGCCCACACTGTAAACATAAGCAACAACTGAACACTATGAGAAGGGCTATTCCGAGGAAGGATAGGACTTTCCATCCCCAGGCTGATAACACGCTCCAGAACCAACCGGACCAAGTCCAGGTGCCTGGATTCTGGTGTATCTGACTTGCAATCTTGTGGAGACGGGTTATGGCTCTATATACTGATGGTGCGTTTTCTGGAATGAAAACACAGCAACTCGATCCGATGACTCTACAAGCTCCGCCCCTATCGGCCAGGAGGACGTCAAGGACAAGACGATTTTGAAGAACAACAATCCGCATAGCAGACTGCTCCTCTGTTAAATTGCCTAGGGCGGAAGTAGTTTCATTCACTACTACTTCGAGGGTTCTGGTTAATTTACGTATCAGTTTACTATTAAAGACAGCACCTAAATAGGGAAAGAAACCTTTATTGAAGTCTGTATACTGCTCCCATGCCGTTTCAGTATAGTCGACAATCGGGAGATCTCTCTGGGGTCTATTGTGTACCAGATGGGAGTCCCTATGATAATCAGGAGGGGCTAGGAAAACAGGTGGCAGAAGGAATGCAATGTAACAAGTACCATCCCAATCTAGAGGTAAGCGTATATACGCGGTATGACCACAAATGAAATAGGAATGACGGGAAGCTTTGAATGTAGACTTGCCTTTATCACTGAATTCGATCACAGTAGTACATTTACTATGACCTAGGTGTACTGAACCATTCTTTCTGACACATAATTCACCTTTGACTGGTAATACTGACATAGCGGGCAAGACTGGTTCGGCTTCGGACTGGACATTCAGAATCATGAGGTTAAGTGTAAAATTACCTAATCCATATACTTTGTTTTCTAGATCAGTCCCTGTCCTTTGGGGAAGACCCTCCTTGTCAGGGAAACATACTTTATGCAGAACTGTGTTCAGATTTCCCCATACCCAATCGCCCTGGTAAACTACGGAATCAGAATCCAAAGAATTCATTAGACTAAACCATGCACCACAGGAACCATTGTGTGTGAACGGGTACGGAAAGAGGGGCAGAACTCCCTTGTACTTCTGATAGGGAGGGAGTCGGCCACATATCCAACAATTGGTAGCATTGCTGGTCTGATGGGAATGATGTAACATACTGATGAATGTATTGTTGCGCAGCGCAAGTCGGTAAGATAACTCGTGCGGGGGCAATTCACTGAAAGTATGCTCGGCAGTGTTATTTAAAGAAGAATGTGCACGTGTGAAAATAGGAAAGTACATGTGTAGCAATATGCTTGCAGCAATAATCATAAGACTCAGAAAAAACATAATCAATAATGTCACGATGCAGTGACTGCGGAGAGATTTACAATATTCATGTTTCTTGATCTGTTTCTGTCTATCTCTCTCTCTATTGGGGTCTAACTTGTACATGTCAGGAACCCGTCTAACCGCTTCACCTAGGGGAGGACTTAAACAATTAAACTGTCTGACTTGCTAGACCTCAACTTCAAACGAAATTCCTGGGAAGGAGTTTTCTCTACCAGGGGGAGTTTAGTATCAGTCTCTGGAAGGGGGCAGGGCTGGGAGTCTAGTTTCGGAGGCAGTCCATAGTGTCTTTTCACATGACTCGAGTGGAGCCAGCCCTTGCGGCCCTCCACTTTCACTGCTGTCCTTGTTGTCAATAACACAAGCTTCGGCGCCTGCCACCGGGGCTCCAGCGGACTCCTCCTGTCAAAATTCCTCACGAGCACCAGGTCCCCCGGAACGATCTCGTGTGGCTTCACCTCAGTGTTGTCGGGAAAGGCTGCTGCTACCTGTGAACGACATGATTGTAGTGCAGACATCAAGGAGGCAAGGTAATCTGTCAGCATATTACAGTCAACATCTGTGATCTTACGAGGCAGAGGCGTCCCCCACATATTCGGTGGCCTACCAAAGACCACCTCATACGGGGATAGCCCTGTTCTTGAATGCTCTATCATTCTCATGTAAAAGAGTGCAACTGGTAAAGCTACTATCCAATCAACTCCCTTCTCTCTACATATTTTTGCAAGGCGTGTTTTCAGGGTCTGATTATGTCTCTCTACGAGACCTGCTGCTTCGGGATGTCGGACACAGTGGAACTTCCACTGATAACCTAGCAGGAGTGATACCTGCTTCATAAGCTCGGACGAGAATGGCTGACCATTATCTGAGTACACGATACGGGGCAAACCATACCTGGGGAAAAATGTACGTACCAGCTGCTTGGCAGTGGTCGGAGCAGTGTAATCTGGGACTGGATATGCTTCTGTCCAACGGGAGAGTGCACATACAACTACGAGGACATATTTGAATCCTCGACAACGTTCCATCTGGATATAATCCATCTGGAGGACTTCAAAAGGGTGATCGGGAGGATGAAATCCACCTTGCTCTACGGGAATGCCTTTACCTGGGTTGAACTGACAACAGATCATGCAAGTACGTACTTTCTGTTTTGCTGCTGCTCGTAAATGTTTATTGAACCAAAGGTTTTGAATACTGTCTAACATGGCTTTTTCTCCTAAATGTGCAGGACTATGTACTGTGTTAATGATAACTTGAACCATAGAGTCGGGGAGAAACCATGTGGCTTTCCCCTTCGTCATCCATCCCTGTTCTGTCTGGATCCCTCCTAGTTCAATCCATTTCTTGATTTCGTCTGGTGTAGCATGTGTCTGTATGTCAATTACATCTAGGGCGGGATCTCTAACTGTCATGCAATGTGTCGGTGTCGGGACTACTGTCTTTGTCAGGTCAGTTGCGTGAGTCTGAGTCTGAGCTGTATGCTTGGCTGTTCGGTCTGCCAGGTCGTTACCCTGGGAAATGGTATCTGTGACTTTCGTATGTGCCTTGCACTTCATGATGGATATCGCTGTAGGCAAATGTATTGCTTCTAACAGAGCTTGAATGAGGGGACCGTGCTGGATCTTGGCTCCGTGAGAGGTCAAGAAACCTCTCTCTCGCCAGAGTACACCGAAGTCGTGTACAACTCCGAATGCATAACGGGAATCTGTGTAAATGTTAACTTTCTTGTTCTTTGTTTGAATACAGGCTTGGGTCAGAGCGATGAGCTCTGCTGCTTGGGCTGACAGTGTATCAATGCAATGTGTTTCTCTGACTTCAGTTTCGGTCGTGACTGCGTAGACGGCCACTAACTCTCCTGTACTTGTTCTCATACAGGAACCATCTACATAAAGTGTCAGGTCTGGATCTGGTAATGCGGTGTCTGTCAAATCTTGTCTGGGTTTCGTCGTAATGGTAATTACTTCAATACAATCATGTGCCAAAGGGTCTGTCTCACTTAATGGCAGAAGTGTAGCAGGATTCAATGTATTGCAACGTCTGATTTCTATGTGTGGCTGAAATAATGTCAGTTCATAACCTGTCAGTCGTGCTATAGTCAAGTGCTGAGTCTGTGTTCGGTTTAAAAGAACTTCCACGGAATGTGGAACTTGTACTGTCAATTGGTGTCCTAACACTATGGAACCACTTTGTCTGATTGCTAGAGCTGTTGCTGCCACAGATTTCAAGCACGCAGGCAGAGCCTGGGCTACTGGGTCTAATGTACTAGAAAAATAAGCACACGGTTTGTGTGAACCTGCTTGATCCTGGGTGAGTACTGACAATGCAGTACCTTCGCGTTCTGTGACAAAAAGTGTAAAAGGCTTACTGTAACATGGTGTCGCTAAAACAGGTGCTTGACATAAGGATTTCTTTAAGTCGTCAAAAGCTTGTGTATGTTCCTGAGTCCAAGGGAGGACAGTCGATGTCGCTGCCTCCTGAGTTGTCAACTGTATAAGTGGCTTGGCTAGAAATGCGTACTGGGGGATCCATTGTCTACAGTAAGAAGTGAGGCCTATAAAGGCCCGTACCTCCTTTTGTGTCTTGGGTTGTGACATGTTTACAATTAGCTGGATACGGTCAGGTGTTAGCTGTCTCCCCCCTTTGGACAGCAAGTGCCCAAGGTATACCACTTGCTGAACACAGAATTGCAGCTTCGAAGGAGACACCTTGTGTCCCTTGTCAGCCAAGAAATGCAAAACCGTCAGTGATGCTTGTTCACATTCTGGTTCACTATGGGCGGTGATCAATAGGTCATCGACGTACTGAAGTAGGGCAGTGTTGTCAGGCATGTGAATACTGTCAAGTTGTCTTTTCAATGCTTGTCTATAGATGCTGGGGCTTTCTGTGAATCCTTGATGTGCGCGTGCAAATTTGAAGCTTCGGCCATTTAAACAGAATCCGAAAAGATATTGGCTTTCCAGATCAATTGGGACACTAAAGAAGGCGTACTTCAGATCAATTACAGTAAAGAACGTTGCCTCTGAATCAATATCTGTTAATAATGAAGAGATGTCTGGAACCACAGGGTACTGTGGTACAATGCATTTATTCAATTCTCGTAAATCGATCACTAATCGATAAACTGGAGGTGCATTCGGGTCAGTACGTTTAAGAATTGGAATGATAGGGGAATTACATAGATTTGAGTCGGTTTCTACAACCACTCCTTGTGCAATGAGCTCGTCAATGATTTTCAGTAAAGCCACTACAGCATCTGGTGGTAACTTGTATTGTCGGATTCGTGGTAAAACAACACCTGGCTTGAGTGTGACACAATATGGAGTGATATGCATACAACCTACATCAGTGGGGCCTTGTGCCCATAAATGTGCAGGAACATTCTGTAATCTGGGATCAATATCTCTCAACACATAGTGACCCTTAAAGTCACGCAAAAACAATCTTACTCCTTCCGGAGAACAACAAATTACAGCTCCTAGAGCTTTCAGTGTCTTGATACCTAATAAGTTTTCTGGACATGATTTCGTGAGCAATAAATCTGTAGTGCGAGACAACGGACCAACTAAAAGGGGAACTGGTTTCGATACTTCATTTACAATAGGCTTTCCTGAAAATCCAAGGGAAACATTCTGTGAGCCTGAGAGGGGTGCCCCTGGAACCTCGTCGTGACTGATTGTTGTTCTGCTTGCCCCTGTGTCAATCAAAAACTTTCTATCTTTTCCTAATACTTGACTATGTACGTAAGGACCCTCTTGATCCACAGGAACCTCAATAAGAGGCAAGCCAACCTCCCTCTCTAGGCTGTTTCATGTGTATCGCTGGTAATCGGGATAATCAGTTTGTGCATACTGGTACATCTGCTGTGTTGCATGTTGTGTTGCGGCAATCGGTTGTGGCTGTGGTACTGCTACGGTCTGTACTGTCTGTTGTGGAGCATGCATAGGCTGTACATTCTGTGGTACGTGTTGTTGGACCTGGTCTTGTCTAGGTTGACGTGGTCTTTCTTTAGTTTTACCTGTAGATATATTGTGTTTCAAAACTGCACAATCGTTTACATAGTGACCTGGCTGTTTGCAATAGTTGCATGTCCCTTTAACAGGAGCTGCCGAATTATTGGACTGTGTCATGCCCTTTTTCTGACCGTCAGCTGGAACTGACTGAGCAACTAGCATTTTCATTTTCGTGTCTTTCATACGTCTTTGTTCGTGATCATGTTCTTCTCTAATTCTGTTCTGGTGGTACTGTAACATTTGTAACATTTGTGAAGGCGTGTTTGCTTGCCATGTGCTCTCGACTTTCAGTACACGATTCTTAACTTGGGGCAGAGAATTCTCGACTAATTTGGATACAAAAAGGTGTGGGTATGACTCGCTACTTGCTTTCAGGCCACTATTAATAATAAAACATTTCTCAAATCGGGAATAAAAATCACTAGTGTCTTCATCGGGTTTCTGTTTGCAGGCTGAGATTGCATCCCAGTCCTCCTTTTTAGTTGCTAATAATCGTGGCAAGACCTGTACTAACAATCCTGGTAATGCTTTAGTTTTGTCCCCAAGACCCAACCCTGGGGTTCGGCCATTGTCTTCTGTTTCTAATGCAGCCCAATCAATCTTTTTGTCTCCCACCTCCCATTCTTTTTCTTTGAGTTTTTCGTAAATACCGGCAGGCAATAGTACTTTCAATATTTTCATAATGTCGGGATAGGTATAATCTCCCATGAGTAACATGTCTTTTATTTCACGGTGAAAACCTGCAGGGTCTTTATCATGACTGGGCACTAATTTCTTCATTTCCAATAATTCCATTTTAGTTATGGGCGTGTATACATACACACTTGTGAGGGTGTTATCATCATTCCTGACTGGATGTACTTCTCGCAGGGGATTTTGTCTGTCTATGTAAAACATTTTCCTTTCTGGGGGTGGAGCTGAAACAAACTGTGGATTCAGGAAGGCACTATATCTGTGTCGATGTTCTAAAATTACTTTAATTAAATCGGTACCCAGGCCTCTCCATTTATTCATGAGTAACTCTATTAGTACATCAGGTAGGGGGCCTGGATCAGAATGTTGGCTCTTATACAACGTAAGGAGGTGTTATATCATGTACATACCAGCTAGTCGCGGTTCGTCTGGGGAAAGATTCAAAAAGGTTTGCGCTACTGCGTCATCTTTATATGTATCGGAATTGTCAGCCCATTGTACTGCTGACCTGGCTAATTCTTGTTCATCCATGGAATTGAGTACATGGTACCCCATTCGTTCTTGAAGTATTTTATCGGTAGCCTGGAATAGATGTTCAGGAGTCTTCGGATTTGACATGGCAGAGTGAAATGTTTCTGGTATTGGACAGAGGTAACGTTTCTTGTTTTCACACGTTTCTTGTTTACGAATGGGTCTGTCGAAGGGCCTATCAAAAGGATGCGGTCTAGGGAATTTCTCTCTGCCTACATATCCTATCATCTTTTTGTCTGACTGATGCGAAGTTTCTGCTAGATCCTCTGTATTATCCTCCTCCTGCGAGGAAGTCGGACCGTCTGATCCAAATTGTTCTTCAGGTGCTCGCTGGGCATGTATGTCTATTATTTCTTTACGGATCTTTCTAACCATAATATGTACACTGTTCTCCTTTTCGTGTTTACCATCCGCAATATTCTGGCTCCATCTATTCAGTCTATCCATTTCACTTTGCTGGAAACCTGCCTGATCTTGTTCTCTTATTAAACAATTAACCATAAATCGCATTATTAAACCTTTATTCTCTACTTTCTGACGTGACATGGCTTCAGCAACACACTCCTGTCCTTCTCCTGTTCTAATAAAATAATACAATTTGTCTAGATGTTCTGGCATTCCTGGTAGTAATATCAAATAATCTGTAACACGTCTCAAACGTAGGGACGCTAACAACATGGGTCCCGTTGTACCGGGCACTGGGTCATATCTACAATCTGTCAGTCCTCTTCTAAGCTGTTCGGCCGGTGCACCTTTAGGTGTCCGAGCCTTTGCTAAATCTCTCATTGTCACTCGGTGTAACGGTGGGGTTGTTTGATAACCTCCTGTAGCACCTCCTGAAGCAGAGGCTTGATCATAACCTGGCTGTAGGGTCGGTACCTGCTGTAGCTGGGTTGGGGCCTGAGCAGCGTCAGCCCCAAAAGGATTAAGCGGATGCAGTTGTTGAGTACCAGGAGGGACAACGGGTGCGGGTGCAGGAAACGGTGCAGGGGGGGTCTGGCGTTGCGGACCTGGGGGCTGGTGATCAGGGGGCGGGGTACCGTCAGCAGGTGGTACACGGGCAGGCACACTAGGATATGCGGGAGCTACATCATCCAAGTAGGATGAAATAAAAATGTCTGCTGCTGTCTTGTGACGTAATTTAGTCGGAACCAATGGAGGGGGCAGATTTTTCGGTGTTTCCGGGGTTGCCTTGGGCAGGCCCTCGGCCAGGACTGGATACAATCCTGTCATAATGGCATTACTCCGTCTATCGTGTTCTTCCATTCTAACTCGTTCTCCTTCTTCCAGTAGTTCTTTTTCTTTGGCCTTTTCAGAATCCTCTCTACTTTTCTCTGCTTTTCTGAGTGCTTTCTCTATCCGTCTATGTGATTCTTTACGCCATAATTCAATGGCGTCTTTCTGTGACTGTCTGGCTTTCTTTTTCCACAATGCTTCTTCTACTCTCATGATGCACTCGGCATCCCATGTCCCTGTAACGGGCCATCTCTGATTCTCTGCTAAATCCTTAGTGTAATCCACCCACAAGTCGAGATATAATACAGCGTCTAAGCCGTGCTTGTGGTACATAAAATAACCGGGAGTGTCCCTGGGTGGGATGGGAACAGCTTCCTCGAGTATCCCTTTTCTAGTTCCTATCTGACGTAGCTTGGAAAACAGAGGCATTCTGAACCTAGATACTTGACACTTGATACTTACTCGGACTCGGACACGACTAATACAATAAACACAGTAATGAAAATCAAACAATCACTCATACCACGACATTAAAAACACATTAAAACATTTCAGAACGGACAATAACTTGATAGCTGAATACTTGATATACTGCTAAACAGTACAGATACACTGCTAAACAGTGCAGACCGGGTCTGTGTACCCAAACCCGTCTTGACCGGACACAAATTAATGCACCCGTCTAGATGCGTCCCCAGCAACGGTACTCACCGGGAAGCACGGAACGGAAGGCCTCGGAAACTCGACACTGGACTGGACCGGATTGGACTCGACTCGACTCGTGACGTAGGTACTTCGGAACTGGTGGGCCTCTGAACACCTCGGACCTTGCTCTCTCGGCTGGGCTCTGGTCGGGATCCTCCGCACTCCTCACCGCCTCGTCTGGGTGTCGATCGCAGCCTCAGTCACCTCCGTTGGCCTGAGGGAGATACAGGAAATCCTGCGGGTACGCGTAATTGTCCGTCACGGCTGTGGCAGGGGGCTAGGCCTGCAACGCACCGCCGGCACGTAAGGTGGGGGAGGGGTCCCTATTCGGGCGCCAATTATGTGGTAAAACAAATTTACCTATGCAGAATTTCTATGCGGTAAAGTTCAATAAAATAACTCAATCGAAATGAGAGGCAGAGTCCGTGGCATCTGAGTTTATAAGGGTTTTATTCCATAAAATGGAATTGGTTCGAACCAGGTATCATGTTCCATCACCACGAAGGTTCAGGAAGGGATAGACAATGCTTTATTAACAGAGTACAATATATATAGTAAATGCATACAATGGTGATGGATACAGAAGGCGTAACAGCTGAGAAAAAAGAGATAAGAACACATGTACGTAACAGAAGGCGTACACGGAGGTGTGTGCTAGACAACGTCACATGAAAGTGTCACAGGTGGGTGGATCCATAGAGGAATCCTGCAGTGTCAGCAGAAATATATGGCAGAGATGCGCGCGCAGCAGCATGACGTGTGATTGACGTGGAACTGGAGGGTGAAGGGGACTTGACATTTAGCACCATACGTGGAGACAGAAGTCTGGCGTGTCAGAACAACCTAAACCCAAATCATATCTAATATCTTGTGTTTGAGGAACTGTATTATCTAGAAGGAAAGGTCTCTCGGGCAGAGGCTATTCTATACTGACTGCTAGTACATGCATATGTGACTACGTGTCTATGTGTAATGCGAGGGGGCCATGGGCCTACCATGGTAACGGGAGCAATGAATTACTTGCACGGAGACAGAAAGGCCGGGCCCTTTGCTCTGCAGCTGGGGAGATGTTTTCTTAAATCACTAGACAGGAATGTGTTTTCGAGGAGCGGAGCAGATAACTTGAAGGCAAAATACAGTCTTGGCAGGCAAGCAGGCCGAGCCGGGCACCGCTCGCCGCACAGGGAGTAAGGCAAGGGTCATGGATGCGGGTCCAGGCTGCAGCTTTCAGAGGCAGAAGGCAGAAAGGACTCGATGGCAGAAATTAGGGCCTAGCTCGCCAGAGCCAGGAAAACGTGAAAGTGCACCATGTAAAGACGGTGGCAAGACATACCTAGGAACTGAATTATCGACCCATTCATGGTGCATCTGAAAGGGGACATGTTAACGTTGGACGCAAATGTATTTGCGTCTTCATAGCTGGTTGTGGAGGGAACATACATGTACTTGAAGCACGTACATGGAGCCGTTGGGGTCTACGTTAGGGGACACAATTGACCATAAAAATTCATATTACCTATGATTCAAACATTATCCACATACCCACGGTTGGATATCGAGATGTCGGACGCATGTTCAGATATTAGTTTACGCATCATAGTTTAAGACAGAAAACTATAAGTAGTCAATGCAGGAATATGTTCTGTGAGCATGCAAAAAGAAGTTGTTTATTACAGCTGTGCATGAACACCATGTATCACTAGCCTGCTGTACATTTTCTTAACCACATGACTGCTAAGGCAATTCCCCTCCTGTGCTGGAAATTGTTATAGTCCATAAATCATGACGAGCTCAGCTCGTCATGAGCACACGACCAGTGTACTGCATGACGAGCTGAGCTCGTCATGAGCAGCGAAGGGGATAAACCCTTCAATACCATCCCTGTTTCCTGGATGACAGAATTGGTTCTATCTAGGGTAGGCCACCAGGTTAAGTTGCAGTATTACCTCATCTGCTAAGCTTGCCATTCATTTATTAATTGTGACTTTCAAGAATTGCTTGTGTGCAGTAATGATGGCATATATAATAATGTATATATTAATGTAGTTTGTAGAAGTTCAGGCTTTTTAGATATGACCCTTTACATAGCTCCCTTCTGTGTACCTGATCTCCTCAGCTTTCTCTCCTCCCATGTTTTGGTTTCACAGTATTACCACCGCAACAGATTTAAACGAAGTTGAGGCCCAGATCTGTATGGGCATGTTTTGTGTTTCATCCTCTATTGGTCTTTATGTTGCATATTTGTTTCCTTTGAAAATCTGCGATCAGGAAATGACAGTTTTTTGGTATGTCATCTGTGGTGCACATAGCAATACCATGTGGTATCATAGTTTGTGGAGTTTCTGTATGAACATGACTAACAAAAACATTTTACAAAGAAGTATTTTTTTTTATTAGACTGTCACTCCTTCTGTGGTATATTTGTTATAACTCTGTGTTTTACTCAGCATAAGGGTATTTGGTGTCTACTGTCTCATCCTCCAGCCCCAGGAGCATGCACAAAAACACACCACGCACGGACCTCGTAGCCAACGTCTTCATTCATCAGCGTACTACATTCAAAATTAAACTTCTCATTATCATATAACCGCTAATAGCCCCTTTTGAACATCTCCTAAATGATTACATAATTCGTTCATTGAGTCCCCTTGCGCCACAGTGTCCTAGTGCTTACAGTCCTAAAACACAACTTCTCCCCCCTTGTTAAATAAAAAGATATAAATAACGGTAGCATCATATTTCTTCGAGAAGTTGTTGAGGTGCTCTGCCAGTTCGGCCAGACCGCGTTGTATTAGGTAGTTGAACTGTACTCAGAGTGGACTTTCGATAAAGGATCTAATGTCTAATCTGGGCCTTCAGGTGGGGAGACCTCATTTGAGATTACAGGGAATGATGATTGTGGAGTCAGATGTCTGAAATGTGACGAGTTCCTTGTGATGGATTTATCAGGACGTTTCGCCATTATCATGTGTCCCTTTCGCAACACAACTTTGAGAGGTTCAGTAGCAAACAGAGGATCTTTTTTTCGCTTCCCTTTTTGCTTGACAAGAACCCAGTCACCTTAGTTGAAGATGATCTCCTGAGTTCGCCGACGATGATCAGCATACATTTTTATCTAACGATTTAGATCAGCATCAGTGGCATGAACCTCTTCATCATTCCGAGTTCTTTATGTGGTCCATTGTGGTAGTTTCGTTCTTATAGCTTTCCCAAATATCAGGGTGAAAGGCTCTGATTTTGCTTGATCTCAGTTGAAGGACTGGGTTTTTCTAAGACCCAGCGGTGCCAGGGATAACACCTAAAACCTTCGTGGGTAACCTGTTCCGGCGTACAAATGACAGAGACACGGGACACTTCCTTCAGCGTCAAAGATTCGAGGTATATTACTGCAGGGAACACAGAAGTCACAGGAAGTACAACACGTGTAGGTTCGAGGAGACTGTTTCAAATTGTATCTGTGGATCGCTCTTCTTATACAGTTTTTGAGCATAGGATAACATGGTGCACAAAGGATTACAACTTGGTTTCCATCGTAAAGATCATAGGGGGTCGCTTTCATGTATTCAGAGTCCGGAACATAATTACAGTAACATTTGGCAGTTCCCAACTGTAAAAGTATATCTTCCCACCATTAGTACATTCCATTCAACAGTAAACGAATCAAGGAAAGGACAGAAAACAGGTGCAGAGGAAGACGAGAACAGTGAACAGATCGAAAAGGGTGTAAAAGGGGTGGTACCAGGAAACACGAGTTGCAGGCATCAAAGGGGACGTGCCTAATGAATGCACAACTGAGACAATAGACCGGCACGGCAAGATGAGCCTCGAGCGGGGCCATCTGCCTTACAGTGTCATCCCCCTCATCATAAAGACACCTTCAAAGGAAACGTGTCTTCCGCAAGAGTTTGGGAATCCCAGGGTGGCGAAGCGGACAGCGTCCGTTCGCTGGCTACTTGAGGGCAAGAAACAAAATGGATGCCGTATCTAAGATGGAACCCGTGGGTTCAGATGAAGAAACCCACGAAACAAACGAACGGTTCAGGTTAGCACAGCGAAAACGCGTACACACACTAAATTCGTCATTTGCGGTTCATAGATACTATATTCGTGCGAGTCGAAAACACCACTTACAATTGTCACGGAACCTCAGACGCTCCTTTTGCCCTCATGTAGGCAAGCACTAGTCGGAATCATAATCGATTTCGATATTCATCAGACCATCTAGATGCTGTTGCAACATAATTCTATCCATCAGAGTTCCTTTGGTAACAGGCGGCTGCCTTATACTCGTCGTAGCACAGAGGCCACATAAGGCAGGACCACACTGCACACAAAGGCAACACGTGAACAAGAATGCTACAACAACCCAAATGATCATCAGAATCTTCCAACCCCAAGTCGACATTAGGCCCCAAAACCACCCAAGTAGCGTCCAATCCCCTACGTCCATGTGTATGGACTCAGAGATCTTGTGCAACTTCGAGATGGCTTGATAGACAGTCGGAGCGTTGTCTGGAATGAATATACAACAACTCGAATGGATCACCTTACATACTCCACCTCGATCTGCTAAGACAACGTCTAAAACCATACGATTTTGCAACGTCATGAGCCTATCCGCCTGAAGCTCTGCTGTAATATTACCAAGGGCACTGGCAGTGATATTAGCAGTCGATTCCACCACTCGAGTCAACTGTCTCAGGTTCCTACTATTGACCATAGGTCCCCAAAACGGAAAGAAACCTTTGAAAAAGTCTCCTGCCTCTTGACCGCAGTGTCCTCTTTGCTAATCACGCCCCTCACAACTCTAGTCTTGTGGTAATCTGAGGCAACCGTAAAAGTTGGTGGCAACAAATTTGCAATATAACAGGTGCCCGCGAAGTCAAGGGGCAACCACGTATATGCACGGTCGTAACAGACAAAGTACGTACCCTTGGCAGTCAGGAGAACAGGGGAAGAGAGCATTGGTAAGACATACGTCTCAGAGCAAGCACTCTCCCCAAGGTGAGCTCTCGGGCTTCGGCCACGACCTTTCAGACAGAAATTACCAAGGTGGGGTACGATCCATATTGGAGATGAGCTTCTAAGCTGTCTTTCGCCCACGAGCGCACTATACTCAACCTCACTCAGATCCCTATAGGCTCGCACCTCTTCCTCTGGGATGAGCGACGGCTCATAGATATCCCTATCTAAATCAGCAATCGCTATTGCCAAAGGCTTATGGTACGGACCGGGACCAAAGTGTGGAGGACGTGGCTCTCGATTGGGGTAAGAATCTAGTGCGTTTCGAAACATTGTTTGGAATGCTCGAGCTGAACCTGGGTATGTGGCATCAACCCACACACCCAACAATTGGTAGTGTTCACCACTAACTGATGCTGATGAAGGAGCTGAACGAAGGAATTGTTCATGAATTCCGCACGTCTAACCTGCTCGTGTTGAGGTAGGATGTGGAAGGAATGAGGAGAAACAGTGGAGATAGGTTTAGGTTTAGGTTTAGGTTCAGAAGAAGGGGTAGGTGAGGCAGTAGGCAACAATGACTGTATCATGTAATACACCCCACCCACCAATAACGAAGAAACAGTTAAGAATAAAAGGAACATCTGAAACATGAAACATTTTGTATGTGCAATTCTGCGCAACTCAAATCTGTGGGCCTGAGCCTTTTCCAATTCCGACAGCTTTGAGAAAGCCATCCTCTAAAACCGTCCGCAACGTTCTTGACGCACTTCGTTCTGTGTAGCAGTAGTCAATCCCCAGGAGTTCCTAGGAATCGACGGTCTTCGACCTAGTGTCAAGACCTACTAACCAGAAGGAAGTACCCGCGCGGCCCTACGGTCCACCCGGATGTAAGGTACTTTAATCAACAATATATATACAAAATCTGCTAGCTGTGGAAGCAAAACACATATGGGGAAAAGACTCAAATTTACAAAAATCACAATTATAGAAGTGTGTTCAAACTGGTCAGTGATAATGGGGTAACGTAGATGTCCGGGGAGAGAGCAAAAATATTTTTATTAGTCTCTAGTACTGGATCGAAGAAAATATCGGCTTCTCCCAGGACGTGTCTGTTCGTCAAACAATTGGTCCGATGATGAGACAGAGTTCTGTTGATCAGTCAATTGTTCAGATGTTGAGTTCTGTGATGACAAATGTTCAACAATGTCGTTCTGCTGCACTGAGGTCTCTCCGACAGGCTGAGCGTCGCTAAAAGGAACGAAGGTCGGCACAGTTTCGACTTCAGACGAGGCGATGCCCTTCCTCACCCACGAGTCTGCTGGTAAAGGTATAGGTACCTTTTTGGTATGGATGGCATGCACCCAGTTCTTACGCCCTTCCAAACGAACAGCAGTCCTCGTGGCAAGGAGCACCTGGTAGGGTCCGGTGAAACGAGGCTCAAGGTTGCGCTTTCGGGCGAAATTCCTCGTCACCACCCAGTCTCCGGGCTGGAGCTGGTGGCCTGGACCCTCCGTCTGCGTCGGCAGTGCTTCAAAGACCTGTTGGTGAATTAACCTCAGTTTAGCAGTCAGATCATGAAGATAATCGATCAACATTGGGTACTCAAGATCAGAGAACACACTGGGTCTAGGGCCCCCCAAACATTGGCAGGGCGACCAAACACAATCTCATAGGGACTGAGCCCTACTCGGAGTGTACAGTCGCCCTTGTTGACAGAAGAGCTAAAGGCAAAGCGTCAGGCCACGAGAGACCAGTCGTAGCCTGAATCTTCGCTAGTTTCAGTTTAAGGGTGCCATTATACCCTTCAACCAAACCTGCTGACTGGGGATGATTGGCGCTGTGGAATTTCTGTGTAATTCCAAGGCCCTTACACACATTCTTCATCACACTCCCTACAAACTCACTTCCGTTATCAGACCATACAATCCGTGGCATTCCATACCGAGGAAAGTATTCCTTCAGTAGGATTTTTGCAGTGGACAGAGCAGTATTGTCTTTAAGAGGGTAGGCTTCAATCCATCGGGAGAATGCGCAAACCACAACTAAAACGTACTTCAGGTTATTGCATCGCTCCTTATGGATGAAGTCTAGCTGAATCACCTCAAAGGGACATGAAGAGGGAGCAAAATGGCCAGGAGGCTTAGGAGTTCCCTTACCAGGATTGTACATCATACATATCATACAATTCCTCACCAATCTCTCAGCACACTTAGTAATACCATCATTCTTCCATACAGGGGACAACAACTTACAGATACCTTTCGCACTAATATGTGCTAAGCCGTGTGTCATCGTCACAACAGCTAGCACATACGCATCCGGCAACATCCACCTCTTATGTTCCGACAAATCAATCCAGCAGCCATTTGCATCCAACTTTCCCGTACTCTCTTTCCACTTCGTCTTTTCAGTCTCGGTGGCCTCATTCTGAATCGCTTTCACACTCTCGATAGTGTCTTCACACATACCAGTTTCTGCAGGCCACCTTACCGAACTCGTCA
The DNA here is from genome assembly GCF_964263255.1 of Lissotriton vulgaris. Classification (NCBI taxonomy): domain Eukaryota; kingdom Metazoa; phylum Chordata; class Amphibia; order Caudata; family Salamandridae; genus Lissotriton; species Lissotriton vulgaris. The sequence goes on along the minus strand of NC_141687.1, from coordinate 788,942,161 downwards.
CATACATTCTAGTGCTAAGGTTTCTGGCAGTCTCCTTAGCAACTTCATCCGCAAACGCATTGCCACGACCAACATCATCCGTCACTTTACGGTGTGCACTACATTTTATAATCGTCACCTGCTCGGGCAATGTAAGTGCATCCAAAAGATCATTCACAAGCTGTCCATGCTGAATCTTCGTACCATGAGACGTCATGAAACCTCTCTCTCTCCACAATCGTCCAAAGCTATGCGCAACACCGAATGCATACTGGCTGTCCGTAAACACATTCACCCGTTTCCCTTTCGACAACACACACGCTCTAGTCAAGGCAATCAGCTCTGCCGCCTGTGCAGAATTCTGATTCAATCTCGCAGTCTCCACAACCGTACTCAACGTCACCACAGCATACGCAGTCGTCACATCACCATTCGGCAACTTAAAGCACGACCCGTCCACGTACAAGGTACCATCGGGGTCTTCCAATGGAGTATTTTTCAAGTCAACACAACCTTTTGTTTCCTCCTCAGTTCGTAAGTAGCAGTCATGAGGTGCTACTTCGTCTGATTCCATACTAATTGGTAACAAAGTCGCCGGGTTCAGGACATTACAACGTTTTATTTGAATGTGACTTGCCAAGAGCGTCAACTCATACCCAGACAACCTTGCACTCGTCAGGTGTTGGGTTTTCGTACGATTTAAGAGAGTGTTAACTGCATGCGGAACCATCACCGTAAGCATATTATCCATGACCAATCCTGCAGATTGTCGGATGGACACCGCAGCTGCCGCTGTTGCTCTCAAACAACTCGGCAATGCTCTAGCTACCGGGTCCAAGGTCGAGGAAAAATATGCACATGGACGCTGTTTACCACCGAACTGTTGTGTCAAGACACTCAACGCACAACCTTCCCTCTCGTGAACGTATAGTGTAAACGGCTTACTGTAGTCAGGGGTACCTAACACAGGGGCCGAACACAACGCATCACGCAGTTCAGAAAAACTTTTCTGACATTCATCCGTCCATGGTAAAGGAGTTGGAACATCCTTTCACGTAAGAGCTACCAATGGTTTCGCTAGTAAGGAAAAATTTGGAATCCATTGCCTGCAGTATGACGTGATACCTAAAAAGGCATCCACATCTCTCTGAGTTGTTGGCACAGTCATTCGGGCAATTGCTGCAATTCTCTCTGGGGTCAACCTTCTTCCCTCCTTTGACAATAAGTGACCTAAATAGGTGACTTCTTGGCAACAATATTGCAGTTTAGAAGGTGACACCTTGTGATGTAAGTCACAGAGATGCTGCAACAACGACACCGTAGCAATTTTGCAAATGTCCTGAGTGTCTGCAGCCACCAATAGGTCATCGACATATTGGATCAAGGCCGCACCAGCCGGCAACACAAACGCATCAAGTTGACTCTTCAAGGCTTGATTGTATATCGATGGACTCTCACAGTAGCCCTGAGGAGCACGTTTAAACCTAAAGCTGCGGCCACCAAGAGAGAAACCAAAAAGGTCTCTACTCTCCTCAGCAATCGGAATGCTGAAGAAAGCATTCTTCAGATCGATCACTGAGAACCAAGATGCAGAAGCTGGAATCAGAGTCAGTAGAGCTGTAATGTCAGGCACCACAGGGAACTGAGGAACCAGAATTTTATTCACCTCCCGTAAATCGATAACAAAACGATAAACAGGAGGCTTTGAAGGATCGGTGCATTTCAGAATGGGTAGCACAGGACTATTGCACATGTTTCCCCGAGTCTCCTCAATGACGTCTTTCTCAATCAAATCGTAGATGATTGCTACAGCGCTCGCTCACCATCAAGGGAGATACGATACTGGGGAATACGTGGCAAACGCACATTAGATTTCAAGTGAACAACATAAGGGGAGATATCAAGCAGGCCCACGTCATTGGGACCTGTTGCCCACAAGGATGCAGGAAGAGAACTCAATTCCGGTGGAAGCTTATCGAGAGACAAGTACATAGGAGAGATAACTCTCTCACCCAAAGTAAGCTTCACTCCCGCGGGAGAACAATACAAAGTCGCATACAGACGTTTCAGCAAATCCAAGCCCAAAAGATTTTCCCCACAACCAGTAGTCAAAATCAAGGGAGCTTTCAGCTCACGAGGCCCAATTACAAGGGGCAAAGGGCGTGAAACCGGATTGCTAACAGGGGCGCCAGAGAATCCAACGGAAACATTTGTTAAGCCAGACAAAGGTGCGCCAGGGAGTTTCGAATGCATGATGGAACTTTTCGCTGCACCAGTGTCCAACAGAAAAGGCTCAACGACGCCCGAGGTGGCAACTGCGACGTAAGGCCCTCTCTGATCAACCGGAACTGATACTACTCCCTCTCCTTGTCTATGGCTGTCCTAGTAATTACCGTCGTCAGTGCCCTGATCGACGTAATAATCGTCCACATTGTACTGTGCAGATCTTCCTTGCGACGATCCACGCTGATCAAAACAATTATTAGAATCGGAAGAATTATCAGAACGATCATTTTGAGCACCGCGGCCTCGACCACGTGATGCTTGTTGAGGACCACTACGACCTCCTCTAGATGAATTACCACTATTTCGATCACGCAATACTGGACAATCGAATTTCAAATGACCCTCTCCCCTACAATAGGCACACTGATTGTACCCCAACGAAGATCTCTGCGAAGAGGAGTCATTTCGTGATTGCGACCTATTCGACTGAGACTGAGATCGATTTTGCTGTTGCGAATCACTCTGATTCGAACATGGAGGATACGCTTGTTGCAACAACACTTTAGTTTTGAGCTCTTTTGTCTTTTTATCGGCACGATCATTTTCCTCTTTCTCCCTATTTTCATAATATTGGGCCGTAGCCAATATCTGAGCAGAAGTAGAGACAGCCCACGCACTCTCTGAATTCCTTAATTTGTTGCTTAAGTCCGGCAACAAATTAGACACAAATTTGTCCACGAACAACCTCTGACCTCCCTCAGTACCCATATCCTGACCACTATGATCGATGAATGCCTCCTCAAATCTCGTAAAGAAATCAGAGACACTCTCGTCCTTCTTTTGTTTGCAAGTGGACAATTTGTCCCAGTTGACCTTCATAGCTGGCATAAGTGTTTTCATAAGAGTGATAATTCTCTGGGGCAAAGCCGTAATTAACTGTTCAGGCTTAGCCCCACCAACTTGTCGTTTATCCGCCGCTATAAGAGCAGCCCAATCACCACCTAATTCTGCCGCATGATTTTCTTGACGAATTTTCGCCCAAACCGGTTGCGGAACTACGTTACCGAACAACATATCAATGTCAGCAAGGTTCATTATCGTAGCATCCACTAGCTGAGACAATTCTTTATAGTACCCTGCAGGATTTTTGCGAGGGTCAGGCAAAGATTGCTTCACCTGCAAAACTTCTGACCGCTTCCACGGAAGATGTATCCACACTCTCTGAAAGTGTGGCAGGATTGCAGGATTAGCATTAGGGTTACCGGGCATCCATACTGGGGGAACCTCGCGCATGGGATACTGACCAGGCGCTGCTGGCGGTCCCTCAATGTCTTCTAAAAACAATGCCGAGGCATTATAGAAGGACGAAAAGATAGCAACTGCTCGACAGCACGTCGAACATTGCTACCTACCATTATACCACTCGCAAACTGGAGCTGAAGATTAGATAGAGCAGTCAATACCTCATCAGATGCATCAGCCAATATTTGATCACGCAAAAGCTTGCACATTTCCTCAAACACGAACCTCTGTGTCGGTTCATTGAATTGGGAGAACGTATCAAGTACTATACATGGAGGATTCCTAAGGGGGTATCTAATCCAACCCATCGCCATATTATATAGCGAATCACGTTCCCTACTACCAGGAAGCTGACTTTGTCTTTGGGGACCTTCAGAACCAGCGGACTCAAGAATCGGTCCAAGAGAAGTGAAGAAGTTAGCAGCAACAGAAGGGACAGGACGTCGAGAAGATGGGGAAGAAGAGTAACTCAACGGGGTAACAAGAGAAGTGTCAGGAACAGAAGAGACAGCAGGAGTAACCAGAACAGTAGGAGCAGCGGGAGCAGGAGTATGAGGAAGTATAAGCGGAGGAGCAGTAGGGACGGGAGCAGGCAAGGGAGCAGGAACAAGTGGAGGAACGGGTACAGGTTGGGGAACAGGAACAGGAGCAGGAGCAGGAGCAGGAACAGGGACAGGGGGAACCAAAGGAACTGAGGTACCCTGTGCATACGGAGGTGGTGATTTCAAAAGATAGGACAACAAGGGGCCCTCTACTACATCCTCCTTCTTATCCGTACGCGTCGGTAAAGCAGGGTAACACTTATCGACAGTCATGCGCTGTAATCTATTGAAAACTTCCTTTTCCTTTTCCTCCTTATCTCGCTGAAACTGCTCTGCGTTTCTTACCGTTGTAACAATCCCTTCTCTCTTATTACGTTTGATCTGCTTGATTTCTTTCTGCTTGGCTTCTTTACGCCACAACCGAAAGGAATCAAACATGGCCGGCCTTGCTTTCTTTTGGAACAATTTAGCTTCAAGATTATCTAAAATCGGGGCCTCAAAACTACCATGAGGTGGTTTTTAGTGTAACGAACCCAACACTCATTGAATGCAATTGGACCTAATCCGTGTCGACTGTACAATTCATAAGTTGGAGTTCCAACCGGAGGTATCGGACACGAGTCCTCCAGTCGGGAATCCGCACCACAACCCTTAAAGCAACTGAACAAAGTACTACAGCTAGGCATCATGCACACTAACCGAGTTTCACAAACATCAAGGGTTATAGGATTATAATGTCCCTGCAAAGAGCAAAAACCCTCGGTTTTTGGCGACTGCAGACGTCAAATATCACAACAAAGAACGAAATACCAAGAACCACAAATGCAATGGAACCATGCAACAACTAAGCACCCACAACAAAGGACTCTGGGAGCGACCCACAAATACTTAACTCAAAGATCAGTGGCGTCACCAGGAAGGCCCGTCAATCGTCTCGCTGTACCAAGGTCTACGCCAGGCGCCAAAACAGGTCTACAGTCAGGGCAGCAGTCCGTCGCAGCCGTCAGGAGGCGGGGATCTTCGCGGGAAAAGTCGTCGGGCCACTTGTTTCGACAACAGGATCGATGAAGCGGGGTGCACCTTCCCTCGGAGATTTCACACGAAGTTCCTCACGATCGTCGGGCTTGGACCGGTACCACTGATGCAGCCCCACGTTGCGCGCCAACTGAAGGACTGGGTTTTTCTAAGACCCAGCGGTGCCAGGGATAACACCTAAAACCTTAGTGGGTAACCTGTTCCGGTGTACAAATGACAGAGACACAGGACACTTTCTTCGGCGTCAAAGATTCGAGGTTTATTACTGCAGGGAACACAGAAGTCACAGGAAGTACAACACGTGTAGGTTCGAGGAGACTGTTTCAAATTGTATCTGTGGTGTGGTAAATATTTGATTTACCATCCTAATTTCTATGCAGGTAAGTACTTAACAAAAATAACTCAATCGGAAAGAAAGACGCAGAGTCCGTGGTGTTAGAGTTCTTAGGGGTTTTATTCCTTAAAAAGGAATGGTCATGGTACCAGATCGGATATCGGGTTCCTGCCACCACTGGGGTGCAGGAAGGGATAGAGCATACTTTATTGACAAGACATAACTTTTATACTTAAACCATATAATGAATACCAATACAGTAGGCGTAACAGCTGAGAGAAACAAGATAACAGCATACACGTGTTAGCAATACGTAATCAAAAGGCGTGAACTGGGCGTGAACATAGAGGTGTGTGCTAGAAACGTCACATGTAAGTGTCACGAGTAGGTGGGTACTTAGCAGAATTTGGCAATGTCAGCAGAAATCTGAGGCCTGGATGCGCGCGCAGCTGCATGACGCGTGAGTGACGTGGAACTGGAGGGTGCAGGGGACTTGACTTTTTCACTAACGGAAAGAGACAGAAGTCTGGCATGTCAGATCAACTCGTACCTATATCATATCTGATATCTGATGTTTGGGAACCATATTATCTAGAGGAAAAGGTCTCTTGGGCAGTGGCTATTCTATACTGACTGTGAATGCGTGTATAAGCGTCTACGTGTCTGCATGAGATGCGAGGGGGCATGGGCCTACCATGGTAACAGAGGCTATGAATTACTTGCATGGAGACAGTGAGGCCGGGCCCTTTGCTCTGCAGCTGAAAGGATGTTTACTTGAACTAGTAGGCAGGAATGTATGTTTGAGGAGCGGAGCAGATAATTCGAAGGTTGAATACAGTTTTGGCAGGCAGCAGGCTGAGCCAAGCGCCGTTAGCCGCACAGGGAGTAAGGCAGAGGTCACGGGTACGGAGGCAGCCCCGGCTGAGGCGTTCAGAGTCAGAAGGCAGAAAAAGGCTCGATGGCAGAATTCAGGGCCTACTTCGCCAGAGCTGAAAAACGTGTAAAGTACACCACAAAAAGACGTTGGCATGGCATACTTAGGAACGGAATATTCAACCCATTCAGGGTGGGTCTGAAAGAGGACATGTTAACGTTGGACGCAAATGTATTTGCGTCTTCATAGCTGGCACAGGAGGGAAGTTACATGCACTTTAAGCTGGTACATGGAGACGGTGGGGTACACGTTAGGGAACATTTCTTGACCATAAAATTTATATTTCCTCATTCCCTCCTTGTTCCCTATGGACCCTTCATGATATATCGATCCTCATGAATCGATCAGTCTGTTCTTGTAACATTATTTGCTCTTCTTTCTTCTTTTCGCGTTTTAAGTGAAAACTGGAATGAGTAATACATGAAGTGGCGCACAGACCACAAATCGCTGGCCCACACTGTAGGCACAGGCAGCAACTGAATACTATGACAAGGGCAATGCCTAGGAAGGATAGGATATTCCATCCCCAAGCAGTCAATGTTGTCCAGAACCAACCGGACCAAGTCCAGGTGCCTGGATTCTGATGTATCAAACTTGCAATTTTATGAAGACGTGTAATGGCTTTATATACTGTAGGCACGTTTTCTGGAATGAAAACACAGCAACTTGACCCGATGACCTTACAAGCTCCGCCCCTATCTGCTAAGATGACGTCAATAACAAGACGATTCTGGAGAACAACAACCCGCATGGCAGATTGCTCCTCTGTTAGGTTGCCTAGAGCGGAGGTAGTTTCATTCACTACTGCTTCGAGTGTTCTAGTTAATCTTCGTATCAGTTTACTATTTTGGACGGGACCTGTGAAGAAAAAGAATCCTTTATTGAAATCTGTGTATTGCTCCCATGCCGTTTCAGTATAGTCGACAATCGGGAGATCTCTTCGGAGTCTATTCTTTACTAGATTTGTATTTCTGTGATAATCAGGAGGGGCTAGAAAAACAGGTGGCAGAAGGAATGCAATGTAACAGGTACCATCCCAATCTAGAGGTAAGCGTATGTATGCGGTATGGCCACAAACAAAGTAGGAATGACGAGTAGCTCTAAAGGAAGACTTGCCTTGATCACTGAATTCGACCACAGTAGTACATTTACTATGACCTAAGTGCACTGAACCCTTCTTTCTGACACATAAGTCACCGGTGACTGGTAATACTGACATAGCAGGGAGAACTGGTGCAGCTTCGGATTCGACTGTAAGAATCATAAGGTTAATTGTATAATTACCTAATCCATATACTTCATTTTCTAGATCAGTTCCTATTCTAGTGGGAAGTCCCTTCTTGTCAGGGTAACAGGCGTTAAGCAGAACTAAGTTCAAGTTTCCCCAGACCCAGTTGCCTTCGAAAACAGCAATATCAGGATCTAAGGAATTAATTATTCTAAACCATGCTCCACATGAGCCATTGTGTGTGAACGGGTACGGAAAGAGGGGCAGAACTCCCTTGTATTTCTGATAAGGAGGGAGTCGGCCACATATCCAACAGTTTGTAGCATTATTAGTCTGATGGGAGTGATGTAACATACTAATGAATGTGTTGTTGCGCAGCGCAAGTCTGTAAGATAATTCATGGGGGGGTAACTCGCTAAAAGAATGCTCGGCAGTGACATTGTAAGCAGATTGTTCACGCTTGAAGATAGGGTAGTATATGGGAAGCAATATACTGGCAACAATAATCAGAAGACTTAGAAAAAACATAATCAATAATGTCACTATACAGTGACTACGGAGTGATTTACAATATGCACGTTTCTTGAACCGTCTCTCTCTCTCTCTATCTCGGTCTAGGGGATACATGTCAGAAACTATTTAACCGATTCACCTAGGGGAGGACTTAAACAATTAAACTGTCTGACTTGCTAGACCGTAATTTTGCTTTGTACTCCTCTTGGGGAGTTTTCTCTCTTTTTGGAACTTTGAAGTCTCTAGTATCGAGGCAGTCCTTTGAGGGGGTGGACGAGTCAGTCTCTGGCAACAGTTCATTACATTTTTTAATATGACTCGTGTGGATCCACCCCTTTCTTCCTTCAACTTTGATCGCCGTCCTCGTGGTCAGAAGGACGATCTTCGGCTCCTTCCAGCGGGGCTCCAGCGGGCTTTTCCTGTCGAAGTTGCGAATCAACACCGTGTCCCCTGGACGGACGTCGTGTGGTTTTACATCAGTGTTGTCAGGGAAGGCTGCGGCAACCTGTGAACGACATGATTGGAGTGCAGACATCAAGGAGGCAAGGTAATCTGTCAGCATGTTACAATCAACATCGGTTATTGTCTTAGGCATGGGCGTCCCCCACATATTCGGTGGTCTGCCAAAGACCACCTCATACGGTGATAGTCCTGATCTCGAATGGGGGACCATTCTCATATAGAACAGTGCAACTGGCAGGGCGACTATCCAGTCGACCCCTTTCTCTTTACAGATTTTAGCAAGGCGTGTTTTCAGTGTCTGGTTGTGTCTCTCTACAAGGCCAGCGGCCTCGGGATGTCGGACGCAGTGGAATTTCCACTGATATCCTAGCAGAAGGGAAACCTGTTTCATGAGTTCGGATGAGAATGGCTGTCCGTTATCTGAGTACACGACACGAGGCAAGCCGTACCGTGGGAAGAATTCTCGAACCAGCTGCCTGGCAGTGGTCGGGGCAGTGTAATCTGGGACTGGATATGCTTCGGTCCAACGGGAAAGTGCACAAACAACTACGAGGACATACTTGAATCCTCGACAACGGTCCATCTGGATATAATCCATCTGGAGGACTTCAAAAGGGTGATCGGGAGGATGGAATCCACCTTGCTCTACAGGGACGCTTTTACCTGGATTGAACTGACAACAGATCATGCAAGTACGCACTTTCTGTTTTGCTGCTGCTCGTAAATGTTTGTTGTACCAGAGATTCTGTAAACTGTCTAACATAGCTTTTTCTCCTAGGTGTGCTGGACTATGTGCTGTATTTATTATGACTTGAACCATAGAGTCGGGGAGAAACCATGTAGATTTTCCCTTCGTCATCCAACCTTGATCTGTCTGGATCCCTCCTAATTCAGTCCATTTCTTGATTTCATCTGGAGTAGCATGTGTCTGAATATCGATTACATCTAGTGTGGGATCCCTAACTGTCATACAATGTGTCGGTACTATTGTCTTTGTCACATCAGTTGTCTGGGTATGAGTCAATGCTGTATGTTTTGCTGTTTGGTCTGCCAGGTCGTTACCCTGGGAAATGGAATCTGTAACTTTAGTATGTGCTTTACACTTCATGATGGATATGCCTGAAGGCAGATGTATTGCTTCTAATAGTGCTTGAATGAGGGGACCGTGTTGGATCTTGGCACCGTGAGAGGTCAAGAAACCTCGTTCTTGCCATAACACTCCGAAGTCGTGTACGACTCCGAAAGCATAACGTGAATCTGTGTATATGTTAACATTTCTGTTCTTGGCTAGTATACAAGCTCGGGTCAGAACGATGAGCTCTGCTGCTTGAGCGGACAGTGTATCAATACGATATGTTTCTTTAACTTCAGTTTCAGTGGTCACTGCATACGCGGCCACTAATTCTCCTGTGTTTGTTCTCATACATGAACCATCCACATAAAGTGTCAGGTCTGGCTTTGTCAGTGGAACATCTGTTAAGTCTCGTCGGGGCTTTGTTACTGCATTAATGATCTCTATACAATCATGCGGGGCTGAATTAGTCATAATCGAAGGTAACAATGTTGCGGGGTTCAGAATGTTACAGCGTCTGATTTCTATGTGTGGCTGGAATAGTGTCAGTTCATAACCTGTCAGTCGTGCTATAGTCAAGTGTTGAGTCTGGGTTCGGTTTAGAAGAACCTCTACAGAATGTGGAACTTGTACTGTTAATTGGTGTCCTAAGACAATTGAATCGCTCTGTCTGATTGCTAGGGCTGTCGCTGCAACTGACTTTAAGCACGCAGGGAGTGCCTGGGCTACTGAATCCAATGTACTTGAAAAATAAGCGCAAGGCTTATGTGAACCTGCTTCATCTTGAGTGAGGACAGACAACGCTGTACCATCACGTTCTGTAACAAAAAGTGTAAAAGGTTTGCTGTAACATGGTGTTGCTAAAACTGGTGCTTGACATAAAGCTTTCTTTAATTCCTCAAAGGCCTGTGTATGTTCCTGAGTCCAAGGAAGGGCAGTCGAAGTCGCTGCCTCCTGTGTTGTCAACTGAATGAGTGGTTTAGCTAGAAATGCATACTGGGGAATCCATTGTCTGCAGTACGAGGTGAGGCCTATAAAGGCCCGCACTTCCTTTTGTGTCTGGGGTTGTGGCATATTTACAATTAACTGGATGCGGTCAGGAGTGAGCTGTCTCCCCACTTTGAACAGCAAGTGACCCAAGTACACAACTTGCTGAACACAGAATTGTAGCTTCGAAGGAGACACCTTGTGTCCCTTGTCGGCCAGAAAATGTAAAACTGTCAGTGATGCTTGTTCACATTCGGGTTCACTTCGTGCGGTGATCAGCAGATCATCGACGTATTGTAGTAAGGCGGTATTAACTGGCATTTGAATACAATCAAGTTGTCTTTTCAGTGCTTGACTATAGATGCTGGGGCTTTCTGTGAATCCTTGAGGTGCGCGTGAAAATTTGAAACTTCGTCCATTTAAACTGAAACCAAAGAGGTATTGGCTCTCTGGATCAATGGGCACACTGAAGAAGGCGTTCTTGAGGTCAATTACAGTAAAGAACGTTGCTTCTGAATCAATAGCAGTCAATAGGGAAGAGATGTCGGGAACCACAGGGTACTGTGGAACAATGCATTTATTCAGTTCTCGTAAATCAATCACCAGCCGATATACTGGCGGTGCATTGGGATCAGTACGTTTAAGAATCGGAATGATAGGGGAATTACAGATATTGGAGTCGGTCTCTACGACCACTCCTTGGGCAATGAGCTCTTCAATGATTTCCAGTAAAGCCACTACAGCATCGGGTGGTAACTTGTATTGTCTGATTCTCGGTAAAACAACTCCCTGTTTGAGTGTAACACGGTATGGTGTGATATGCATGCAACCTACATCAGTTGGGCCTTGTGCCCACAGGTGTTCCGGTACATTTTTCAATCTGACATCAAACTCTCGTAATACATAGTGACCCTTAAAGTCACGCAGGAAAAGTCTAACTCCTTCCGGAGAACAACATATCACAGCTCCTAGAGCCTTCAATGTTTTGATACCTAACAGATTTTCTGGACATGATTTCGTAAGTAACAAGTCTGTAACACGTGATAATGGACCCACAGCCAGGGGGACTGGTTTCGATACCTCATTTACAATAGGCTGTCCTGAAAAACCAAGGGAAACATTCTGTGAGCCTGAGAGGGGTGCCCCTGGGACTTCATTATGGCTGATTGTTGTGCGGCTTGCCCCTGTGTCAATTAAAAACTTTCTGTCTTTTCCCAATACTTGACTGTGTACATAAGGACCCTCTTGATCTACAGGAATCTCAATAAGAGGCAAGCCAACTTCCCTCTCTAGGCTGTTTCATGTGTATCGCTGGTAATCGGGATAATCAGATTGGGCATACTGGTTCATCTGTCGTGAAACTTGCTGTGTCGCGGCAATGGGCTGTGGCTGTGGCTGTGATACCGCTGCGGTCTGTGCTGTATGTGGTGGAGCATGCATAGGTTGTGAATTCTGTGAAGTCTGTTGCTGGACCTGGTCTTGTCTAGACGGATGCGGTCTTTCTTTAGTTTTACCTGTTGCTATATTGTGTTTCAGGACTGGACATTCATGTACGTAGTGACCTGGCTGCTTGCAATAATTGCATGTCCCTTTAACGGGAGCTGCGGCATTACCTGTCTGGGTCTGGGTCGTACCCTTTCTCTGGCCGTCGGCTGGAACCGACTGGGCCACTAACATTTTCATTTTCGTGTCTTTCATACGTCTCTGTTCGTGATCCTGTTCTTCTCTAATTCTGTTCTGATGGTATTGTAACATTTGCAACATCTGGGATGGCGTATTTGCTTGCCATGTACTTTCAACTTTATATACACGGTTCTTAACTGCTGTCAGGGAATTCTCGACTAATTTTGATACAAAAAGATGCGGGTACGACTCGCTACCTGGTTTTAGGCCACTATTAATAATGAAACATTTCTCGAATCTTGAATAGAAGTCACTGGTATCTTCATCGTGTTTCTGTTTACAGGCTGAGATTGCGTCCCAGTCTTCCTTTTTAGTTGACAATAATCTTGGCAAGACCTGTACTATTAAACCTGGTAATGCTTTTGCTTTATCCCCAAGGCCTAGCCCTGGAGTACGAATTTTTTCCTCGTCTTCTATTTCGGTCCATATAATCTTTTTATCTCCCACCTCCCATTCCTTTTCCTTTAGTTTCTCGTAGATGCCGGTGGGCAGCAGTACTTTTAACAATTTCATAATATCTGTATATGTGTAATCTCCCATGAGTAACATGTCTTTAAGTTCTCGGTGAAAACCTGCAGGGTCTTTATCATGACAGGGTACTAGTTTCTTCATTTCTAATAGTTCTAACTTGGTCAGAGGTGTGTATACATACACACGTTTCAGGGTATTATTATCGGTGCCCATAACTAGGTGTACTTCTCGTAACGGATTCTGCCTGTCAAAATGCTCAAAGTGACACATTTTTCTTTCGGGTGGCTGAGCTGGAACATATTGTGGACCTAAGAAAGCGTTATATTTGCCTCGTTGTTCTAGAATTATTTGAATTAATCTGGTACTTAGGCCTCTCCATCTATTCATGAGTAGTGCTTCTAATGTATCGGGTAAGGGACCTGGGTCAGAATGTTGTTGTCTGTATAACTTAATGAGATGCTGAATCATGTATATACCAGCTAATTTCTGCTCGTCTGGGGAAAGGTTCAGAAATGTCTGTGCTACTGTATCATCATTGTACGTGTTAGAATTGTCAGCCCATAGTACTGCTGACCGGGCTAGTTCTTGTTCATCCATAGAATTGAGTACATGGTACCCCATTTGTTCTTGAAGCATTTTATCGGTAACTTGAAACAGATGTTCAGGCGATTTTGGTTTTAATATGCCAGAGAGAAAAACTCTCTTGCTTTCTGGACGAATGCCTTTCCTAAGGTAATTTCCCTTACCTACATACGCTATCGTATCTGTAGTCGTTTCTTGTTCTTCAGGTCCTTCCTCCTCCTCGGAGGAGGCATTCTTGTCACTTTCTTTTTCTTTTTCATGTATTTCTATTACTGCTTTTCTGATTTTCTTGTACATGCTTGATATACAATTCATTTTATCATGCTTTCCTTCGGCTATATTTTGACCCCACTTGTTTAGTGATTCCATTTCATCCTGGTCTGTCTCAGGCCTGTCTCGGTCTCTTATTAAGCAATTTATGAAAAAACGTAATATATATGCTTGAGTGTCAACTTTCTGATGTGCCAGGGCCTCCTTAATACTATCGGGATTTTCTCCAGTCTGGACAAAATGATATATTCTATCTAGGTGATCAGTCATCCCTGAGAATAACACTAGGTAATCTGTAGCTTGTCGCAAGCGTAGTGATGCTATCAACATCCTATCTTCTTTACCGGGTACTGGATCGTATCTGCAAACTGGAAGGGGTTCTTTGAGTCTGTCGAGACGGGGTGATTGGGGGGTATGTTGCTTCAGCAGGTCTCTAAGGTGTAATCTGTGTGTGGTTGGCGGGGTCTGGAGACCCCCTGTCGCACCTCCTGAGCCAGAGGCTTGAGCATTATTTCTCTGTGTAGTCTGTATATGTATCTGAACTTGTCTCTTACTGGGATCGGGCACAGCTGGATTCGGTATATTAATTTTAGGTGCGGGAAGTGGTGGAGGTGGAGGAACGAGTGGAGCAGGCTGTCGAACGGGAGAACCTTGTTGCGGTAATGGCGGGATATGGTCTGGAGGCGGGTTGCCACCTCCGTCCCCGTCACCGTCAGTAGGCGGGACGCGGGCACGTGGATTGGTGTAAGCGGGTGCTACATCGTCTAGATAGGAAGCAAGGAATATGTCTTTGGTGGTCCTGTGATTTACTTTAGTCGGAACCAATGGTGATGGCAGATTTTTCGGTATTTCTGAAGTGGCTTCAGGCGAACCCTCGGCCACAAGATACATGCCATTTACAAGATTGTTTCGCGCGCGGTCTACTTGTTCTGCTTTTACTCGGATCCCTTCATTAACTAATTCGTTTTCTCGGGCTCTATCTGATTCTTCTCTATGTCTGTCTTCTCTACGGAGCGCTCTTTCAGCACGTTTATGTGATTCTTTACGCCAAAATTCTATGGCGTCTTTCTGAGATTGTCTGGCTTTCTTTTTCCATAGCGCTTCTTCTACCTTCACGATGCACTCGGCATCCCATGTTCCTGTAACGGGCCATCTGTGTCTTTCGTCTAGATGCTTAGTATAATCGGCCCATAAATCTAGATACAATATGGCATCTAAGCCATGCATATGGTACATAAAGTTTCCAGGAGTGTCCCTAGGGGGGATAGGAATTTCTTCCTCTAGTATCCCTTTCCTAGTTCCTATCTGTCTTAGTTTATTGAAGAACGGCATCTTGTTGCTTAGTACTGGATACTCGATACTTGTTACTGACTTCTGAATACAGCTAGTTACACAAAAACACAATAATGTACATCAAACAGTCACTCATACCACGACATTAATCACATTGAAAACATTTTGAACATATATCACTACCCTTGATACTAGATGTACTGCTAAACAGCACAGATACACTGTTGGAAACAGTGCAAGAACTTGAATGCTAGATATACTGCTAAACAGTACAGATACACTGTCTAAAACAGTGCAGACCGCGTTTGTGTACCCAAACACGTCTTTACCGGATACATAATAATGCACCCGTCTAGATACGTCCCAGCAATGGTACTCACCGGGAAGCACGGAACAGAAGGCCTCGGAAAACTCGACTGGACTGGACCGGACTGGACTCGACTCGACACGTGGATACTTCGGAAACTGGTGGGCCTCTTGACACCTCGGACCTTGCTTCTTTCGGCTAGGCTCTGGTCGGGATCCTCCGCACTCCTTACCGCCTCGTCTGGGTGCTGATCGCAGTCTCCGTCACCTCCGTGGGCCAGAGGGAGATACAGGAAATCCTGCGGGTACGCGTAGTGGTCCGTCTTGACTTATGGCAGGGGGCAAAGGTTGCAACGCACCAACCGGCGCGTAAGGTGGGGGAGGGGTCCCTGTTCGGGCGCCAAAATAATGTGGTAAATATTTGATTTACCGTCCTAATTTCTATGCAGGTAAGTACTTAACAAAAATAACTCAATCGGAAAGAAAGACGCAGAGTCCGTGGTGTTAGAGTTCTTAGGGGTTTTATTCCTTAAAAAGGAATGGTCATGGTACCAGATCGGATATCGGGTTCCTGCCACCACTGGGGTGCAGGAAGGGATAGAGCATACTTTATTGACAAGACATAACTTTTATACTTAAACCATATAATGAATACCAATACAGTAGGCGTAACAGCTGAGAGAAACAAGATAACAGCATACACGTGTTAGCAATACGTAATCAAAAGGCGTGAACTGGGCGTGAACATAGAGGTGTGTGCTAGAAACGTCACATGTAAGTGTCACGAGTAGGTGGGTACTTAGCAGAATTTGGCAATGTCAGCAGAAATCTGAGGCCTGGATGCGCGCGCAGCTGCATGACGCGTGAGTGACGTGGAACTGGAGGGTGCAGGGGACTTGACTTTTTCACTAACGGAAAGAGACAGAAGTCTGGCATGTCAGATCAACTCGTACCTATATCATATCTGATATCTGATGTTTGGGAACCATATTATCTAGAGGAAAAGGTCTCTTGGGCAGTGGCTATTCTATACTGACTGTGAATGCGTGTATAAGCGTCTACGTGTCTGCATGAGATGCGAGGGGGCATGGGCCTACCATGGTAACAGAGGCTATGAATTACTTGCATGGAGACAGTGAGGCCGGGCCCTTTGCTCTGCAGCTGAAAGGATGTTTACTTGAACTAGTAGGCAGGAATGTATGTTTGAGGAGCGGAGCAGATAATTCGAAGGTTGAATACAGTTTTGGCAGGCAGCAGGCTGAGCCAAGCGCCGTTAGCCGCACAGGGAGTAAGGCAGAGGTCACGGGTACAGAGGCAGCCCCGGCTGAGGCGTTCAGAGTCAGAAGGCAGAAAAAGGCTCGATGGCAGAATTCAGGGCCTACTTCGCCAGAGCTGAAAAACGTGTAAAGTACACCACAAAAAGACGTTGGCATGGCATACTTAGGAACGGAATATTCAACCCATTCAGGGTGGGTCTGAAAGAGGACATGTTAACGTTGGACGCAAATGTATTTGCGTCTTCATAGCTGGCACAGGAGGGAAGTTACATGCACTTTAAGCTGGTACATGGAGACGGTGGGGTACACGTTAGGGAACATTTCTTGACCATAAAATGTATATTTCCTCAGTGGATCGCTCTTCTTATACAGTTTTTGAGCATAGGATAACATGGTGCACAAAGGATTACAACTTGGTTCCCATCGTAAAGATCATAGGGGGTCGCTTTCATGTATTCAGAGTCCGGAACATAATTACAGTAACATTTGGCAGTTCCCAACTGTAAAAGTATATCTTCCCACCATTAGTACATTCCATTCAACAGTAAACGAATCAAGGAAAGGACAGAAAACAGGTGCAGAGGAAGACGAGAACAGTGAACAGATCGAAAAGGGTGTAAAAGGGGTGGTACCAGGAAACACGAGTTGCAGGCATCAAAGTGGACGTGCCTAATGAATGCACAACTGAGACAATAGACCGGCACGGCAAGATGAGCCTCGAGCGGGGCCATCTGCCTTACAGTGTCATCCCCCTCATCATAAAGACACCTTCAAAGGAAACGTGTCTTCCGCTAGAGTTTGGGAATCCCAGGGTCGCGAAGCGGACATCGTCCGTTCGCTGGCTACTTGAGGGCAAGAAACAAAATGGATGCCGTATCTAAGATGGAACCCGTGGGTTCAGATGAAGAAACCCACGAAACAAACGAACGTTTCAGGTTAGCACAGCGAAAACGCGTACACCCACTAAACTCGTCATTTGCGGTTCATAGATACCAGACTCGACCATATTCGTGCGAGTCGAAAACACCACTTACAATTGTCACGGAACCTCACAGTGCTGCGTTCGACATGGTTTCCCACCAGATCCTATTAAGGCGTCTGGAGGAGATGAGAAAGGCAGGTGGCGCCCTGGACTAGTTTGCCTGCTTTCTCTCCAGAAGGACCTTCCAGGTTGCCGCCTCTCCCTTTGTTTCTAGAGTCAATGCCACTAAGCAGGGGGTACCGCAGGGCTCGGCGTTGGTCCCTACCCTCTTCAATCAGTATGTTCAACCACTGGCGAGGGTGGCTAAGGACAGAGGGCTCACGGTAGTGTCGTATGCAGACGATATTCAGTTGGTAGTCACACTCTCCGATGACATTACTCAGGAAGCTTGTAGCGATCTTGAGTCTGTCTCGGAGTGGATGACTGCCAACTGTCTCCAGCTCAAAGCCAGCAAGTCTGAGGTGCTGCTGGTGGGGAGAAACTCGGAGCTTTGAAGCGAGCACTGGTGGCCTGCCACGCTGGGACCGACACCTGCCCCTAAGCAGGTGGTAAAAAACCTAGGCGTTTGGGTTTGATACCGCCCTTTGCTTTCGTGCCCAAACCAAGATGGTGGCAGGGACTTGTTTTGGGTTATTGCGGGGGCTCAAGCCTTTGCTGGGCTTTTCAGGCCCCCAATTAGACAGGTTATTGTCCAGGCCTTGATTTTGGTCGAGACTGGACTATGCTAGCTCCCTCTATCTGGGGATTAACCAATCTGAGATTGTCAGACTACAAAGGGTTTAGAATGCAGCGGCTTGAGCTCTACTTGGCCTGCCGAGGAGGTGTCCTACCTCTAATGCCATCCGTCGTCTCCACTGGTTTCCTGTGGCCAAGCATTAAGAGTTCAAGGCACTTTGCATTATTTTTTAAATTCTTAATTTTGCATCTCCATCTATTCTGGCCAACTTTCACACTTTCTACATCCACTCCCGCCAACTTCGCTCTATGGGACAGAATCTTGTGGTTGTCCCTAGGGTGAGGATAGATCGTGCTGGAGGGCATTCCTTCCGGGTGTTGGCCTCAAAACTCTGGTACGCACTCCCAACTGCTATCCGCAGCATAAAGTCCTATCTGCCTTTCCGTAGAGCTGAGAAAACATTCCTCTTCCTTCCGCTATGAGCTTTTTGTTACTACAAGCTGTGCTGTTTTCTGTTTTTTTGCACTGGGACGCCCCTTCGCTGGGGCAGCCGTGCACTTTATAAGTCACCATACCATAACATAACATAAATCTCACCGTTGGTTAAGTGGGGAGTTGAATGATAGGCACAGAGGGCTTGACATACGGGCTGACTCTGCTCAATTCCCTTAATTGATGCACGTTGGATCACTCCTTTTTGGGTTCCCATAAAACTTTCCATGACACTGATAGCCTAAGGCCACAGGGTATACTTTGTTTGATTTTTGACATTGAGTCTGGTCAGAA
Organism: Lissotriton vulgaris; assembly: GCF_964263255.1. Lineage (NCBI taxonomy): Eukaryota > Metazoa > Chordata > Amphibia > Caudata > Salamandridae > Lissotriton > Lissotriton vulgaris. Next base: position 788,923,221 of record NC_141687.1, on the reverse strand, counting down.
ACCGCTTAAATTCCTTGCTGTTGAACTGTACACCATTTTCAGACTTCAGAATGTCTGGTATGCCCCACACTGCAAATATGTTCTCAAGGAGCTCAGTGACTGTCATGGGTGGTTGATGACATTTCCTCCACCAGAGGAAAACGGGAATGCTTGTCAATGATCACCATCAGGTGATGACCATTCGCTAGGGTCCCAAAGAAGTCTATGGCCACTCTGTCCCATGCATATGCAGAAAGATCAAACATGGCTAGTGAATGATCAGTCACTTTAGGAGAAAGCAATTGTATAAGTGACAGTCTTTTAATTCCCTCTCATCAAAGCGAGGGAAACACACTTGTTTCTCAGGGCTCTCTTGGTGGTGACAATGTCATGGTGTCCTTTTTTTTGTAAACACTTAATTGAAGTCAGTAAAGCAATCTTCATTTACATCAATTCGATACAGAGCTTGTGCAATGGAATAGTAAGTGGCGGCATCAACAATACAAATTGAACCTGCAACTGTACAGTAAGATTGCATAGCAGGATAGCATGTATATAGTAGTGTTATTTTTCTAATAAGGCAACAGGTGTGCATATGTTGTAAATCAAAAGGCATGTAAATAACAAAAAAAGGTATACCAAAAACAGAAATCATACAGGATATCTTGCGAGAACAGCACCTTAAGTCAGTTAGTAAGACAATGCACGTAACTGTCGGTGACAACCATCCTAGGGCAATACAAAAAGCGATGATGACCGGCACCATCTTGAAAGGGCAGAAGCATCCAACAAGAGCCAACAATAGTGTCAGGGGACAAAACAAAGCATGGGACGGATCAATATCACCCCACTGCCCACAGTTCCAGCAAGAATGTGTCCCAATGCCAGGAAAAGAGAAGAACCACAGGTCTACCTGAATCAAGACATCATGCACAAGGAAAGTAAGTGTGACGCCTCGAGGGCAATCCCAAAGCGGGTGTAAGTCGGGAGAGTTCACGAACTAACCCACCCCGGTCGGATTGTTGGGATGTAGGGATTGAGAGGGTGCTATCTTCGCCATTTCAGTTATATAATGACGATAAGGGCCCCAGATATCTACGGGGCGGGAGGAGGTCGGAAGCTGTTCCGAATATTCCACGCTGTTCACATTACAGTGCGCCACGCTCCTAAGCCAGGACGCAGCCGTGGGAGCACGACGCGAGCACCAAAGCAGCGCCACCTCTCTCTTGGCCAGCAGGAAGCAAATGGACGCCAACCTGCGGATTTTACGAGGGAAATTGAACACATACCCCAGCAGAGCAATCTCGGGCGTGACAGTTAATGATAGTGTCAGTATTTCACCTAACGTTCTGTGTATCTCAACCCAGTAGGTGTGTAATTTCGGGCAGGTCCAGGAAAGGTGAGAAAAGTCAGCCTGGGGGGCGCCACATTTAGGACAGTTGTGGGATCTGGTGGGGTCGATCTTATGCGAAAGTGCTGGAGTGTGGTACAGTCTACGGAGGAATTTAAAATGTATGAGCTTGTGTCTGGCATTCATGGAGACCTCCCTGGTCATGGCACAGCACGCTTCCCACTGATCGTCCGTGATCTGTGTGCCGAGATCCAGCTCCCAAGCGGTACGGACCGTGCCGTCTGACGAGGGAAGTGAAAGCAAGCATAGTTTGTAAAGTTTGGACACCATGTGTGCCCCTGATGTGTTCTGTATGATGTGTGTAAGGGCCGGGGTATCTTCAGGCGGGAGCGGAAATGTGTCGAAGGTAGCTCTCAGCATCGCTCGTATTCTTGTAAGAATGAATGTGTCCATAAATGTGCGGTCTGCGAAGCGGGGATCTTCAGTGAGAGTAAATACGTTGCCATTGGGGAACAGGTCACCAATCGTGTGTAACTGGAACTTCGCCAGAGTTCTACAGACCACCGTTTCGCCTGTTATGGGGAGCCAGTGGGAGTTGGGTAGTGGGAGGGCGGGGGAGTACAGTGCATCTATACGAAGCAAGCGCTTAAGTTTGTCCCAGGCCCATGTCGTTGTGGTGAGCGGGAGTATGTCCTGTTTTTCACGGGGGAGACCCTTAGGAAGAACCTGTGCAAGGCTCACTGGGAGCGCCGCATCGGCTTCAGTCCGCAAGTGCGGAACCCTGGCATCAGGATGATACCAAGAGTGTGCGTAGGAGCACTGGGCGGTCAGGTAGTAAAGATGGAAATCCGGGACCCCAAAGCCGCCCCTCTCGTACGGTAGCGTTAGCGTGCGCCAAGCGAGTCATGGGCGTTTGCCCCTCCATACCAATCTCAGCAATGCGGTGTGCAATTGCGTAAAAAAGATCTTGGTAAGTGGATTTGGGATATTGTTGAAGAGGTACAAAAAACGGGGGAGAACAACCATCTTCACAATGGCAATCCGCCCAGCCATTGACAAGGGGAGACGCAGCCATCTGTCGGTGTTATCCTCCAGAAAATCAAGGGCTCGGCCATAGTTTAGGCGAATAATGGACACGGTATCAAGGTGTATGTGTATCCCCAGATATTTAACTGAGTCCTCACACCACTCCAGTGGGAGGGAGCAGGGCCATTGCGTGGTGGTCGGGGTGAGGGGAAATAACTGTGACTTGTGCCAATTGACCCTAAGGCCAGAATATTCACCAAAACGTTCAATCTCAAATAGCAGGGGTCATAGATTGGCTTCCAGAGTGCGGACATATAGTACCATGTTGTCCGCATATAGCGAGACCAATAGAGGGCCCGTGCGGAACTGCAGCCCTCTGTGGAGATGTTTTTCCTGTAAGTGCCGCACCAGGGGATCCATCGCCAAAATAAAAAGCAAGGGAGACAAGGGGCATCCCTGTCGGGTACCTCTAGATAGGGTAAATTTGTCGAATATGGTGCCGTTTACGCGAATGCGGGCCGCGGGGGCGGTGTACAGCAGTTCCACTGTTGCGACAAACATCGCGGGCATGCCCATCCTGCGCATCACATCTAGAAAAAAAGGCCATTCCAGCGTATCAAAAGCCTTTTCGGTATCCAAAAAGACCGCAGCAGCAGGGGTGGCTGGGCCGATTCTATGGAGAACCGAAAAAATCGTGCGTAGGTTCAGTGAGGTTGATCGCTGAGGGACAAAGCCTGATTGTGCCGGAGATATAATGGTGTTGACCAGCAACGCCAACCGCATCGCCAGCGCTTTGGCTAAGATCTTATAGTCCAGGTTGAGAAGCGAAAGTGGGCGATAGGAGCTGCAGACCGTGGGGTCGCGTCCTGGCTTGGGCAGCAGAACTATGACCTCTTCGCGAAGAGTCGGAGGAAGAATGCCAGAGTCTAAGGCCTCGGCGTACACCTCCATAAGAATGGGCACTAGTTCTTCTTTGTATTCCTGATAAAAATCTGCCGTGAAGCCATCAAGGCCAGGCGCTGAGGAGTCAATCGCTTCTGTGATCAATTCCGGCGTGATGGGATAAAAAATCCTGCATGTATCTCTCTAGGTACACCATAGCGATCTCATTGATGTATGGCCCAGGATCGCGACACTCCTCCGTGAGGGCAGATGAGTAAAGTTGCCGATAGTAGGCCAAAAAGGTGCCGCAGATGGCGGGGGTGGTGACTTGGCGAACACCTTGTGTATCAGTTATCTCAGTAATATATGTCGCCTGACGGGGTGGGCGCAAGAGCTGAGCCAGCAATCTACCCGGCCGATCGCATGTCATGGTGTCCTTCATGAGTGAGTTCAATGATTTACTGGGTATTACAATCCTGTAGCCTCCCAGCATAATGCCTTCTTTAGTGACAGACAGCTCATCTTGCACATTTTAATATTTTTGGAATTCAACATCGTCACTCAGAGGTCGAACACTCTGTCCCCATGACTGTGCTGAAATAATATTTTTTAAGGGCAATTATGTCTTTATCTGCATTTGTAGCATCAACAATCTGTTGTCTTGGTAAAGCAACTGGCATTCTGGACTTCACAATGAAGTTGATGTATTCCTCAACAGTTTTTGATGATACGCTGTGCAGCTGTAGAGGTGCTTGTGAGAAATAATCTACTACCTAGCCTATGCATAATTGTATAGTTATACTCCAGTAATTGCAATCACCTCCTCTCAATGTGAGGGGAAATCGTGGCCTTTGGACTTCTGAATATGGTGAGAAGCACCTGGTGGTCAGTGACAATCATGAAGTGCTTGCCGTAAAGAAAGACATGGAAATGTTTGCATGCCCAAACCACAGCCAGACTCTATTTTTCCGCTTGGAATAGGCACGTTCTGTGTCAGACAGACTTTGACTGGTGTCGCCACAATGTGTCTCTAAGCAGTTAGATGTCCATTATGCTGAGCAAGGATTGCTTCCAGTCCTCATATCAACAGTAATCTCAGTTTGTAGTTTAGGATCAAAGTAGAACATCTCAGTCGCATTTTCAATTGCATGCTTTATTCTTTGGTCACATTCAGAGGACCATCGGAACTGGATATTTAATTTGGTCAAGTCTCGCAATGGGGTACTCACTATAGCAAAGTCACGAATGTACCTTGAACAATAACTGGTCATGCCCAACAAAGACATGGTGACATCTTGTAGGGGACTGGTGGCTGACAGAGCTTGTACTTTAACTGGATCAGGAGCCATCCCACATCGAAAATATGTGCCCAAAGAACTAGAGTTTAGCTTTGTGAAAGTTACAATTTTCTGCATTTAACATGAGACCTGCATTTGTAAGTAACTGACACACTTGTTTGAGTGCCTTATCATGCTCCATCCATGTTGTTCCAAATACCAGTATGTCATCACTCTAATTGAAAGCAAGCGTAACAGGTTGAATTATTCTATGTATAACATCTTGGAATATTTCTGCAGCAGATGACCCTCCAAAACTCAACCTTTTGTTTCTGAATAAACCAATATGAGTTGAAAAAGTAGTAATACACATACAGTTTTTTTCCAATTCGATTTGATAGTATCCCTTCTTCAAGTCAAGACGGGAGAAGACTTTGGCTCCGTTCAGCTGCATGAATATTTCTGCACTGTGCCTACCAGGATGTCTTTCCCTCTAGATTGCTTTGTTCGCCTGGCGCATATCCATGCAAAAGTGCATTGCACCTCCACTGTCCTTTTTTTGTACTACCACTATGGGTAGCACCCATGGTGTGGGACCAATAGAACGCTCAATAATGACCTGTCTCAACAGCGACTCTAGTTCTATTTCAACCGCTTCTTGTAGAAGAAATGCTAATCTGCAGTGCTGCTGTGCAACACACCAAATGTCTTTGTTAATGTGAAGTTGCACCTTCATTGTCTTAAGCCTTCCTAGGACATGAAATACCACTGGGAACTGACTCACTATTTCAGATTGCATATTTAGGTTATTGATAGAGATCAGTCCCATGACAGCAGCAGTTGCAAAACTAAGTAGACATTACCTGGACGAAGTACCTTGAAGGAGGTGGATTTGGGCTTGTACAGACATCTTTTTATGCCTCAAGGTTGCTGTGAAAGACCCTTGACTCTGCAACATTTGAAAACATCCCATGTGTACACTTTCATGTTTGACGTTTTGAGTCATGGTATGAGTGACAAACTGTTAAATTGGTCGAAGGGCATGAGGTTGATTAATGCACCACTGCCGATTATAAAGGCTATGGGGCAACCATTGACTTTTAGTGTGATCTTGGGGCAATGTCCATATGAATTCTTTTGATTCTTTGACTCACGTATTTTTGTTGTTCATTTGTCTTCTTTGCAAGTGGCAAGACCCACGTGTGCATGTCACTTGTTTTTATATATAATCATTGCAGATGAACCCTCTTCACTGTCGCTCAACAGTGACGTCGAGGAATTCTTGTAGGGTGAACTTGATGACGATTGACTTTGTTCAGATTCTACGTGTTGCAGTTAAAGTTTGTTTTCGTCTTTGTGGGCGTGTCAAGAATGTTTCTGTCTGGAACCTTCTGCCATCAATTTCTCATCTTGCCTTGACACAATTGGTTTCTCTTGGTTTCCAAACCTTTATGGAGTGGTTCTCTGTTCCACAACCTTTGTATGTCTATCCAATGGCTGGACATTTACTTTCATGTAGCAATGAAAATCCACATTGGAACACAGTTTTTCTTTTGTTGAGGATGTCGACTTATGTGCATCTACTTTGCATTTGCTCTTCATGATTAATGTCGATTCACCTTTTGCTGTTCCAACTTCGATATTGGCAGTTTGCTGATCTACTCTTTCTGCGACTCTTGCAGCCATTAGTACTATTTCTAAACTGAGTGTCTCTCTCAACATGGGTTTTCTGAATGAGTCTGAAAGACAGTCATCAATGACTCTGAGGCGCGTGGCTTCTTTTTCATTAAATTCACTAAACTTACAGTGTTTGATAAGCACATTAAGTCTCTCAACAAACTCATCCATCGTTTCACCAACTTGTTGTATCGCTTGATTGAACATTGGATTGAACTTGGCTTCTAGTGCTTCTTTGATCTGATGGTTCAATAGTGTCTCAGTGTGTGAGATTTTCTTTATCACTTCTTTTTCTCCATCACCAGCAAGATTCTTTAAGTATTTAATGATTTATTTTCTCATCATTTTTTTCTTCCAGAGCATCAATTAAGTCATCAAAAAGTGGTACATCTGGCGCCAATATTCTTTTTGATGGTATTGAATGGTGGTGAAGGCTTAAAAAATGCGACAGCACCATACTCCATGTCTCCTGGGGCAGCTACTGGGAGCCTTCGCTATCTTAAAGTCTTTTTGAGTTGTACTGAAGGTCACTGACTACTGACTTTCCCTACCTTCGGCAGCTTCTCTGGGGGCCAAAAACCTTTGACCATAACCCCGGCGTTTGCTCTCGAGTCTCTTCATCCGATTTTGAGGTTGTGGGACAAATGAGTAAGTTTTACTGCTCGTACTTGATTGCCACTGCCTATTACGTGGTACCTGGTTGTCACTACCTTTAGCATTCTCTTTGCATGAAGGATGGCTCGGTGTTGTGGCGTAGCACCATACTCGTCTTCAGCCTGGCCGGGAAGTCTTCGAGGGCTTTTCCAACAGTGCTCTTCTGCTAGGCGTCCAATCTCGCCTTGTATGGGCTGAAGTGGAGCTTACACTCCACATATGCCAACTGCATACTCCCTTGCACCCGCTAGAGGTGCACGTGGCACACAAGAGCAGTTTGCTATATCCTTGAAAACTCTCAGGGAGAGTAGCTTTGTTTCTTTAGGGCATGTATCCCCTACCTGTTGCCACTTGTTACATCCTCCCCAGCCCAGGAGCATGCGCAAGAACACACCCACACAGCGCTCATAGCCAACATCTTTATTCAGCGTACAACATTCAAAGTGAAACTTCTCATTATCTCATCACCGTTAATAACTGCACCTTAACACTTCCCAAATGATTACATAATCAGCTCATTGAGTCTGCCCAGGGTCACGTGTTCCTAGTCCTCACAGTTTCAAGAAACTACATCTACATCATGTCTATCAAGCCATCTTACTGACCAGGCTGTCCTGAAGTATGAATTTTTCGCTGCGTAAAATATTTAGAGACTTTGTCCTCTACTCATTTTTTTCTCCTTCTTGTTTCTTTCCAACTGCCACTCCCCTCCCACTCATGCACCAAAGCCATTTATTTATATTTCCCACTTTCTCCTCCCATTTTCCTGGTTGAGTAAGTGTTAGCTCAGTTATGGTCTCTGCTATGGTTTAGTCATAGGATCCCTCATGGATCTGTCTCTTTGTGTAGGTGCTGTTCCCTTGCCTTCTGTGCTTGTGTATTCCTCTGCCTGTTCTGTTCTGGGTGGTCTTGAGGCTCCATCACTTGCTGTATCTTTATGTGGGACAATTCTTAAGTGAGGACTGGTCTCTGGGCCTGAGCTTAGGTCTCCACGTGGGTCTCCTTAATGTCACATGTTGGGTGATGCTCCAGAAGCAAGGTTGCTCAGTAACCTCCAATTATTGGCCTTTCCCTCCTGGGTTCAGTGTCTCTGGCCACTTTCTTGTAGCTACCATGATGTACGTTGGTGCCATGCACATCGGATTGGGGGCATGTTGTGTACTTAATCTGGACAGGTCCAGATCAAGTGTGCAGAGAGGTGGACATGTGTTACAGCCTTGCTGCTATTTTGGGGAGAAGCCCCTCCAGTTTTCTTAATGCGAGAGTTCCTTCCCCATTCTGGGATGAATCAAATTTATATACCATGGAATATCACTTGTTGCAGTTGGTTCATTTTGTGACATTTTTCAATGGGAATAGCCATGGAATATTTTTTGTTCTGGTTTCTTATGGCCCAATGCTGCTTCATTATTCTTTCTTTGAGTGGTCTGAAGAACTTCCCAAATATGACAGTTTGTGTTGAGAAATAATTACATAAACATAAACATAAAATTACTTAATGAGCCTTAAGTATCCATGGGTGGCTCCTCCCCTAATGTGGAGAAGCATCGCCCCACTGCCTTCAGCACTGCAAAAAGACAAAATAAAATGATAATAACTCAATGTTGTTATCATTTTATTTTCCCATGCTGCTGCAGCTTTGTGGGCGGGGTGGGGCTGCTCTGCTTACAGAGCAGGGCAAGGGAGGAGGGGTTTGCCCACTCCTAATGAGCATGAATGTTTGTCCGGCCATCTAGGGCCGGCCAAACACTCATGAGCACTTTGCATGTTCTCCATCCAGGCTGCATTAAAGCCTGGGTGGAGTACATGCCCCAAGCTCCCATTCCCTGGCTAAGCTCCGAACCACGGCGCTCGGACCAATCAGAACGCTGCATTGCAGTGTTGTTATTGGGCAGGGGAACCTGGGTGGGTGCTTCTTGTTCCTGCTTCCTGTTAAGCAGAATGTAGGAAGAGGACAAGGCGGCCAGCCAGCCAGACAGCAGGTAAGTGTTTTTATGTTTTTAAGCCCCCTCCCGCCCCACTGATGCTATTTGAGAGCAACCACCACTGCTGATGTCGTGTATGTTCATTTGTATTGTACCAGAACGCCAGACAGTGATTGATGCCATACTGGCTATGCTACAGGTTTCAAATTTGTAAAAACCATTGGCTGGGATAGTAACCAATGAGAACTTCTCAGGATATTGTGGAGAACGCTGGGGCAAAGTGGATTCCTAATTGTTGGTTGTTTTTTGTGTATAATTTTTGGAATAGTAGTGATCTCATCTTGTAAGTTCTTGTAAGCTAGTAATATTTTTCAGTGTTTGTTCGGTATCCAATGCATGCCTTTACTTGTGGTGCTACATGATGTTATCATAGCATTCTTTTCATGGTTTTTTTTGTTTATCAATATTTAGGTTTTCAATTGGTTTCCCTGATTGTAATTGCAGCTTGTTATATCACTGGTGTGAGGTATCCTCTCTCAAGAATCTCCTCTTTAAATCTTGTAATGCCAATTTAAAATCCAAACTAAAATCCAGTTCTGTGCTGCGGTTACATCTTAACCTGGTCATTTCGCCACATAGAATCAAGTTAATTTGAGATTTAGGGTGCACATCGAATTATAGTCTGTGGGCTTTCAATATAGTTTTCGTTGAATTTTGTCATTATTTATGGACAGGTTCACATGCAAAACATTGGGTTGTGTGATATTTGGAAACTTGCGTTATATATTGTGTGGTATTGAGCAACTTTAGAAATTCCTATCTATGTATTTATTTATGTTTTTGTTTGTTTACAAAGTTTTATTAATCTCAAACATGACCCATGAGTATCGTATAATGCTGTTTACATAGAATATAGGTTGATGAGCATGCAAAAGTACAGAAAGTATAAGTTCTTCTGTGGGAGTGATTAGGGTGGTATCAGAGTTAGTTTCTAGTTTATAAGGGTCTGCTAAGGAAGGGTGTTTCCTCACTTTCTTGTTGCATACATCTTGCCTTTGTAGGCTGCAATAATAGATTTAATATGCATAAGCATTATAGCTGATTGGATCTTGATCAAATGTGCAAAGAGTGATTCAGGTAGTGGTAGTCATTTTGCAATTAGTAGTTCTTTGACTATACTCTTGAAGCTGATTTGGAGGATTTCTTCATATTTTGGGTGCAAGGGAATTCTAGATTCTAGGTGCCTTTTGTGAGAATAAACCTACCTGAGGTTTTAACTTTTGAATCTTGGAGGTTCCAATATGATTGTGACTCCACCTCAGGGCTTTTGCTGATGGTCTTGCCTAAACAATCCTGTAGCCAGCAGAGATTGTGGTAGCAAAGTCTGTGAGAAAGAGCAGGGCCGGAGCGTGGTTGTGCAGTAGCTCCCACATCTCTGTGGCATGTTTGGTGATTGAGCAGGTGTTGAGTAGAATGTATGCAAGTGTGGCATGTTGTTTGGGTGGATCTTTGTCTGTGTGAGTGTGAGCGAGTGGGGTGCGGTTACTCGAGTGGTGGGTGCCGGATGTAATAGAGTGCATGAGAACTTTCAGGTGGCAAAAATGAACTCTCCTTCTTTGTTCTGTGTTGTGGTATGGCAGCAGTACAGCAAGCAGCAGCAGGGGTTAAGCATGGGAGAACCTGGGTTCCTGATACTGGTTGTGGTACAGGCGCAGACGGGATGGCTTTTGATGCGCCCGCTGCCATCCGCACTGCACCTGCCATTAAATAGGTCCTGGGAGGAGGGAGGACCGCAGGGTATGGTGAACAGGAAACCAGTGACATCACTTCCTGTGCAGATGGATCATGGGAAGTAAAGTCTTCTTGCTTGGCTTATTTTAAAGAGAGTTTTAGCAGGAAACCAGTGATGTCACTTGCTGTGCTGCTGGATAATGAGAAGTCCAGAGATGTCACTTCCTGTGGATGATGGGAAATGGAGTCCTCTTTCTTGCCGTCTTCGTTTAAAGCGAGTAAAATATAATGTCTATGTGTTGGTATAAGGAGTCTTTTCTGGTATTCAATTACACAGTATTGTGTCCAAAAGCAGTAGGTATAGAAGTGTATAGAGAACATACATCCAACATGACCAGTATAAAACAAGGGTTCCCATTTCACAGCCGAAAACATCTGTTCAATATCCTTAGTGTCTTGAATATAAGACAGGAGGTTTTGTACTAGGATAATGTAGAAAATAATAGTCAATATATTCTGGGTCCTAGAACCTATCCCAAATACTAATTATACACATGGAAGAAATGTTCTTGATTTTTACATTTTTGGAAACACATTGATACATGGTGAGACAAAGTTATCTGTGAAGCGAAATCTAATTTCTCGATTAGTAATGAGCCCCTCTTCTTGACATTTAGAGAGATTGGTCTCAATTCCGCCTATTGTGTGAGGTATTGGATTTGCACTTGTAGGACGTTGGGTCAGATAAGTCTCTGTCAGTTTCATAGATAGTGCTGTTTTAACCATAAGAACACCAGTCCTTACCTGCTTCCTTTATAATAGAGTGATTATTCTTAAGCAAATTCAGGACTATTTGTTCTGCTTTAGTCAAGTTGCTATTGATTTCTGATCTTGGGGAGTATGATTTTTTAAAGTGATGTAAAGCTCGGAGTGCTAAATTGTGGAATATGCCAATACTGCTACCTGGGGAGAAATGAATGCGTAAAGAAGGATCTGGGTTGAAGATTGCTGTCCTCTCCCTCAAAAGTTGTGATGTCAGGTTGAGTTAAAAGAGTAATTATGGATTTCTAATGATTAGTAGTGTTTGAATTACTCCAACTTCCTCAATAGAGAAATCAAACGTTGGTTTTGATGGTCGGTGAGTCTGTGAGATAATTTATTTTCATTCAAGAATTTGGTGATCTTTCCTGTTCAATTAGTATAAGTGAATTTTCATATTGTTGAAGCCACGTGAACTGGACTGACAGAAACCTTAGCCATTGGAAAATACATTTGTTTAATTGGGACCAAGCATATTTATCAATACATTTGCAACATTAATCACCATGTTGGTTTCTGCATTTTGGTCTGAAGCCTTTATGTAAGACTGACTTCGGCAAGGGGAATAATTCCCTGACAGGTATTGCTAAGTAATGTCTCTTTTTGAAGATTGTGTTTGCATGTTTTGATTTTAGTATTTACAGTTGTCCCGTCTGTCTTGTTTCATTAGTTGTTGTTGTGCCTTATTCATAGTGCATTTGTTGCTAATGCATAAGTGCTAGACCTCTTCTAAAAAAGACACGCTTTTGCATGTCATATATTATCTTCTCTATCACTTTCTAAGATCAACATATCAGAGTTGCAACTGGGGTCAGAGAGAATTGAATTTGTGTTTTTATATTTTTATTTAGATTAGTATTGTCAATTAGTGTTGGCAAATCTGAAAATCCTGCCATTGTAATTTTGGTTATTTTGGTAATCCATCATACCATATAATGTATTATATAAATATGACTCCCACTTATTAGTAAGCTCCCACTTAGACCCTCACAGGTTTGAAAAATAAGAATCTGGAGCCTATATGTTTTCAGTGAATTATTTTAAGGTAATTCCTTACCACCAGCAAGAGAGTTCCTATTTCTTAATCATCTAATACTCTTTCACATAATATAGCTCACGTTGTTCTTGGCATACTCTACAAGTTCTCTTGTCTCTGCCCATATAATGGTTACTAATTCTACCTATTCGAGCTTGGAATGAGCATTTTTTGAGAGAGGGGCTAATTATGGGTTATGTCCCTCTCTGAACACCTTAATCAACCAACACTATGCTACAACTCTCTATACGTGTTGTAGACCATTCAGGATCTGGATTTGTATTTTTAACTCCTTGCAGTCTTGAAAAAGTTAACATAGGAACAACGCACATGCCAGCTAGTCTTTTGTTAATCCTTGATGGGCTATACAAGTTCAACACCTCAACGACACATTTACCATAAGAACTTGCGAACTAGAACTGTCAATAATCAACAGGAAAACTTAACAAAACTGAACATTGGAAGAGAGTTGACCTTTTGGAGACATTGCTGTAAAATAAGGTTTAAATAAACAAGATTGATCTATGCAAAATATGATATATATAATGTCATGCTTCTCATAAACTGTAAATATGTTTTTAATAAAAACAGAACAAAATCTTTGTAAGTTGTCTTAAATTCAATCACTGTTGAGTGAAATGCTACCTTATTTTATATGCTCTTCAGGTAAGCACAGTGCTCAGATGGTATTGTGAGCCTATATCTTCAGATGAGTAACACAAATCCTCTGCTTTTATGAACTGTTGTCATGGAATAGGGGGCAAGGCAACATGTTGATGGAACTTTATTGTTTATTTTTAAAACAGACTTTTGCTTACCTAATTCCTGAAGAAATATTTAAAATGGACCTGGAAGAAGGAATGGAAAAAGTACAACAAACAATACAGGTCTTTATAAGTTTTAAAAGGACGTTCTCTACATATAAGGATAAGGTTGCTTGCAACTTTAAGAAAATAGAAAAAGTAAAACTCTGGGACTTTCCATCTCATCTCATATTTTCTCGATTTGACAAAATCAACGAAAGACTGATAAATATTGAGGTAAGATGGTATTCAATGTATTTATTTGTTAACGTAACCCTAAAAAAGCATGCTGCACAGTACAGTGCTTACTTAGACAGTAAAAGCATGCCACTTTTGTTTGCTTCAACTTATTTATGCAAACTGTCCTCTGTAGAAGATTGGGGAAAGGTGCAAGGGGAATCGTTGCATGAAAAATGCAAAAGGCTTTATCGCGGGACTACTTGTAGTTGTCTGTAGTCACCTGAATTTCTATGTGATATTGCTTTTACTTAAATTTGTGGGCAACTAGTACTGCACTTGCCACTATCATAAAGAACAATTGTCATATAGTTGGCTACTTCAATCAAATCAAAACATGTTGTTTGTAAAATTCCCTTTGAACCGGTGGTCCTTTGGAAATCCTTTGTGTCCTACTGTCAGACAGAGAATATGCAAACCATTCTCATTTATGTTTTCAGGTGCTAAATTCTACATATTGATATATCTGGAAACCCAGCATCTCCATGTTTGTCCTCTTGTTGTCAAAATCAGTGTGCTTACACTGAGGTTCGAATAAATTAATGAACTATTAAATATTTTCATCTAACCAAATTAAACCACTGTGATCATGAGGTTCTGTGTATTCCACCATACATGTGGAACAGAGCATATATATGCACTGCAAATGGTATTTTTCGCTTAGAAATTGAAAGACGGTGTGCATGCCGAGCCTGGGGTGCAATATTCCTGCTGGATTAATTATACTGAAATTCTTTTTTTTGCTCCCAGCAATTTGATGTTCTTCCACTGAGGGCTGTGTACTCTTCAATTCTTTTCAGTATACCAGGACATTTTTTGGTGGGTGTGAGTTTTAGGTCCCCCCTACCTGTTCCCACCATCGCCTTACTAATGTGGAGGGAGATACTTTTGAACTTAAAGTTCTATAAACCTATGTGTATTTAGCATTCTTTTTCAGTTAGGATGTTTAAGCATCAGGTTTGGTGGTTGGACATCTTCAGAATCCAGTGAGTAAAGTATTCCAAGTAAAATTCATTATCAAGCAGGCCGTTGGGTCTAAGGTCTTTTTTATTCTGGGCAGATCTGTGAGGCCATAGAACACAACCCTTAAAAATGGAGGGAGATATGATCTTGCAAAAGGTTAATTCGTCTTCACCTTGAGGAACATTTTCAACTGAATAGTTGGCTAGCTTTAAAGGCTCATGGGTGAACTAAAATCTTGTTTGTTCCTGAGTTGATTAAAGGGTCTAACACTGTGCTATCTCCAGGCACCTACATGACCTAGCATCAGGTCTTGTCCTAGGATGCTTGTATAGACTAAGGATTGTGTTCATCTTAACATGGTTCACCAAGCCTAAAATAGCAGCAGGCACATTTAACATTCACTACTCTTCATGCCTGGCTCTGTCATCACACATGGAATATGTAAGAAATTGGGGTATTGGTTGAGGGGATGGGAACCCTACTCAAGGAACAACCACAATCCTTGCCAGGGTGAACCACAAAAGTCACTCAATTAACCTGTGCTTAACCGTGTAGTATCCTGGCACAAAATCAGTCAGGCTTAACTTAGAGGCACTATGGGCTAGATGTACAAAGCTTTTTTGTGCTTGCAAACAGCCAGATTCATAGAATTGGGTCTTTTGCAACCACAAAAAAGACATTTTATTGAACAGAGTTCTAGTTGCGATTCAGTCACCTGTCACCAAATCGCAAATTGGGTTGGCAAGTTGATATTAGGAAGGTGCGTGTTTAAGGCACCCCTTCGTAATATCAAATCTCAGAAATACGTGTGAATGTTTTGCAACCGAAATGTGGTAGCAAACCATTTGCATTTTACCACCTACTTCAAGTAGGTGGTAACCCATCCGCCAATGGACCACCGCCTGCTCTCAAAAAATCACAGACATGGTGGTCTGCTGACCCCAGCATGCTACCATTGCTGTGATTTTTGCAATTCCCAATGGGTCGCAAACTGAGATCTATCTCATGAATATTAATAAGGTGGGTCTACTTACGACCCACTGGGAATCACAGAAAGTGTAAAGCATACTTTCGTACATTGGTGTTTGTGTTTACCAAATAGCGAATCAAAAAGTTAGCGATTTGGTAATTATAGACGTTTAGTAATGTACATCTGGCCCTAAGTTGAGTATGTATGCAACACAAAAACAGTAATAAAGTGAAAACACAACACAAGAAAAGTCTAACACCAATTTTGAAGAATAGATGAAAAGGAAGTATATAAAATGATCCTAAAATAAATTAAATCCAATTAGTCGAACCAGAGGTATGAACTTTTAACATTTTTTGGAAATCTAGCACCTAAAAGATCAAAGCACCAACCGTGGGTATCAGGTTCCGCAAGACCAGGGCAAAGTAAAAAGTCAAGACTGACTGCGATGGAGCAAGGTTCGGATACACAAGGAGGATTGGGCCAGGTTTTGTCTTACCTTTGGATTTAGAAGAAATTTTGAAGAAAAGTCCAGGAGAATGTAGAGTTCAGCGGGGTAAGGCAGAAGACTGTGTCCAAGGAGAAGTCGGCATCATGGAGTGCTGGAGGAGGTCTCGGTGAAGTTGTCAATGATGGAGGTAAAAAGCTCTGAGCTTTTCAGGCTGGATTTCCAGGCTGAGGAAGTTGTTGATGTGGAGCCTTTTGCTGTTGAGCCTTGTGAAGATTTTTACCTTCAGACTTAGACAACTTTATGGAAGTCAACAACCTCCAGTGGTACAAAGCTGCGAGTTGTAGCCGTAGAGGGCTCCATGTTTCCGGATACCATCACTTGGAGGTGTTGCTGAATATAATTGGCTACTGTTTTTTCTTTTTTTTTTTTGAAAACCTTTATTCATAAAAGAAGGAGGTACATGCGCAGGCCCACAACCATCATGGCCGGCCGCAAAAACAGTCAATGAAACAGGAGAAACTAGAGCAAATCAGTAAACAGGATATAACGAAGTATATAAGGAGTGGTTGTGGGACTCGCAAACAGGATATGAGGTTTTCATTTTGAAAGTTTAGAAGAGAAGTAGGGGCTGCAACAACAAGGACATCACACCTCAAAGGATAGAAGCACCAAGGAGACGAAAGGGATTGTACCCCAAATAGCATCGGAGATAGGCAATGACAAAAGCGTCTATGCAATCTGGGCAGCCACGGCGACGATATTGGACAATAAACCATAGTACAATAATCCACATTTCTAAAATCACCCCAGAGAGCCTACCCCCCAAGAATAGAAGAACAGAGGCTCATCAAGAAGCCGGAAAAAAGAAAGAAAGGTGCGAGACCAAGAGACAGCCAACCCTACTAAAGAGGAAAGAACCCTCCCAAAGACGGAAAAGAGCGATAGGGACCATAGAACAAAACAAACTAAAATAACAAACCCCCCCACACCCGCCACCCTGCACCCCTGTAATGGCTACGGCCTACCCCACTAACAGCGTGCCTGTCACCCCGAAACTGCCCCACAGAAGGGAAAATATAAGAAGAAGCAGAGGAGGAGAGAAAACAAACAAGCCCCCGGACACCAGGCACCCCCCACCAGCGGCGACCCCCCCATAACACAATCATCATCAAGCAATACTAAACAGTCAGCAATATTACGGGGAGGATAGTCACCATGAAACCCCCTCCCCCCCTACCCCGAGCCTGGTGAGGGATTTGGTGTAGTCCCGGCAGAACTAAACGGAGCAACCCCAGGGAAACAGAAATCAACCCTGCAAGTCTCACGAGGAGATCCATTACCAAAGGCACATCAGATGCAAACAAAGGGAGCGTCTCAGATGGTCCGAAGCAGTGGCAAGGGGCGAATAAACCTCAAAGTCAAAGTCAGCCCTGACCAGTGCGAATCCGTTCCGGAGCACATCCCGACCACGCCACATCCAACCAGAGGCAGCCAAAGCGTCCGTGGCAGATCAGGGCGTTGAAGATGGAACAAAGTCCGATCACAAAATGGCGGCATTCCTCATGCAGACGGGCCGAGACAAAGGAAAATGGCGAGCCCCGTAGACGGGACCCTGAGACTCGACAAGGAAGTGCAGGACAGCCAGCGACGATACACCATCGGATAGGAGATGTAGAGGGAAGACCGTATACTGTAGAGGATGAGGGAAAAGTGAGGCCGACTCTCAGAGAAACAAAGTCGGGCTGCCACACGGGCTCCTCGAGATGGCGGGTCAATTCACTCGACAGGACCGCAGATTTCTGTGCAGGCGCTGTAGCGTCCATGGCCGGTCGCGAGCAAAGATCATCCAGTTTCGCCGCCAGGGAGACACATGTGTCGGTAAATTGCGAGCGGAGCGCCCCAATCGCCACCATTACAGATCTCAGTGAATGTGCGCCATCCACCCCCTCCATCCCGGGGTCCAGAGGACGGAGGGGGACACAATCTCCAGCCCACATCGCCGGGCTCCGGGTACACATTTGGCGATAGTAACAACACGGGCGCCCCAGACTAGCAAACTCAGCACACACACCGGCCGTGGGTGCAGCCCGTCAGCCCCCGGGGCGGGAAACGAGGGTCAGGCACACAACCCACAGTCACGGTGCAGGAGGATCACAGCACAGCACAGCGTCTCTACCCCAGCCTCATCCATCAACGAGGACAAGGGAAAAAAAGGTGGAAAAAAAAATTCAGGTCTGGAAGACCGGCCACAATCGCGGTCCCACAGCCGATGTTGATCAGGTCCCTCTCGGGTATTTCAAAAATCGAGGTCCCGGCAGCAGCCCGGGAATAGGCCAATAGGCCAAAAATGGAACACGACATAACTTCGTCGCTGACGTGGACAGAAAACCGGGGAAAGCACCGTTGGCATCAGGCAACCTTCATACATCCAGGCCCAGGGCGTGGGTAGAGGATAGACAACAGGATTGACGGGCTGCCGGTGGAGGTCGGCGGAGCCGGGAGCTTATGCGGCCATCTTGGTTCACGGCGTAGCTCCTCCCTTCTAATTGGCTACTGTTGAGAGTAAACATAGCGGGAGCTACCTCAAAGTCAGGCCGACAGGCAATACACCTTTGGGTGGATCGCCTGGCAGGTTGGTCCCTGTTTTCTGCCAGCTCTTCTGACAATTTTTGGTGAAAATATTTTTTAAGTCCCAACTTTTAGGCTCAGACAGAAGCATCACCGCCAATACCACTTCCAAGTGTCCAGCACCTGGAAGGGCACAACTTGGTTACGTCTCACTCTAGCGGAGGTCAGGTGCAGGGTTCAAGGTCTCTGGAGCTTGTTACGTCCCTGTATCTCACACTGGAGGCCAGCCGACTAGCCCTTGGAGTCAAGGAGATGGTTCTCTCCCCTTTAAGTAAGAAGGCAGACCTCCAGTAGCAGGGCAGTCCTCTGAAGACCAAGGTAAGCCTCAAGCAGCAGAGCTGTTCTCTAGAGAAAAAGACAGGCCTTCTGAAGTCTTCCACAAGTCTTCCACAGGTCTTGTCTTAGGCCTGCCACTGCAGCCCGTGTGTAGCTTTAATCTGCCATTTCGACCTGGCAAAATAAACCTTTTTTAAGACCTTTACTTCCTTTTTAAAACATTTAAGTGACCCCTAAGGTAGGCCCTAAACAATCCAAAACTTAGGGTGCCTTATATTTAAAAAGTAGGACATGTGTTCTTTCATTTTTCACGTCCTGGCAGTGAAAAACTCCTTAACTTGTTTTGACTATGGTAAGGCCTACCTTTCTCATTCAATAACATCGGGTTACCTTATTATATTTAATTGGTCCTAACATTTGGTTGGTAACCGATTGAAATGTCATGTTTGGTGTCTAAGGAATTGCAATATAAAATCCTCTTACTGGTAAATTTTAGTTTTACTCCCAATTCTAGAAAATTCCACTTTAAGAAAATTGGCATTTACTTGTCTTAACCATTTGGTGCCTGCAGCATGCATCCTGGTTCACATGAATAGGTGTAGTTGGCAGTTGGCCTTTGAGTACTCCTGCCTGACAGTCAAACAACGGGAGACTGGGAATTGGCAGGATGAACCATCCTCAGAAGATGAGTCGGTGCAGTTCTGTCACCTATCACACTTACATTTCACAGGAGCGGCCACAGAACACTCACAAAGGACTTCACACTAGCCTTATTTTACCTGAGATATCATGTGGCCTGGACGCGGAAAGTAAGGAAATTCCAGAACCAGATGTGGGGCAAGTCTCGAAGTTTCTTCCACTTCACAGGTGGCACCAGATATAAATATTAGACCCTGAGACTCACTCTTCAGAAAACTGCTGGACCTGTTGATACTGCAGAAGAAGGACATCCCTGCCACCAGAGGAATCCTCTGCTGCTTGAGGCCTGCCCTGCTGTCTGAGAAGGAAGACTGGAACTGCTGCCTTCATCCCAGGTGACCTGAGTGACTCCAAGGATCAGTTGGCGACCTCCTGTCTGAGATACAGGGAAGCTTCAGAGGCCTCCCACCAACTGCCCGGCTGAGTTGATGCAATTGGACCTGCCTGAGCCCTGTTGTCCTCCGCAAGACTGTGTCCCTGATCCCCAAGTGGCACTTTCCAAGCTCCTGGGCCCTTGGTTGGCATCAGAGTGCTCTCCTATGGCCACAAATGAGAAATCCTGAAGTTTACGGGCTACAAGCGCCAGGATGCTCCTTGGAGCGACAGTCGCGCTATAGAAGTGCATATTTACATTACATTACATTACATTTGTAATTGTGAACTGGCCCATTCGTGCCCAGAGCTTACTGTCTATGCCGAATGCCAATGTGAATCTCAGTTAACCTGACTCCTCTTGAGAAAGAGATAGCCAGTGATCACCAGCAATGCGAGCTCTGCACTTCCTGCTACAACATCAGTAGCCCGTGGTGACCACCAGTGTGTAGCTCCATCAGCAACCACTGCAACGTCCGACTGGATCCTTGCACTAAAGCAAAGCCTGCTTGTGACGCCCAGCTTACTATGCACGCTACAATGACGACCATCCACAAAGCTGACCCTGCTCTTCCCAGCCGCCTCCATTGTGAATTGGACTCTTTGCCCTGGACTTTGAGAAGGTAACTTTTTCTGTGGGACCAACCTGGTCCCTGTACACAGCCTGCCCTCCATTGCAGTCAGGCTAAACTTGTGACTTTCCCATAGTCTAGCAACCGGTTTAGCAAGATCAGATGACTGCGAGTGGCAATTTGTGTTTTTTCGATGTTATGCGTACCTAAATCTTTAAAATTACATATCTGTGGTTCTACTGGTCAGGTTTTTGTCCTGTTGGTGACAAATAGTTTTTTGAATTTTACTCTATTTTTCTAAATTGTGGTGGGATTTTTCATGCATATTCTTTCCACTGTATTACTGTTTGGGTGCTGCATAAATACTTTCCACAGTGTGTAAGTTAAACCTCAGTGCATTTGCTCCAGGCTGCCAAACGGTTAAGCACAGGTTAATTTAGTGTCTTTTGTGGTTTATCCTGACAAGGATTGTGGTTATTGCTTGAGTACGTTTCACACAGTTAACAAGTGTGTTTTTTCCCTTTCTGAAACCGCTGATGTACTGAGCAATTATGAGAAGGAGGTATAGGATTCAAGGATCCTTAAGAGGAAGTTAGCAGTACTCAACAAAAATTACTTTGTTACCACTCTGCTGAGAAATTGGGTCATTTGGGTGGAGATGGGGGCAACCAGTGCATGCGGTTTGTTAGAAATAGGATAACCTTTGTAATGGTTTCAAAGAGTGTGTGGTGGGCGATGATTTAAATAACTTCACAGTGAAATGTTTTCCCCTGGTCACAAAGGGGACAGTCATCAAGTTATTCAGTGTCCTTAACTTTACCTTACGCCCTTAACTATTTTTATCAAACCGAGAGTTTATTGCTCTACCTGGGAACGATTCTTTTGCAAGAACAGCCTTTTGCTGCTGATGCTACCTCACATACCTCTCGGTTGTTGAAGACCATTCTTCCTTTGTGCAGAGTAATTCTGCAAGGGGCACAGATGCACGACGTATGAATATTAATGATTTTTTATTTGACCAAGTTAAATCTTTACTAACTTTACAAATGTGATAGTATCTCGTTTTGCTGTTTTACGATTGACTAGATGCGTAATCACTCGAATTTTCAATGGAGAAGGGTGGGCTTTAACCTTCTCAAGCAATATTTGGTATTTTGGACAAATGCACCTGAAAAAGATTGAGGCTAATATAAATCTAAGAATAGGCCTGGTTAGAGGGACATGTCATTTATGCACTTGCATTATGAGGTTCAGATTAAAGATCACAGAGTTGGGTTTATTTATGTTAATCTTTGTTCCTGTTAATCTTTGCTACTGTAACTTTCCAGCTAGTTAAGCAGCTGCGGTACTAAAGGTAACGGGGTGCCGCAGAGATAGCATACTATTTTCTGTGTTTTCCTGTGAACTGTTCAGTTTGTTATTTTCCCCCAAAGAGATTACCAGTATTGCACTTTGCGTCCAGCGCATTTTTTTTGCATTCTCACACCATTATGTCAACAGCATATCAATCTACCTTCTGCACAACATAGGAGCATAAACAAAAATAAGTAATTTGTATGATATAATGAGAAGCTAGTGGTCCAAATTGAACTGCTTAAGGTGTTTTTTTCTTAAAGGAAATGTTCATCTCAGCCATCGATTTTCTCAAATTAGAGAGAATTACGATTGGAGGAATGCGAGGCAAAATTCTCAGCGAAGAAATCCACATTATGAATGAAGAATTTCAAGAAAGTTGGAGAGTATTCCAGGAAAGCAAGTATGATCCCCTGGATTACAGGAATATGGTAAACACACATCTGCGGATGTTTACTTCTTATCTTCCTTTTATCTTCTGTTTTGTCATGACATCACTGTCTATCAGCCGCTCCCAAACGATTCCTCCAAGTGTCAGGGTAAGAGTACAGTGAATAGAAATCCAGTAGGTTAAAAGCTAATCAAAGTGAAGAATGCTTAAATTCACACAGACAGAATGCAGTAGCAGTTAATCCCCGTACTGGGAAAAACAAACCCTCCTTGCGCCCAGGATGCATTATGGCTGTTCACATGCTCCAGGACTCATCTTCTGCCTCTTTCAACATGCATTGCCAGTGTTCTCTTGTATGCCAAGTTCAATCGTGCTCACTGGTTGATTGATGCTTTCTCCAAATTCTTTGCGAGCTCTTGAATTTTTGTATAAGGCTATGTGGGCCTCCCTTCGAAATCCACTGCCAGCACATCCTGGTTTCGTGCCTCCGGTGTGCACTGACTTCAGGTCAGGTTCGGATGAACAGGTGACGTAATTGCTGAATCAGTAGCCTTAGAAGTAATGACTTGCAATGTTCCTGAGATACTTCATTCACCTCACCAGCCGCATCCATGGTGCCGTCTGATCACTAGCTTTGGGAGACAAATGGGACCCATCCGCTCCATCTCTCGGGTGTTTTTTCAAACAGTGTTTAGGTGAAACTCAGAAGAAAGGAAATTCAAAGGTTTAGGGGCCGAGTTAGAGAAAGAATGAATCAGAGAGGCATCCCACAGCGGTTGAGGGCAGGAAAGGAGAGGTGGTGCAAAGGCTGTGAGCAGGTATTCACGAGGTAGGAAAATCGGAAAGACAAGGAGAAGCAAGCTATCGTAAACCATTAAAAGTTAGTATGTAAGTAGTGAAATTCAAAGTGATGAGAAAGCTGATGTAGTCAAAACACATAAATATATCAGATGAAATGTTAAGACTTAAGTGACTATGTCTAGCAGAGTGAAGTGTAAATCCTTGGAAAGGCATAAGAGCACACAGAGGTTAATCACCATGAGAGCGCACTAACTCAGGCAAGGTTTCAGATGGTTGACAGAAGAAGTTTAGCAAATGATACATGGTCATATTTGTTTGCAAATTAGATAATAGATAATAGCAAATGTGTGACATAAGAGTAAGTCGTGAAAAGTTGAGGAATTGAAAATGATACCATGACTGTACGCACTAGAAGAAGGAAAATGGTGTTATGAGACAGAATTAAAGATGTCCGGGAGAGCGAGAAGAAGCAGAAAAGAGAAGTAGATTGTAGGAGGGAAGGCAGAGTAAGTTATTAGTCAACCAAAATTTGATGACAGATTAAAAGATATAATGAATGGGTTCAAATGATAATTCAAGGACGAATTGTCAAAATGTACCATATAATAATGAGGGGATCATTTAGTGCTTGGCATAGTGAGAGCTCCACCATACATTGACGAAGTTCCTATCCAAGCTTAACATGCAGATCTGCTGCCTCATTCACAGCTAAGGGGAATTTCAGAGTTTCTGATGGTGGAGTCTCAGCTGGCTTGGAAACCACTGACCTATTTAGGGTGTAATGACCATCACTGATTTGTTTCTGCCTTGGACCACCATGCCAGGCACAGCAGTCCTGGGAAGGATAATAGAAAAATGCCCCAGACATGCTGGGAAAGAAAACTCCCTGTGCTTCATGTACATTTTCATTTTGTTCCCCAGAATGATTCCCCTTCTTGTGGGTTTCATTACACAGAACCATAATAGGTCTGTCGAGCAGGTCCCATTAACATGGTCTCTTTTATGCATTCAGCTGTGCTTAAAATGGCAAACACACTTCAGGCATAAAGGTCCACATGCAGAAGTTCTACGCTGGACTATGTCGATAAGGTGGACCAGGATATCTACCAACCTAGTGGGCAAACCACACACCAAATTATAAATGAGCTTTTTTAGTGTTTTTAGAGTAGGGGAGGCCAATGTAGCTTTGGGGGTGACGGTCTGGGTTCTTGCCAGATTTTAAAGATATGCATATAGGATGGATACATTTCCATACATATGATCTAAATTGTGTTGTAATTCTGTATTAAACTTTTGCATATAATTTCATCATGAGAACAATGACTTAATTTATAATTTACAATAAATAGATCTAAATTGATCTTCTTTACAAAGCCATTCCTTAGCCTCAAAATCTGCCATGGATCCGGCACTCCAGGTTTCAGAGATTTTGTTTTATAAAACCTACATTGATTCATTGTGTAGACGTTGATGTCATGTTATGTGACTTCGAATATTGCAACGTGTACTCTTTATATAGTCAAAGATGTAAACAGTGTAAATGTTGTGTAGTATTAGTTTTAATATAAACTATGCTCAGTAACAAGTGGATAGTTGTGAAGGGTAGAAAGACAATGATTTGTTCAAGATCTGGCAATATGTGCCTTCCGACCTTTTGATTCCTGAATGAAAGCTTCACCCAAAATCCACTGCTGCTTGGAAAATAGATTGTACCATAATGAAGGCAAACAAAAATGTTTGAATTGAAATCTGTGCTCAGATTTTTGTTTAAATTGACATTTCAAATGGTTCCTGTAGGAATTCCTCTATGATCATGAGAAATACACTAAACAGATGAATGACTTTGACCATCATTTGGCAAACATCCTCAATGTGGCATTTCGTGAGTCAAATGGACTTGAGTCTGCTTTCAAGGTAAATACATTTCCTCTTGACATTATCCTCTAAAGTAAATTTTAGGAAAAGATAAAGTGTCATGTCATTTTTGTAAGGGTTGCATGTGTATTTTAACAAGTTCCAAATTAGTCAATTAAATATACATGGACATCCAACTGTTGCTGGTATATTTGTATACATTGTATATTTCTACTTGTTTTTTTGTTAATTTACATTGCAGATCACAAGGGAAGGTCATTTAGAGCTTGGGAGGGTGGCAAAGAGAACCGCTGTAAATTAACAACTTCCCGGCTCAATTTAGAGGTATGAAGATCACTGAATAATCCTGTGTGGAGCCACTCAAATGTGACACCTCTGCCACAGATTGCTGCATCATTGAAAAGCCCCTTTTATTAGAGCAGTCTTACCCTGCCACGCAGTGCGAGAAAACAATCAATACCATCACGTACCAGGGAAAAAACTCCCTCCTCATCAGGGCTCTTATGTTTTATTTGTCTTACAAAGGAAAAGAAATGCAGGGTGGCCCGATAAATGGCACCCTGCCAAAATGGCATTTGCCTCAACCATTAAAACCCACTGAGTTGCACTGTTTTGCTCCCAGATTTGTTCAGGAGCAATCTATCCAGGGCACACACTTCAAGTGGCCCTGTTTGAGGGACCCCACAATTCTGTGATATACTGAATACTGGATGAGACTCTATAGATGTAGCCCAAGCTCTCTTTAAAATTTGTACCCATCTGAAAGTGAAGAGCAATTTTTCCTTCTTCAATTCCCTGTGAATCAATACAAAAGTTTCTTAATTTGATTCCAGAGGTTGCCAAATATTATTTCAGCAAGGCCTCTTTGTTTTCAGTACAATGATTTTGTATATTAGTCTCACAGGTCTTTGTAGGTAACCCTTGTTGTAGAGTTGCTTGGGTCCATAAACCTTGTTTTATTTATCAACTCCTTGTTAATATTTCAATAGATTTATTTTCTACCTTTAGTGACCAGGTCAACCCCTTGGTCCTTGGATGGATCTTGTTCTGTACTGATAGGGGCTGAAACGTTTGGAGGATGGACAATTATCCTGTGAGGACCAGGAATGGGATCATTGTTATCACCAATATATATATATTCACATATATATATGTATATATGTATATATATATATATATATATATATATATATATATATATATATATATATATATATATATATATATTCACTGAAAAAAACATAGGTTTCAAACCAGTTATAGTTAGGAGTTAGCACTTAAAAAACCTATTAAATTCACTGAAAAAAACATAGGTTTCACACCAGTTATAGTTAGCTGGACATTTTACTGACATAAAACCATTGAAATTCCCATGTTATAGTTAGTTGGACTCACTATAACTTGCGCGCCTGCAATGCACTGCTGATGACGTCACATATTACATCACTCATGACATTGTCAGTGACATGAAATAATGAGACAGATTTAGCAGAATTTAGTTAAATTTTAGGTTTAGTAATTTGGGACATCATCATTTAAATTAATAATAACATTCAATCCTAATATTAGGTTAAATATAGTTTA
Source organism: Lissotriton vulgaris (assembly GCF_964263255.1). NCBI lineage: Eukaryota > Metazoa > Chordata > Amphibia > Caudata > Salamandridae > Lissotriton > Lissotriton vulgaris. Next base: position 788,896,889 of record NC_141687.1, on the reverse strand, counting down.
ATAATATTACATCAAACCGCTGAGAATAATCAAATGTATATCCACCTCATCCGAGACAGATGAGGGGTCACCCCAAGGGTGGAGTTGATTAAGGGGATAAGGAAATCAGGCGAGCCTCATACAGACCCTTTAGGAAGTTCAGCAAAGTTCCTATTGACCAGTTCCGGTTCGTCAATACAGCAAAAATAATGCCACAGTGACATATCAGCCGAAAGGTTCAGTTCAGCATTTGCACACCAGTCGGTAGCAAAGTGCAGTGTTACGTCCTAAGTAGCTGAAATCCTTGAATGACCGAATCAAGCCGTCTCCAATCCAAGAACAGGTGCCGCCTCATCTGTCCCAAAATCTGAGCAGTTATACTTCATAAGTTCCTGGGGTGACATCCCTTGGCATCACCAGAAATGTCAAACCACTCTATACCTTTGGTCAGTTTTGATAGGATGGGGTGCTGTAGCAAGTAAAAACAAAACAATCAAGCCATGTAAGCTTAGTCATATGAACAATGAGATATTTCAGAGAGAAAGAGGAAATATGATATGATTCGTCGATACTCCTTTCCTAAGCAGCTGTTGTAATACGTAGCAGAAATTGTTGCCATTGTACTAGCTAAACAGAGGATGTCAAAGTAAATATGTAAGATTTGGAATACAAATAGTTACTTTGCTGAATATTCCCACATGCCGCTGAATAGTCAGTTCACAAGCTCACGTTGGAAAAGAGATCAAGAAATGAGACCTACATGAAATATAGATAATACACGATAGGTTATGAGGAATTATAAATCTTGCATGAATAATAAACTAACGTTATTGTTTTTGTGAGTGAACACATTAATAAACATTTCAATCAAATCATAATGAATTCATGTAAGTATAAGGTACTCATAAAATATAAAAATACATTTAAATTTCTTATATGAATGCTATTCAAAGCTTACATGTATCGAACATACGTTAGGGGGGTTTCACAAAAACAACTTTAACAAAACTTGTGTAACACCTACTTTTCTTTTGTCATTTTTGATGCATACATTATAACATGACATAATGGTTTCTTATTCTTTCACATGTAATGTGATCTATTATGCATACAATTTCTTTGTTTTATCAAGATCACATTCTCAAAGCATGGGATCAAAATCATTATTACTTGTTAATAATCACATCTATTGAAATTGAACATAAAATATAACATAAAACTATTCTCCCATTTGCATGCTTTTACGATGCAGTATATGAATTAAACTTTCATATCACTTTAAAAAATGTGGAAAAAGCTGAGTACAAGTTTGTCATCATTTATGTAAATGTTGTCATAATCACTTCTTTATTCATAAATGTGGTCAAGTGTAATATCTGCTCTATTAATTCCCCCTTTGATGGCGAATCAAGCCATCACACCGTTATCATATATTTTCTCTGATGTCACCATTATAGTGCTGATGTCTACAAAAGTGTTAGTCTAGATTGTTCCAGAGCTTTTAATTCATCATACTATCCATGTTGTCTCTCCTCTTGTTCTATTTCAGTTTTTTTCATTCAATCCTCTTGTTTCCTTTTTTCCTTTCATGTGTTTACAGAATTTAATAAACAGTGTTAATATTAGCATGCTGATAGCAATAGCTAGTAAGAGTGTTAATCGTTTTCCCACTAGGCTACCTCCCAAGGTTGCAAATCATTTTCCCACAGAAGAAAAACCTTCCCCAATTGATTCCTATGCTCCATCAGCCTTAAGTTCACCCAAATCTTTTTCTGAAAATGTAATGTTGTTAATATACCCAGCAAATGTTACTTTTGTCAGGGATATACATACAATATTGTTGAACTATCAGCATCCCACAGACCATGCCCCCTTTTGCAAGAAGGATATCTATTGCAAGTCAATTTTGTAACAACATAGATCAGATAGCAACCATTTTAGTATTTATGACAAGAAATCCTCCAGCTGTATCAATTCATAATCAATCAACTACAGTGGAAAGTTTTGAAATTTTTCGAGAATTTAGAATCACCACAACTGATGGAATTATTGCACCAATTACTTCAGCAGCATTTGCTCCCCTTCTTAAGCGTGTGTGTTTGAATTAGTTGGTTCAGTCTGTTTGTCCTACATGATACACGTTTGTCTGAACTGGGGTGGCTTGGTGAGTAAAATAACGATGGATTAAACCCAGATCTGTGACTGGGGGTGAATGTTTTGCCATTGTGCAACATTCTGTCCATCATCTTGTTTGTTTTGATGATTTAAAGGGCGCCTTATCGCAAATTCCGAATCGTCCCACAGAAATAACCGAATTGTTGGATTTGGTGCTAGAACTAGATTTCCGACAGACAGAACGAAAAGGTGAAAAGAAAAGAGAATTCCGGCCTAGTGTTCCTCGATTTGGTCGGATGAGAACAGAAACTATGCGAACTACAGAAGGAAATGCAGGAGGGGAACCTATGCAAATTAGGGCCATCCGAGGACCTTTATCCAAAGAAGAAAAAGAGAAAAGGCGGCAGAATAAACTTTGTATGTATTGTGGAGGAAGTGGACATTATGTTAAAACTTGTCAAAAGAGACCTAAGACACCTATAAGGGAGAAGGAAAACTTGCAGCACCACCAGTGATAGGAGTTGGGCTGGTGGATGCAAGTGAAAAGACAACTCCAGTGAATCATCAATTAGCTAACACACTACAGGTCTCCACACCACATTTGAGATTATCCGTAACTCTCAAATTTAGAAATGTGGTGTTGAGTGAAGTTATGATCATGGTGGATCCAGGAGCCACTGGCAATTTTTGTGATCAGAAATTCGCTAAGCATATTGGGTTGTAATCCATTAAAAAAGACCGGATTGAAAGAGTCAGGGCTGTAGATGGAACCGATCTCACTACTGGTCCAATCACTGACCATACAGAACCAGTGAGCTTAGTAATTAAGGACTAACTGAGCATAATCCGTCAATAGACTGGGCAGCCAGAACAATTCAGTTAAACTCTGAATACTGTGTCAAGCATTGTTTTAAAGAACAAGAACTTCAATCGGAGCCCAGTATTGTCTCTCGACTTTGCGAAGACGGAATGTCGGAATGCCTGATTCAGACTAATCAACTACCAGAAGAACTAAAAGATTTTACAGATGTATTCAATGAGGTTCAGGCAGAACAGTTACCACCGCACAGATCTTATGGTTGTAGAATAGACCTAGAGCCTGGGGAGAATTTGCCGTGCAGCAGAGTTTACGCCCTAACCGAAACAGAAAATCTTCACTTAAAAGAATATTTTTTTTAAAAATCTTGAAAATGGTTTTATTAGACCATCGCAATCTCCAGTATCCTCGCCACTTTTCTTGGTCCCGAAGAAAGGGGTGGATCTCAGAACTTGCATAGACTACAGAGGAATCAACAAAATAACGGTGAAAAAATCGATATCCACTGCCCTTGATATCCGTCCTCATCGATCAAGTAAAAGAAGCCAAGGTTTACACCCAATTGGATCTGCGGGGCTTACCATCTGGCCTATCTTCAAGAAGGTGATTAGTGGAAGACCGCGTTTAGAACTAGATATGGTCTCTATGAATATTTGGTGATGCCATACGGTCTCTGCAACGCACCCGCAGCATTCCAATATTTCATTAATGACATGTTGAACGATTTTATCGACCAGTGTGTCATAGTATACATCAATGACATCTTAATCTACTCAAACAATGTACATGAACATTGAACACAGGTTCGAGCAGTGTTGCAACGTTTGAGAGAGAATTTCCTCTATGTTAAGCTTGAGAAATGCTTGTTTAAAGCTGACACAGTTGAGTTTCTAGGATTTGTCCTATCACCAACAGGAATCACGATGGATTAAAGGAAGGTACAAGCGGTGTCAGATTGGAAATCCCCCACAACTATAAAGGAGGTGCAGAGCCTCATTGGATTTCTAATTTTTATCGATGATTTATTCATAATTTTTCTCAGAAAATCCTTCCCATGACACGTTTACTGAAGAAGGGAGCACTATTCAAATGGTCAGATGAAGCTGAAGCAGCCTTCCATTTACTCAAGAAAAGTTTCACTTTAGCACCTGTTTTGTTATATGCAGATCTTGCTGAACCATTTTATGTGGAAACAGATGCTTCAGATTCTGCCATTGGAGGTATACTCTCACAGCGTCATAAAGATACTGGTCAACTACACCCTGTGGCCTTCCGATCACGCAAATTAAACCCAGCTGAATGTAACTACACTATCACTGAGAAGGAACTTTTGGCTATAAAAGATGCTTTCAATGACTGGAGGCATTATCTCATGGGTGCAAAGCACACTGTGACAGTGTTCACTGACCATCGTAATTTGAAATGTTTACGCTCTGCTCGCACCCTTATCCTGCGACAACTGCGATGGTCGCTTTACTTTGCAGATTTCGACTTCCTCATCACGTTTTGACCAGGAGTAAAAACGGAAAGGCAGATACCCTCTCTAGATTAGATACAGATAACCAAAGAGTGATTGTCGAAAATCAACCAATAGTCCCCGATGACAAAATTGTTGGAACAATATCTCAAACTCCTTTTGAAGACCAAGTGCGAAAAGTCATGACTACTTCAGACTTGGAAATCTGGGCTGCATAAGATTCGCAACGTACTATTCTCAATGGCTTACCGTATCAAGGAATCACCTTGTTTCTACCAACAAAAAGTCTTCAGGAACAATCACTGAAAGAATGCCATGACCATCCGTTGGCAGGCCACAAAGGAGTGTCAAAGACCGAAGACCTAGCGAAGCGTCGTTTTTGGTGGCCGCATATGTGTCGAGACATTCGTCAGTATGTTTTGGGATGTGAGGTCTGTGCACAGGGAAAATCTGACAGGCAGGCTCCTAAGGGGCTCTTGGAAGTTGGAACCTTTGCCAACACTCCCACATCCTTGGCACACGGTGTTGTTAGATCTCATAGTGGATCAATCCTCCTCCCAGAGATTCAACACTATTTTGGTATGTGTTAGTAAAATGACACATTTCATACCTCATAAGGGCACACCTACTGCAAAGCAACTTTCTCAACTCTTTAATCATAACATAATTCGCCTTCATGGTGTTCCTAGGGTTTTGATCACAGACAGGGGATCACAATTTTTGTCTCACTATTGGAAGGCCTATACTAAAGGCCTTGGTATTGATCATCGCTATTCTACTAGTTTTCATCCGGAAACCGATGGTCAAACCGAAAGAACCAATCAAGAATTGGAACAATACCGTAGACTTTATCTACTGGATGAAGAAGGGGACTAGCCAGAATATCTCTGGACAGATGAATACGCCCATGATAACTCCAAAAATGTCTCCACTGGTTATTCGCCCTTCTTTCTTAATTCAGGTAGACATCCTCATTCTCATGTAGAATTCAGTAATGTAGATGTTCCAGCAGTTCAGGATCTTGCCCAACGTTTCAATAGACTTCTTGAGACAGCAACCCAAAACTTGACCGCTGCTAAAGGCCGGTATAAACATTTTGCTGATTTAAAACGTAAACAACAACCTGATCTCGCTGTGGGAGACAAAGTCTGGCTATGAACAAAAAACTTACGTTTGAAGGCCACTCGTAAATTCCAACCACGCTTTACTGGTCCATATCCTATAGCAGAAATTATCAATCCAGTTACATTTCGATTAACCCTTCATAGTACAGCCAAATTTCACCCAGTTTTTTACATTTCCTTGCTTAAGAAAGTCCATCCAAATCTACGACAAACACATCCACCTCCACCTTTGGTTCTAGATGGCGAAACTGAATATGAAGTCAAACAAATTTTAGACTCTAAGAAGGTTCGCAACGGCCTCTTCTATCTCATTGATTGGAAAGGCTTTGATCCAGAGGAACGTTCCTGGGAACATAGTTCCAATGTCCATGCCCCTCGATTGATCAAGGCTTTTCATGCGCAGTTTCCTACTAAGCCACGGTTGGAGGAAACCCCGTTGGAGGGGGGTACTGTCAGGGCTCACAGGAGGTTTCCTCCTTGCAGCCCTGTTATTGCCCTTACTTCTGCCCCTTTCCACAACATGCTAATCCCAGGGTTTGTTGGAGTTGGCGAGTGTGCTGGTGACGCTGGACATCTAAGATGGCCGCCAGCACACCCGCTGTTTAGCAGTCTAGTTATTTGCCTTCTGTCCCAGGAGCTCAGGTGAAGCGCCCACCGACGTTCTATGGCGCACTTCACCGAGATCCTTCCGGGGTTAAGACCTACCTTAGGTTCGTCGTGAGTAGCTAGAGAGGTGGCGTCTTGGGAGGCGTCAGTTCTTCGGCGTCGGGCAAATGGTAACAGGTGGACCGAAGGTTAGTGTTCCCGTATGCGCATGTTGCATAAATGAGAGAAGTAATGCGCAGGTCATAGGGAAAATAGTTTTTTTAAGGTGAGAGTCTTGGGCCAAGAATTTGTGCATGATTAGAGGTGTAGCGTTGTACCGGAGTTTGGCTGCGCATGTCCTTAAAGGTCAAGGGAGTGCGCAGGCGCTGAGTTGTGGAGTTTTCATTCGACTCTCACATCTTAATTAGACGTGAAGGAGTTGCTTAGTCTGAGCGGCTTGAAGAGTCTTAGGCACTAGAAATTACCATTCATGAAATAATTCGGTGAAAGGAATACGGTTTGTTAAACCCAATGGGTGGTTCGTTAAATTGGAAAATTTAGAAAGACGTGTGAGAAGTATCACACGGTACTTTGTATTCTGAGTGTTTACTACGTAACGTTTAGGAGTGGAAACCTAGATGGGTAACTGAATATTGTGACAATACTATGTTTAAGTTTGCTGCCAAGAACCTAAAGGTTACATTTTTAAGGTTATCTCTGTGAAGAAATATATTTAGTTAAGACTAGCCCAACGGTTAGTCCAATCATGCACTGTTCACTCGGTGTTTTCCCACACCTAATCTGCTTATCACTTTAAATAAATGCATAATACCATAATTCTTCGTCCTTTTTAATTATCCTTAATTTCAACAAAATTCATATTCAATAGCACAAATCAGAAATTCATCACAATCATTTTGAAATTCGAAATCATATGTACATTTGTGCATTATAATAATTTTGTCATTTCATGTTATATTTTAGTCAGCATTAACATTTAACACGCCCGATGCATTTCGGTATCACAACGCTACCTTCCTCAGGGGCAACTCTAAAAAGAAAAAAAATGAAAGTATATGTTTTAACATGTGGGCCCATGGTAGCTAATTATGCATAAAGTTAGTAGGATGTAAATATGCATACCTCAATTGGATGAATATTTGTGGAATCTCGCCTATAAAGTAGAAAGATATCTATCTGTTACATATGCCATTTCACTATGTGCTAGTGAGTGTGAATACTTAGGATCATATATCTTACCCGAGGGAGCTTTGGACCAGTTTGGCTTAATGCTGAAATAAAAAAACACAAGTGTTGCTTGTCAGGACTATGCCTGTATATATGCCATGTCAATCTAATTAAATACATGAGAAAGACTGTTTGCCATGAAATTGCTTGGCCTACCTGTATTCGAAATCTGTCGGTTAGGGACCTGTTTGATATTTAAAACACATTGTAAGTTAGTTAAATTTCTGGTGTTTTCAACCATGTATTACCGACCTATTGGAAGATAAAGTGAGCTTCCTACCTGAACCTTTTGACTACCTTCGTGTATCTGTAAGAAAACAGACACAAATATAAATGAACCATACTGAGATAAAAATATGCTAGGAATTAACGGGAGATTGTTGCGAAAGGTGACGCCGGGGGTCGTCTAACATACCTCGTAATAGTGTTGTCCTTATCCGTATCAAAGACGCAGAGTGTTCCGTAGCTAGCCGCCATGGACGGCTGTTTTGATTATACACGCCTTTCGGTGTAAACAATGAAAATGGGCTATGGTTCACGCTACCTATTCTTGGTGGCAAATAAGGCGCCATCTTGAAGTGGAGCAAAACGGAATAACTAAATGAACAAGTCAATTGATTGAAGATCTATAATCAGGAAATTTAAGTTGCTCTATTTGTAATTAAAACGGAAATTACCGCGACTGATATTTATAATCGAAGGGTGATCACACATACACGTGACAATCACTTAGAATTTGAACATACTCGTGTTACTGATGAAGTGTGCACATTCGTCAAGAAAACCGAAGATAAAGTTTGCGATGTGATATAGCGTTATGGTGATCATAATCACCGATGGTTGTGATATGAGCTACCGGTGGCTGTAAAACTATTGAATTTGATTGGCTGTTAATTCAGTTAATGCCAATGAATGCCTTAACTGGGTAGTTGTGGTATTAAAATTTTGTTTTATGTGTAGTGGCGAAAATATATACCTATTCAAATAACTCCCCATAGTGTACAATAGTCAGTATCTTGAGTATGGCTCTAATATAAACACATGTACATCTAATCTATATTTATACACTTATAGAAACACCTATATTGAAACAGGGTGATGATTACAATATCTCAAAACATGTTACAAAACACAAGGCCAGTGATTTTGATTCCATTCGTTCGATGTACTTCTAAATCAGCATTATCATCATGTATTAAAGACATTATACTTGTTGGACTCAAAGTCCGAAAGCTCTTTGAATAATACTCTCTTTAGTTGAAATTGTTATTCATAGGTAACAGGATAAATCATATCTACCATTGAGCCCCTTGGGGGACATTGTTTTTAAAGTCTTGATCCAAAATAGCTCTCGTTGGAGCAATTTCTGTCTAGCGTCAACGTCCTGTCGCAGTGCTAGTCTTTCTATGACAAAAAAGCGTAATTGGGAAATAGAGTGTTTGAGTTCTTTCCAATGTTGAGCTAACTGTGAGGCCAATGCTAAATTCCTGATCTTACTCTTATGTTCCGTCACTCTGATTTTTATTTTACGCTCCGTTTTGCCCACATACATCTTCCCGCATGTGCATTTAATACCATAGATCACGTTTTGTGCATTGCAGTCACTTGTGTGCCTTAGTTTGATTGTTTTTCCTGTTTTTGGAGGATTGAATGTATTTCCAGTGATAACATTGTTGCAGTGTATGCAATTTTGACAACGTATTGTTCCTTTGTATACAATTTCTCCAATGTGTGGTTTTGATTGTTTAAGCATTTCTCTCAGGTTCTACCTCTGGTATATGCATGTAATGGTGCTTCCTTGAAGAGACCTTTGAAGTCTGGTTCGGTGGATAGTAATTCCCACCTTTTATTTATGATTTTTTTGATTGCTTTTGATTGAGTTGTGTATTTGGACACAAATACCATCTTGTCTTTGGTTGTTCTGACTTGAGTTTTTAGCAAGTCCTTTCTGTCCATTTTAGTGACTTCTTCTTTGCTCTGCTTCAACATTTCAATGGGATATCCTCTGTCTTTGTATTAAATCAAATGTTCATCCATCTTAATCAGATCTGTGTGTGTTTCCGAACAGATACGTTTGATCCTGATAAGTTGTGAAAATGGCTGGTTGCTGATTAAACTTCTCGGATGAAAGCTATTGTAAGCCAATGCGTTATTACGATCTGTTGGTTTGGGATATAATTCTGTCTGAAAACCTGTTCCTGTTTTGATAATTCTTACATCTAGAAAGTCTATTGAATGAGTGTCAATTTAATGTGTAAATTGTATTCTAGGGTTCACTTTGTTCAATTTCATGATCATCTGTTCCAACTCTTGTGTTGGGGCTTGCCAAATCAGAAAGATATCGTCGATGAATCGACAGTACATCCTAATTTTTGACCATTGTGTGGTATTCATCAAGTTTTCTGATTCAAATTGAGCCATAAAGATATTGCCATATGCCGGTGCTCCCGAAAATCCCATTGATGTTCCTGTGAGTTGGGCAAAATGGCGGTCATTCCATTCAAAATAACTATTCTGTAGACAGAATTTTAGCAATTTAAGTATCAAGATTTTGTCTGTTTGTAGGTCACCCATCTATAACAATGCCCATTCTATGGATTCTAATCCAGCTGTGTGGGGAATGGAGGTGTAAAGCGCAACCACATCAATGGTGCACAGTGTCCAATTTTCACAATAATCTTGAGAAAGGTTTGCAAGTTTGTTTAAGAAGTCGGTAGTGTCTTTCATATATGAGCCCCAAGCTTGAACAAATTGTTTTAAAAAGTGATCCAGATATCGCCGGAGGGGATCAAAAATTGATCCACACCCCGACACGATTGGTCTAAATGGTGGGTCATGCGGGTTCTTGTGAATCTTTGGGATCATATATAATTTGGGGCATCTTGGGTGTGTTGTGTGGAGATATGCCCGCGTGCCCATGTCTATCCATCCTTGCTCCTCTGCATCTTGTAGTAATCTATTGAGCATTAGCTGTATTTGCTGGGTAGGTTCACTTTCCAATTGCAAAAAGGTGTTGCTGTCCATAACATGTGCATCAACTTTATTCTTATAATAAACCGTATGCATTACAACTATTGCTCCCCCTTTGTCTGCTGGGTGGATTGTAAGCTGTTGGTTGTTCGTCAGGTTTTGCAAGGTATGTTGTTCAGTTTTGGTTAAATTCTGGTGTTTGATTTTTTTGAAATCCAATATATCAATATCCTTCTTCACCATAATTTCAAATGTATCCAACATCTTATGTGAGACTGGAGGTTGGTAGGTACTCTTGGGTTTGAATTGTCTTCCTCCTTCCTGCGAGGTTTGTGTGTTTGGTTCCATGACATTTGTAAAGAAATGTCGAAATCTTAGGGTTCTCATAAATCGATAAAAAGCTGTCTCAGTTTTAATTTCATTTGCTTTTGTGGTGGGTACAAATGATAACCCTTTGTTCAAAACCTTAATTTGAACATTGGATAAGTTTGTAGTTGAAATATTTATGATTAAACCACTGTCCTTCCGCTTCTCAGAGATCTGCCTGCCGCTTCCTCGCCTGGTCGGCCAGTTTTGCTTGATCCTTCTGGTTGTTGCGTAGGTTGTAGCACTTTGTTTTGAACCTGTGACAAAAAAGCCACGCTACTACTAGTTGGTTGCGCTTCAGTAGGCTCAGATGGTTGCTCTTGTTGTTTGTAGAGATAAGTTAACTGGTCCCCTGGTAATTGTGATTTTTTTATCTGTAACCAGACTTTCCTCAGATGAGTGGGTTGTTGTTGTTGTTTTTTTAGGATCAAATCTTCTGCGTGATGTAAATGTAAGCCCACGTGTACACTTCATTGAGTTTATAGTCCATTGTATCACGTTTGTATTTATGCAACTTTCTTTCCTGTAATTCCTTGCTATATTTGTCCAATTTTTGGTTTATGCCTTCCAAGTTGATCTGCCATGTATTAGATTCCAATCTCGTTTCCAAATCCATTTTTAGAATGTTAATCTCTTCTTCTAACTCCCTGATGGTTTTCGATAGTTCCTCTACTATCAGGAGTATCAGGTCTAATGAGCATTTATTTAGTATGCTGTACCATTTATCTATGAATTTAGCATTTAGGTTGAAACGAAATAACATTGGTTTGATTGCCAGTCGTAAACCTGTAGGTATTCTTTGGGCTTTGTGGTATTGGACCAGAGTTGATGCATGCATTTTTTTATTTAATTGACGGCGAGCTAGGCATTCCTATTGTTTGAGTTGTTGACTTATTGAGCTGCCATGGGCGTCTTGCGTGCTAACTTCTTGAATTAATTAGTATATTTTATCGGCTTGATCTGATGTGTATGCCAATGTTGTTGCTCTGTTGTCCGTAATTCCTGTAATCTGATCAAACTGCATTTTTTTCAGTGGGTGCTTCCTCACTGGTTTGACAAGGTTAGAACAATGAATGGAGGGTGTGTGAAGAGCACTCCTGTTATGTAGTCTTTTTAGAACTCCTTATAAATGGTGCAATGATTGTAGAGGGTTGTCACTCCTAAATTAAACTGTAGTTAAGACTAGCCCAACGGTTAGTCCAATCATGCATTGTTCACTCGGTGTTTTCCCACACCTAATCTGCTTATCACTGTAAATTAATGCATACCACCATAATTCTTTGTCCTTTTTAATTATCCTTAATTTCAACAAAATTCATATTCAATAGCACAAATCAGAAATTCATAACAATCATTTTGAAATTCGAAATCATATGTACATTTGTGCATTATAATAATTTTCTCATTTCATGTTATATTTTAGTCAGCATTAACATTTAACACGCCCAATGCATTTTGGTACCACAATGGTACCTTCCTCAGGGGAAACTCTAAAAAGAAAAAAAATGTAAGTATATGTTTTGACATGTGGGCCCATGGTAGCTAATTATGCATAACGTTAGTAGGATGTAAATATGCATACCTCAATTGAATGAATATCTGTGGAATCTCACCTATAAAGTAGAAAGATATCTATCTTTTACATAGGCCATCTCACTATGTGCTAGTGAGTGTGAATACTTAGGATCATATATCTTACTTGAGGGAGCTATGGACCAGTTTGGCTTAATGCTGAAATAAAAAACCACAAGTGTTGCTTGTCAGGACTATGCCTGTATATATGCCATGTCGATCTAATTAAATACATGAGAAAGACTGTGTTTGCCATGAAATTGCTTGGCCTACCTGTATTCGAAATCTGTCGGTTAGGGACCTGTTTGATATTTAAAACACATTGTAAGTTTGTTAAATTTCTGGTGTTTTCAACAGTGTATTACCGTCCTATTGGAAGATAAAGTGAGCTTCCTACCTGAACGTTTTGACTACTTTTGTGTATCTGTAAGAAAACAGACACGTATATAAATGAACCATACTGAGATAAAAATATGCTAGGAATTAACGGGAGGTTGTTGCGAAAGGTGACGCCGGGGGTGGTCTAACATACCTCGTAATATTGTTGTCCTTATCCGTATCAAAGACGCCGAGTGTTCCGTAGCTAGCCGCCATGGACAGCTGTTCTTCTGATTATACACGCCATTCGGTGTAAACAATGAAAACAGGCTATGGTTCACGCTACCTATTCTTGGTGACAAATAAGGCGCCATCTTGCAGTGGAGCAAAACGGAATAACTAAATGAACAAGTCAATTGATTGAAGATCTATAATCACGAAATATAAGTTGCTCTATTTGTAATTAAAACGGAAATTACCGCGACTGATATTTATAACGGAAGGGTGATCACACATACACGTGACAATCACTTAGAATTGGAACATACTCGTGTTACTGATGAAGTGTGCCTATTCGTCAAGAAAACCGAAGATAAAGTTCGCGATGTGATATAGCTTTATGGTGATCATTATCACCGATGGTTGTGATATGAGCTACCGGTGGCTGTAAAACTATTGAATTTGATTGGCTGTTAATTCAGTTAATGCCAATGAATGCCTTAACTGGGTAGTTGTGGTATTAAAAATGTGTTTATGTGTAGTGGCGAAAATATATACCTATTCAAATAACTCCCCATGGGGTACAATAGTCAGTATCTTGAGTATGGCCCTAATATAAACACATGTACATCTAATCTATATTTATACACTTATAGAAACACCTATATTGAAACAGGGTGATGATTACAATATCTCAAAACATGTTACAAAACACAAGGCCAATGATTTTGATTTCATACGTTCGATGTAGTTCTAAATCAGCATTTTCATCATGTATTAAAGACATTATACTTGTTGGAATCAAAGTCCGAAAGCTCTTTGAGTAATACTCTCTTCAGTTGAAATTGTTATTCATAGGTAACAGGATAAATTATATTTATCATTGAGCCCCTTGGGGGACATTGTTTGTAAAGTCTTGATCCAAAATAGCTCTTGTTAGAGCTATTTCTGTCTAGCGTCAACGTCCTGTCGCAGTGCTAGTTTTTCTATGACAAAAAAGCATAATTGGGAAATAGAGTGGTTGAGTTCCTTCCAATGTTGTGCTAACGGTGAGGCCAATGCTAAATTCCTGATCTTACTCTTATGTTCCATCACTCTGATTTTGATTTTACGCCCCGTTTTGCCCACATACATCTTCCCGCATGGGCATTTAATGCCATAGATCACGTTTTGTACATGGCAGTCACTTGTGTGCCTTAGTTTGATCGTTTTTCCTGTTGTTGGATGATTGAATGTATTTCCAGTGATAACATTGTTGCAGTGTATGCAATTTTGACAACGTATTGTTCCTTTGTATACAATTTCTCCAATGTGTGGTTTTGATTGTTTAAGCATTTCTCTCAGGTTTCTGCATCTGTTATACACATGTGATGGTACTTCTTTGAAGGGACCTTTGAAGTCTGGTTCGGTGGATAGTAATTCTCACCTTTTATTTATGATTTTTTTGATTGGTTTTGATTGAGTTGTGTATTTGGACACAAATACCATCTTGTCTTTGGTTGTTCTGACTTGAGTTTTTAGCAAGTCCTTTCTGTCCATTTTAGTGACTTCTTTTTTGCTCTGCTTCAACATTTCAAAGGGATATCCTCTGTCTTTATATTTAATCAAATGTTTGTCCATCTTAATCAGACCTGTGTGTGTTTCCGAACAGCTACGTTTGATCCTGATAAGTTGTGAAAATGGCAGGTTGCTGATTAAACTTCTCGGATGAAAGGTATTGTAAGCCAATGCGTTATCACGATCTGTTGGTTTGGAATATGATTCCGTCTGAAAACCTCTTCCTCTTTTGATAATTCTTACATCTAGAAAGTCTATTGAATGAGAGTCAATTTTATGTGTAAATTGTATTCTAGGGTTCACTGTGTTCAATTTCATGATCATCTGTTCCAACTCTTGTGTCGGGCTTGCCAAATCAGAAAGATATTGTCGATGAATTGACAGTACATCCTAATTTTTGACCATTGTGTCGTATTCATCAAGTTTCCTGATTCAAATTGAGCCATAAAGATAATGGCATATGCCGGTGCTCCCGAAAATCCCATGGATGTTCCTGTGAGTTTGGCAAAATGGCAGTCATTCCATTCAAAATAACCATTCTGTAGACAGAATTTTAGCAATTTAAGTATCAAGATTTTGTCTGTTTGTAGGTCACCCATCTGTAACAATGCCCATTCTATGGATTCTAATCCAGCTGTGTGGGGAATGGAGGTGTAAAGTGCAACCACATCAATGGTGCACAGTGTCCAATTTTCACAATAATCTTGAGAAAGGTTTGCAAGTTTGTTTAAGAAGTCGGTAGTGTCTTTTATAGATGAGCCCCAAGCTTGAACAAATTGTTGTAAAAAGTGATCCAGATCCAGATATCCAGAAACAAAATTTTAATACCACAACTACCCAGTTAAGGCATTCATTGGCATTAACTGAATTGACAGCCAATCAAATCCAATAGTTTTACAGCCACCGGTAGCTCATATCACAACCATCGGTGATTATGATCACCATAACGCTATATCACATCGCGAACTTTATCTTCGGTTTTCTTGACGAATAGGCACACTTCATCAGTAACACGAGTATGTTCAAATTCTAAGTGATTGTCACGTGTATGTGTGATCACCCTTCCGTTATAAATATCAGTCGCGGTTATTACCGTTTTAATTACAAATAGAGCAACTTATATTTCGTGATTATAGATCTTCAATGAATTGACTTGTTCATTTAGTTATTCCGTTTTGCTCCACTGCAAGATGGCGCCTTATTTGCCACCAAGAATAGATAGCGTGAACCATAGCCAGTTTTCATTGTTTACACCGAAAGGCGTGTATAATCAGAACAGCTGTCCATGGGGGCTAGCTACGGAACACTCGGGGTCTTTGATACGGATAAGGACAACACTATTACGAGGTATGTTAGACGACCCCCGACGTCACCTTTCGCAACAATCTCCCATTAATTCCTACCATATTTTTATCTCAGTATGTTTCATTTATATTCGTGTCTGTTTTCTTACAGATACACAAAGGTAGTCAAAACGTTCAGGTAGGAAGCTCACTTTCTCTTCCAATTGGACGGTAATACACTGTTGAAAACACCTGAAATTTAACAAACTTACAATGTGTTTTAAATATCAAACAGGTCCCTAACCGACAGATTTTGAATACAGGTAGGCCAAGCAATTTCATGGCAAACACAGTCTTTCTCATGTATTTAATTAGTTCGACATGGCATATATACAGGCATAGTCCTGACAAGCAACACTTGTGGTTTTTTATTTCAGCATTAAGCCAAACTGGTCCAAAGCTCCCTCGGGTAAGATATCTGATCCTAAGTATTCACACTCACTAGCACATAGTGAGATGGCATATGTAACAGATATCTTTCTACTTTATAGACGAGATTCCACAGATATTCATTCAATTGAGGTATGCATATTTACATCCTACTAACTTTATGCATAATTAGCTACCATGGGCCCACATGTTAAAACATATACTTTCATTTTTTTTCTTTTTAGAGTTGCCCCTGAGGAAGGTACCGTTGTGGTACCGAAATGCATCAGGCGTGTTAAATGTTAATGCTGACTAAAATATAACATGAAATGAGAAAATTATTATAATGCACAAATGTACATATGATTTCGAATTTCAAAATGATTGTGATAAATTTCTGATTTGTGCTATTGAATATGAATTTTGTTCAAATTAAGGATAATTAAAAAGGACGAAGAGTTATGGTATTATGCATTAATTTAAAGTGATAAGCAGATTAGGTGTGGGAAAACACCGAGTGAACAGTGCATGATTGGACTAACCGTTGGGCTAGTCTTAACTACAGTTGAATTTAGAAGTGACAACCCTCTACAATCATTGCACCATTTATAAGGAGTTTTAAAAATACTACATAACAGGAGTGCTCTTCACACACCCTCCATTCAAAGAAATATATCTAGACATATATGAAAGAAGAAACACCAGAATATTATTCAAGTAAGTCAATGAGAAATAAACCACAGTTGTAAGGCAGAGCTAACAAATGCACAATACTTACCTTGTTTAATCTCATTAGAAAGTGTCGATAGATTTCAGTCTTCATCTAAAAAAAAGAAGAGAAAGGCACTTCAAAAAACACTTAAAAGCAAAGTGCACACTAAGGGATTGCGGACCCGCCGAGCCAGATGATTACTGCTTCTCTACACGTTTGGATTTTCATACTGTTCGGCAGTACTTTTAATAGTGACTTCCGTTCTGTTAATAACTTTGGGCATACGCAAAAAATATGTTGGATAGATTTATATTTATATCCGCATAATCTGCAGTCTCAATTTTCCCTTTGATCTTTGCATTAGGAGATGAGGTCTTTTGTTTCCCACATGCCAAGATGCAATCTCATAAATTGACGTTTTAGGGTAGGTGAGAACTAGGCTGATAAATATTCCTGGGGCTTCCTTATCCCATATGAGCTGATCACCATCCAGGCATGCTGTCTTTGAAGTAAAGTATTCTCATCCGTTGAGTAAGACAAAAGTTTTATTGTAGAGTTAATTAGTTTGTTGAATGCCTTCTTCCCTATGCTGAGGTTCCAAATGTTTTGGGCAGACAGGTCCTCTACGACATGGTTTGAATAACTACCCCAGGATCCTTGAGTTTTCTTTGCTTTTTGTCTGTGAATTTCTTTCCAGCATAGTTAGTCTATGGTACCGATTTCAGAAGCACGTAGCCACCAACATAATTTAATAAAGGTACCTTTGCTCTGAAATATCTGATTTAGCAGGCCAAACTCTAGACGCACCTGAGCCGGCGATGCGCTTTGTTGGATAGAAAACTTTTTTGTAGACTTTTGTTTGTATTTTATTCAAGGCAGGGATTTCACATCTTTTCATTATTTCAGTGATGTAGGTTACTGTTGGCATTAACTGTGCGTGCATGACAGTTAATAGGTTACCGTATGATGGACAGCTTAATTTCTTTTTTTGCGTTTTTAGCCTAAATGCGGTGAGCTGTGATTTATAGCTCAATTTATGTTCTACCTTAAATCCAAGATATTTGTAGGAGGCGACTGCCTCGACTTTTTATCCTTTATACGCCATGTGTATTTCTCGTATTTGGCATCGACTAGCCATACAACCTTTGTTTTTAATAAATTCAATTCTAGCCCTTGTACTTCCAAGTATTTGGCTAAAAGTTTGAGAGAAACAGGGGAACCCTACTCACTAAGGAACCAGGGTAATAGTTATATAATAAAAACAGTGGTTCCTGTGGAATGATATATTATGAGGCTATGATACATAAGAGGTCACTGTACCCGGTCAAGCTGACTGACGCAGCTTTTTCTGAATCTACACACGGAGCGCTGTCCCGCTTTTCTAATCTTCTACCGAGAGAAACTCCCAGTGCATTGTACTGTTAATCCACAAAGGGATTCTACAACACTACGGCTGTGGCGTAAAATTAATTGAGCCCCTCTGGCCTACCTACATACCCCATTGGATTGACAGCCTGTCCTCACATTGAGTACCCGGACCGGTCCCCATGTGCGTAAACCCTTTTCCTCTGATCTTCATATGTGGTACATCATTTTCACAAGGCTGCGCAATCATTAATTCAGATGTCCCTTCATCAATAGTCCTGAAGAGACCCCACATTGTTTTGCGGCTCGAACCGCCGTCAACAAACAGAAGAAGCAAACCATTTTCCCAGCACATATCATTGTATATAGCTGCTGTTTACATGGGATTATTTTGCTAATGGTCGACTTGTACAAACTGTGGAAACCTTGTATATAATATTCACATTGTCATTTAGGTTTAGGTTCCCTTTGTCACTTGGGACACTATGCACAAATGTTGTTTTGATGTATAATGTTTACTCCTAACTTTATTGTTTAAAAAATCCATAAAATATACTAAACTGGAATCCGTGTGTTAGAAGTTCCTTCGCGCTCTGCCATTATCTAACCCTCTATATTACGATTGTGCTTATGTATCATAACCTCATAATATATCATTCCACAGGAACCACTGTTTTTCCTATATAAGTATTTGGCTGAGGCTCTCATCCCTCGTTATAAGCCGATTGGAGTTTGACTTAGTAGCACTAGATCGTCGGTGTACTGAAGGCACCTGATTTCCTCGTTAACTAACAATGGGGATGACTATTGATTTCCAGGAGAGCCTCTTCATGGTCATATATATACAGATTGAAAAGAGTTGGAGCTAACACGCACCCCTGTTTAAGACCATTTTGGGTGTCTATTTTCTTTGTTATCCACCGACCGTCCCCTAATTTTACCCAACTCCATGTGCACGTGTATAATTCTTTGACAGCATTTAATAACTTTGTTGGGATGTCCAAGCTGCCCAGATTTTCCCATAGTCATTTCCGGGGAACGCTGTCAACAGCTTGCTTAAGGTCCACAAAATAGGTGAACAGGCGGGTGTTCTTAAATTTGTCTTTTTCGGCTAACAATGTTAATGCCATGAAGTTTGTTAAGGTGCCTGCTCTGGCCCGGAACCCTGTTTGCGACCTTGGGATGCAGCTGTAATTGTCTGATCATTTTTTCAATTGGATCAGCAAGCAGCTCGCATATAACTTAGCTTCAACATCAAGTAAAGCGATTAGTCTATAGTTTGTCAGCTTTGTTGAATTTCCCCCTTTAAAAATTGCCTGGATGATGCTTCCCCTCCATGATTCTGGAATTATAGGGGAATAGGATGGGAAATAATTAAATTAAATTAATTAATGAATATTTAGTATTTATTGCTATTGATTATTAGTTTCTTAGTTAATTATTATTGGTAATTATTTTTAATTATTGGTTAATTTATAATTATATTCATTATAAATAATTTATTATGAATTTTTATTAATTGATTAATTGATAATTAAATTAATTGTGTTTTTATGTGTAGTGTGGTGTGTGTTAAATGGGAAATAGTGTGGGAAGTAATTTAATGTTATTTAAGTAAATATTAATTTAATTGTATTGGCATTTATTAATACTTTGTTTGTTAACTAATCATTAATATGTTATTTATTTAAAAAAAAATGTAAACTGATGAGTATGTTAATTTTTACCCCTACGCTATCCAGCGTTTTTCCTACTGTTGCACTCACTTGAGTGCAAATAGTATTTTTGCTCGACGCTATCCTGCACTCTCCTTACTGTTGCACTCTCTGGAGTGGAAATAATAATTTTTTCCCTGAAGCTATCCAACGCTTTCCCTAATGTTGCAATATGTGGAGTAAATTTATATATTAATTGATATGTATATGTTTAATTAATTTTAATTAATTTCAACATTATGGCCCACATGGGTCAAAGCAAAAACAGGTCGCAAATGAGCAGATTCGCATAATCCCAAATGCAAAAATCGCAATTTAAATAATCTCTAAATTGCGATTTCTTAAATTTGCATTGCATTTAAGGAATCGCAATTTGAGATTCCTTAAATGCAATGCATTAAAGTAAAAAAACTAACGATTTTGCTAATAGGGGGAGCAAATTACCATGAAGTTGAACTTCATGGTAATTAGCAAAAACTTTGAAAAATGCACTAATGTGCGTTTTTCAATGTGCCATTTTACACACACACATGCCCTTGGGGCATGTGTGTGTGCAAGATATACTCATGTGCAGATTTCAGGGGAGGTACAGGGTGGCCTTTTGACACCCTGGCACCCTTGAAATAATTGAGAATCGCAAATTGAGAATGTCTTCCCATTCATTCCTATGGGCCTCTTGGCCCATAGGAATGAATGGGGAGGTATTCCTTATTTGCGACTGGCAATTAAGGACTGTTTAGAAATTGCTATTTTTTAAGCGATTTTTACATGCATACAGGTACATGCATCAATCTCGGCATTTGCGATTCCTTAATTGCGATTTTTAAGGAATCGCAATTAAGGAATCGCAAATGCCTATGCATCAAGAAATCGCTAAATAAATTGCGATTCCTTAGAATTCCTTAATTGCGATTAGCATTTTGCGAATCGCAATTAAGGAATCCCTTCCCATTCATTCCTATGGGCCTAGAGGCCCATAGGAATGAATGGGAAGACAATCTCAATTTGCGATTCGCAATTAGCTAATCGCAAATTGAGATTGCGATTTCAAGGGTGCAGGGGTGTCCAAAGGACACCCTGTTGCACCCCTGAAATCAAACAATGCACATATGTTGTGTACACACATGCCCTAAGGGCATGTGTGTGCACAACATGAAAGTTACAAAAATGCACAAAACTGCATATTTTTTACATTTCGCAAAATTACCATGAGGTCCAACCTCATGGTAATTTTTTCTCTCTAATTGCGAATTCACAATTTTTTCCAGTTTCATGCATTGCTTTTAATGAATCGCAAAATTGCGATTCCTTAAAAGCAATCGCACTTTCAAAAATCGCTAAAATAGCGATTTCTTCACTTTTAGGATGATGCATACCTAACAGTGATTTGGGAATCGCAAACGGCCGAATTTTGCGATTCGCACCGTTTGCGATTCCTAAATCGCTTGATGCATGTGCCTGATAGTCTTTTGCTATTCCTTATTAGCGAATCCTTATCTTTCGCTAATAAGGAATCACAAATGGCATTGTTGATGCAAGTGCCAGTATATGTATTAGTTATTATTTTTAAATATGTTTTGATATTTTTAACTATATTTCTTTTAATTGTATGTATTATTTACTTAATTTTATATTATTATTAAAACATTTAAAAAAAAATATTTTTAACATTGGTATTTTTGTACTTACCTTTATGTAGATTGGGCTTCGATATTTTTGACTTCTCTATTTCTGTGTTGATATTTTTGTAGGTCAATTTTCAGTCCGTCGATTTTTTGTCAGACATTCTCGAAAGAATTCTTTCAAAAGAGCATGACCGTATGACCTTTCCGTGACTGTGCAAACCCCAGGTGCCTTGAGACTCTATAACTCGTACATGGAAATGTCCTGCCATCCATACTTGAAAGCCACCATTGGGAGGCAGGCTGTTAGGAACATCTTAAACGCCAGGGGCCAGATGTACGACGATTAATTTTAGCGAGTAGCAAATTGTGCTAAATTGCGACTCGCTAAAATTAGTGTACAATAGTGTCTCAGACACTGTTTGCGATTCCCAATGGGGTCACAAATTGCATGCCCCATGAATATTAATGAGGTTGTCACAATTTGCTTAGGGGCGAGAAAACAAAAGACACACAATTGATGGACGTAATGCAGAACAAATCAAACAATTCACCCCCATTCAAGAGATCTGGGTTAAGTCCATCATTCTTTTGCCCACCATGCCAACCCAGTTTAGACCTGGCCATATCAGTCTTGACCCGGAAACCGATCCTAGGATGCTTGTTTCCAGTCCAGGTAGGACCTGGCTTGTCAGTCCGAGCTGGACTGTTCCCATGATTTTTGTTTTTTTTAATGCAGCCCGTTTTGCCCATGATGCATTTAAAACAAAACAATTAAACTTTTCAGTTTCATTTTTTAAGGTAGGGCAGTGGTCCCTGGAACCACTGCCTGCTCTTAAAAAATATATGCTAACCCATTCACAAAGGTGTTTGCGGGTGGCTACCACCCTTTTGACAAGTGCGATAAACTGCAACTGTTTTGCGACTGCATTGCGGTTGCAAAACAATGGTACATGGCAATTGCACCCACTATTAGAAAGGGACGCCCTTGGCATGCCCCTTCCTAATAGTGAGTCGCTACCCATATTTTGAGAATTGCTAATAGGTTAGTGATTTTCAAAATATGGTTAGTACATTGGGCAGATGTTTATTGTGGTTGCAAAGGGGCCAAACTCCCCTTTGGGGTCACAAAAAACGGTCATACATCTTTCCCCAGGTTCCTGACCTCGGCAATTTATGAATTTAAAACACACTGGAAAATGTAACTGCTAGTCCCGCAGCAGTGCAGACTGTGTACCAAGGCCAAGGAGTCAGTGATCTATACTGACTTGTTCCCCCGAATTGCTGCTACAAACATGTCTCTTATTAAGGCCAATATTTTTGTAGCAAAGAATTTGATCATGTAAGGAGACCATCTTCTACATATATACATATATGTATATACATGCACAATTCCTTTGGACTTGGCAAGAAACTCCACATTCTATGTCATTATAAGAGAGGAACTGAAGGCTCACAGCTCGTAATCTCTTAAAAATGCATCTGAGAGGATCCATGGTCCCTTGGTGTTGCAGGCAGGGTAAGTAATATGCTGACAGTGCCGATGCCGGGACTGCCGAGCATATTATGACTTGTGTCTCCACCGTCCTTTTCATGGCAGGAAGCCCACCATGAAAAGTGTGGCAGAGATGCAGGGGCCCTCAATCACATCTGGGCATGAGGGTTCATGTAGGGGGGCACATGTGGTGCCCTCCTTCAATTGCACCGTTGTTCCTGCATGGTGTGGCATGCACAACATGGTATCCAGTGGGCAGGTGCACTATGGCCTTGGCAGTCCTCCTACAGGCGCAACAGTGGCAGTCAAAAGTGGTAATAAGGCCCACAGACGTTATTTATTTAAATGCTTTATAGCACATATGGTCTCAATAAATTAAATAATGTTAAATTGCACCTGTGATGGCAGGCCTAAGGTGATGCTGTCAAAACCGTCATCAATACGATTGCACTTATAGGGACTTCTTATGACTTTGACGGTGTGGGAGCGGGGCTCCCACACCGATGCCCCGCTCCCACACTGCCAAAGCCAAGACAGACCGCCTGCTAGATTACAACTTTTTAAGTCTCTGGTGGGCAGTTTTTTGGCATTCCCATGGCAATACCTTTGAAATAGGCACCACAATAGGAACGCCAAAGCAAGTTCCTGCACTTACCGAAATGCACAATGTTGTGCATTTTCTTCTGTGCAGGAACATGGGGGTGCATACAGAAGAGGGGCACACCATGTGCCTCCCTGCATGCATCCCATTGCATTGAAGCACAAGGGGGCCTTGTCACATCGCCATGAAAAGTGTAGCAGTGAATGAACTCATTATATGCTTGGCGGGCCGCAGGGGCCACCTCAACCAGATTGCGGCCTCAAGTCCTTTGTGCCACTTCCAGGGATCAGAGACGGCCCCAGTCGAAAGAATATCACTGCAGCGCCTCTGCAAGTTGGACTGCCAGACATATAGTAAGGCCCATAGCTTTTATCCCTTTGAATACACTTTACTATGTATACATTTAATGAGTCAAATATTGTTCAATTATATCTGTGATACCAGGCTTAGGACAGCACTGCTAATACCATCTCTATAACGATTGCACGTATAGCTTTTATCATTCCCAATGCATTTTAGCTTGTATTGTTTTAATGAGTTGTAATTGCATTTGTAAGGTTTGCCCGTGCCAGGGTTGCAAATATAGCTCAAATGCCCATGAATGAATTTAGACTCAAATGCTTCCTTTATTAAGTGTTACTGTATCAATACAACCTGTGAGGTCAGTCCATGTATGATGTAACCAAAAATTTTCTTTAGTGTGAGGTTAGACTTAAAGACGATGTTTTTAAAAATTGCCATCATCAGGTTCATGCACACAGCTTTTAGTCCTTTGATTGCACTTTAGTCTGTATGGTTTTGATGAGTATAATAATGATAAATTGTACTTATTATTCCAGGATTAGGACTAAACAACATTTTACTTGCATGATTGTAATGAGTATAATCATTGTTTATGAAAAAATATACATTATCTGCATCCACTGTGAATATATTGTGAAGATTTTAATTAATCAGACAATAACCTTTGAACTTGAGCCTTTTGACAGGAATGCCTGAGAATGAGAATAATGAGAGCAATATGTAAGTGTGTTGTCCCTGTGTTCTGTAAAATTGTTCTAATTATTTTAATTTCTAAATAACTTGAATCCATAAAATAATAAGGAAGAATGTTGTGAAAAACTAAAAAATAAATACATTTCAAATATTTTCTGGAAATAATTCATGCAATGATCATAACAACTGAGGTGTGTGATTATCTAGTTTGAATGATGAATTGAGTGCACATCAGTATTGGCAATAGTGTGTTGGCTAGAGATTATATTTATTTATTTATTAGTTTTCTAAAGCGCGACAGCTACCCAAAAAGGGTTTCCCGGCGCTGAGAGGCACTAAATTACAGAGCAAGATGTATAACTCTGAGGGGGAGGCTAGAGCAATTTACTGATTAAAAAGCCACGTTTTAGTTGCTCTGCGAAAGTGGTCGTAGCGAGTTTCCAGACGTAGGTTCAATGGGAGAGTGTTCCATAGTTTGGGGCCCAGCAGTGAAAAAGACCTTCCTCGGATCATAGCTCTGCGCACATTCGGTACGCAAAAGAGGCCTTGAGATGCCGACCTATGACAGCGAGCCGGCATATAAGCCTGCACAAGGGATTGTAGATATCTGGGGGCATTCCCCCATTTGATTCTGTGCATAAGGCTCAGAGTCTTGAATTTCACGCGGTTTTCGATTTTTAACCAGTGGAGCGCCTTGATGTGTCCAGATATTCTTTCCCTTCTGGGACACTTGCAAAGTAATCTAGCCGCGGCATTTTGGACGAGTTGGAGGTGTCTCTTGACTGCTTGTGTTGATCCCAGGTACAGGACGTTCCCGTAATCTAATCGGGAGGTGATCAGAGCATTGACCACTGACTTCTGCGTGTCTTCTGGCAGCATCCAGATGATTTTTCTGAGCCATCTCAGAATGGTGAAGCAGATGGCAGTGACATTGTTGACTTGTGGCTCCATGGTTAATTTATTATCAATGATGATACCCAGATTACGTACTTGGTTCGACGGGGTAGGTAGAAGGCCCATTTCAGAGGGCCAGTGCCTGGGGTTCCACGAGTAGTGATCTGGACCCACGACTAGAACCTCCGTCTTGTTGCCATTCAACTTGAGTAGGTTATTGCTGATCCAAGTTGCAATCTTTCTGAGGCCAATTTGAAGGCAAGAGGGGGCGTCCTGTTCACCTTTCGAAAGTGAGAAAATAATCTGAGAGTCGTCTGCGTATGTATACATATTTGACCTATCCTTACTGATTAAGGGCTGAACCCTATATTGTTTAAGACTCGTAATTAGGGCCTTAGTGTGTACTACACTTACCCTGACTAGGATTGTGTTTCCTGCCTGTACAGGGTGTATACATTTGCCAAGGTAACCCAATTTCTAACAGATACAATTTCAGGCTTGCACCGCCGACAGATTTTGAGCTCCAAAAAGTAGACTAAGGGACCCATTTATACATCGGTAATAAGCATACTCTGTCCCAACGGCAACAGAGTATGCTTGCCGCCAAGATAATGGTCCATCCACCGAATTTAGATGCTGGTGGACCTTTGTTTTAATCACTGTGGAGTCTACTCCATCTCCTCTATGATTAAAGCTCTCCAAAGGCTCTGTGGAGTAGGAGCTGTTGCAAGCAGACCTCTAATTCTGGCCACCTATTTTAGATGGAAGAAATTAGAGGTTGTATTTTAATGCCCGGCACCATCACAAAAACACTGGTGGTCAGGAGCAGTGAAAACTGTTAAATTCTGCATTCACCATGGGAAAGGGCTCCCATCATGTGGGGAGCATTTTCTTTTATTTTCAAAAAGAGAATCCCTCTTCTGAATTTTCAGTTTGAAAATAAAAATTAAACAGTTTGGTGCAGGGTTCTATCATGCTGCAACAAATTGTTTTTTTTACAGAAACCACTGTGAAGGTGGTTCCTGGCAATGCTTTAAGAAATGACTGTATGCTTGGCTGTGATTTTTTTTTTAACCACTCTTTATTGCAGATAGTTTTCTTAACATTTTTGTTCAACCCAGCCCACCCCCCCACCCCCCACCCACCCCGGTACAGGCAATTTTAAATGATATTAATATCCATATCAGTTTACATTGAATATACTGAACATAATGAGTAACTATTGCAAGAAAACAATACTACTGATATTTTCAACAAAGTAATTAAAGACATTACTGTTCTAGACATTCAATCCAATGCGAAAGTGGGTACCAAATTTCTAATCCGCTCTTTTTCTTATTTAAACCCTTTCTACTATATATTGCTTTTCCCAGGCTATATGTCGATAGTAATCGTGCCCGCCATTGTTGAAAAGATGGAGGAACTGTGTCCAGCCAAGCCGATGCCAGACAAATTCTAAGCACGGCCATTGAAACAAACAGAAGTCTCTTTCTGTTACCAGCAAGTATCTCACTGTCTACCCCCAATAATATTTCTGATGTACTGATCTTTATATTGTGCTTGGCTGTGATTTCTAAATCTGGCCGATGGTAGATTATATATCTGGCCCTAAGTCTGAAGGTAGAAATCTTTACTGGGTCAAAGTGTGAAAAATAACCGACCAGAAAGAGGGCGTGAAATTTGAGTTTTCCCTCTAAGAGCTTTTCCTGCCAAGAATAACCTTCAACTGGACCTCATCCAGCAGCTCTCTGCTCTCCTCAAGAGGCCTTCACCATATACAGCCTTAGGCCTTTCCCTGCTGGAGGATTTGAACTTCCATTTCAGAGACTAAGACCTGATTTAGATATTGTCGGACGGGGTACTCCATCACAATGTTGATGGTTATTCTGTCTGACGAAATATAAATCCCTTAGGATCCTCAATAGTATGGTCAAAACACCACTTTTGTTAAACAAAATGACCTTTTATTTAAAAATTAAATCCTACACACTTTAAAAAATATTAGATAATTTAAAACTATTACCAATGTAAGTAAAATACATTAAACATCAATAATATTATAAGATTATATGTTAAAATAAAATACTTCTATGGCTATATAAATCCTCAAATATAATTTATAAAATAATTTAAAAGTATTAAATACTCTTTTGAGTAAAGCTTTTTAAGTACACAAAAATACTTTTTTATTTTAAAACATTACCTGCACTATTCCCTAATAATACCCACAACCCAGTTAACATAATCCAAAAATATACCATTATGTACAATTAATGCAATAATTAAACATGATATAAATTGTATTACTTAAAATATCCAATTAAAATGCAAACATATTGTGTAAAACACTACCCATCCAACACCCAATGAAAAACAACTAAAAACAAATAAACATTTTAAAGTTAAAAAATGTTACAATATATTTTACATTACATAATCTAACTTTAAAAACCTAAAAGTTATATATTAATGTAAAAAAGAAATATATGCTTACTGTTGATATTCCCATTATCATTATTTTTGTACTCCGTAATCTGACATTTAGCACGAGCAATGTTTGAATCGACATTCAGGAACTGCACATCATATATCATAGGATATTGCAAAACTCGACTCTGAACCCCAGAATTAGTACACACACAAATATTGTTATTTTAAAATAAATTACATTTATTATGTAATGTTTTCATATACATTATTGAAATTTATTATCATCATATTAATAATTATATCTGCAATCGAATAATAAACATTTCAGGAATCAATAATGAAACAAAGTTCATTACTAGATCAGCCTATACCTTATCATTATTATAGATTTCCTAAATATGGGGTCCATTACAATGTCCGCCAGCCACCGTAACGTCCCAGGACCGACCGTCAGAGGTGCGGTGGTCCCGCCATTACAATCATATATTGTATTGTGGCGGCCGGTGCTGTGAGCAGCACCCGCCATAACGCAATATATGCATGTTGTGCATTGGCATGCACTACGTGACAGGCACAGCGCAGTGCTTGCCACCTTGTCCATGCCAAAGTTGGGAGGTACCATGGGTACCCACCTAGTGCAGCCCCCCACCCCCTGGGGGCCTGCAACTGGCCCCCGATGCGAAATCTACATGTCTTTCCTTGGTGGAGTCTCTGCCATGGAAAGGCATTGAAAAAGCCACATACTAATATAGATGGCGGTGCCTGCCGCCACCATGTTAAGGGCCTTTTCCGCCCGGTCGGGAATCCAAACGGCGGGAAAGCGGCGGACATCTTTTCCATCCACCACGGTGCCCCATGCCATACAAATATGGCGGGGGATACAGGGCCATCTGGTGGGCGATCCGCCCGTCATGCTAAAGGAACCCTAGATCACTTCTGAAAGATACTTCTGCACGCAGAAGCTTAACCTTTGAAATATCCTTCAGTTGCTAGGCTGGATCCGGAAAACATTTTCCGTATTAATAGCTTTCCAATAGCTCTCCTGTATTGGAAGGGACTGCCTTGCTATTGCAATCGTGGCTCCATCTGCCCAGCAAGTGCTGATAGCGGACTTCCAAGGGGACTTCGAGTGTGCTAGTGTCAGTGCCTGTTTTTCCACTTTTTTTGCAAGACCAATACTTTAAAGTTCAGTTGAGCAGGATGGCTATGGGTAAAAAAGGAAAGGATGCGAAATCAGGGTCGTTCCCTGTAAGCATGTGAAAATGCTGCACTCCATTGAAAAAAAACTTTGAAGAGGCTATGGCAACTGGGTTTGTGGTGTGAGGAAACACAGGATGTTGATGAACCAAACCCTAACAAAGTTAAGAATAACCACGAATGCTATTTTACATCATCCTATCTCCTGTTCCTAATGGAGGGCTTCACTGTCGGGCTGGTGGTGGAATCAAAAACTTCAAAAACTTAAAACCAAGCATTTGCTGGGTTGTGCTTTTTTCTTTTATCCTAAGTATTTCATGCTTCGTCAGTTTCCAGTGGGATAAACCTTGGCCCCCTTCTTTTTTTATACTCTTCATTTTACGTTGAGATTTGGAATCCTTTCTATGGGCCATATGTATCAAAAAAGAGTTTTGCGATTCTCACATTGCGAATTTTAGCTTATTGCAATTAGAGAATCGCAAAATTAAGCATGGGGCGTAAAATCCGTTCCGCTCACGGATTTTGCGGATTTTCGGTAAATTCGCAATCCGCGAGATTTGCGAATTTCCCGCAAAATCCGCAAATTCGCACGCAGCGGATTTTTTTTTTCTTGGTGATACAATTTTGCGGCGCGCGGTGTTTACTTCCCGTCATTCATCGTTTGCCGAGTTATTTTTCTTGATATTTTGCGAGTGCTGCGCCATTTTGGATCTTGCTGCGGGATCCCGCGGGAATTTGGCAAGGGCGATTACGTAATCGCGGTACTTCGTAATTGCGAGCTTGGAGATGCGGCGAGCAGCAACAATCTCGCACTCGCGAAAATATAAAATTTGCAATTCTGCACAAGAAATCCACCAGCAAGCAGCATAAACCTTCTGGAAATGATGATTTTTATCTGAATAACTCCTCAGGTTGACATTTGCCTGCACTATTTTTGCAAGGAGTCCATTTTGGAGAGGGGGGGGGGTGGGAGGAAGGAAGTGCCCCACAGTCTTCAACTTCCTGTTCCTGTCCAGCAGGCTCCTCCCAGTGCTTTGTCCATCTCCTGGCCACTTTTCATTTGGATCTGGAGCTGGAAGGATTACTTTTTGTGGATGCTGCTGGATATTTGGATTTGAGGCCTTTTTGACTTTCTTTGGATCACTTTTGGATTAGAAATTTCACAAGTAAGTTTGTTTGGGGCATTACAGTTGCTGCAACTACAATTTTGGAATTTTCGATTTTTGGGCTGTTTTGGGGCCTTTTGCCCAGGGGTACTCAGTGGTGGGTGCACTGAGTCTTTCTGTGGGGTGTTTTGAATTTAAACATCATGGAGGGGCTGGATGGCTTGGGATTGTGTTGATTTTTCTGTGATTTTCGTTTTTTGGCCTGTTGTGGCCTTTTCACCCGGGGTAGTGAGTGGTGCATGGGCCTAGTCTTTCTGTGGGTTGTCTTGAATTTAAACATCATGGAGGGGCTGGATGGCTTGGGATTGTGCTGATTTTTCTGTGATTTTCGTTTTTTTGGCCTGTTGTGGACAGGCCATGTGGTTGGGGGCCATTTTGAGTGCTGCTACAGGCCCTGGCCATGTGCTGTGATGGAGGGGGCCATTTTGAATGCTGGCAGTGTTCTCAGGCCTGCACCCATTTTGCCTAGCTTTCATCCATTATGCCCAGGGGTAGTGAGTGGTGCATGTGCCTAGTCTTTCTGTGGGTTGTCTTGAATTTAAACATCATGGAGGGGCTGGATGGCTTGGGATTGTGCTGATTTTTCTGTGATTTTCGTTTTTTTGGCCTGTTGTGGACAGGCCATGTGGTTGGGGGCCATTTTGAGTGCTGCTACAGGCCCTGGCCATGTGCTGTGATGGAGGGGGCCATTTTGATTGCAGGCATTGTTCTCAGGCCTGCACCCATTTTGCCTAGCTTTCATCCATTATGCCCAGGGGTAGTGAGTGGTGCATGTGCCTAGTCTTTCTGTGGGGTGTCTTGAATTTAAACATCATGGAGGGGCTGGATGGCTTGGGATTGTGCTGATTTTTCTGTGATTTTCGTTTTGTTGGCCTGTTGTGGACAGGCCATGTGGTTGGGGGCCATTGTCAGTGCTGCTACAGGCCCTGGCCATGTGCTGTGATGGAGGGGGCCATTTTGAATGCAGGCAGTGTTCTCAGGCCTGCACCCATTTTGCATAGCTTTCATCCATTATGCCCAGGGGTAGTGAGTGGTGCATGTGCCTAGTCTTTCTGTGGGTTGTCTTGAATTTTAAACATCATGGAGGGGCTGGATGGCTTGGGATTGTGCTGATTTTTCTGCGATTTTCGTTTTTTTGGCCTGTTGTGGCCTTTTCACCAGGGGGTAGTGAGTGGTGCATGTGCCTAGTCTTTCTGTGGGTTGTCGTGAATTTAAACATCATGGAGGGGCTGGATGACTTGGGATTGTGCTGATTTTTCTGTGATTTTCGTTTTTTTGGCCTGTTGTGGACAGGCCATGTGGTTGGGGGCCATTTTGAGTGCTGCTACAGGCCCTGGCCATGTGCTGTGATGGAGGGGGCCATTTTGAATGCAGGCAGTGTTCTCTGGCCTGCACCCATTTTGCCTAGCTTTCATCCATTATGCCCAGGGGTAGTGAGTGGTGCATGGGCCTAGTCTTTCTGTGGGTTGTCTTGAATTTAAACATCATGGAGGGGCTGGATGGCTTGGGATTGTGCTGATTTTCTGTGATTTTCGTTTTTTGGGCCTGTTGTGGCCTTTTCACCAGGGGTAGTGACTAGTGAGTGTTGCATGTGCCTAGTCTTTCTGTGGGGTGTCTTGAATTTAAGCATCATGGAGGGCATGGGATTGTGATGATTTTTCTGTTTTTTTTTCGATTTTTTGGGGTGTATAACTGAACTGATGTTCCTCTGTCTTCCATTGCTTTTAGGTGCACAAGACTCAAGAGAACCACCAGTGCCAGGAAGAAGTCCTGCAGCGGTGTGTGTGTGCAGCATAACGTCACGCGGCGTCACGTCTGGCCTCAGACAACTCTGCAATTCGTGCAATTGCGGCCTGCTGTCTGACCTGCTCTGAAGAAGATGGCCCCAAAAAAAGGTCTCCGTAGCTCCTCTAGCAAGAAAGTTGCTAGTAAGGAGCAGAAGAAGCAAGTTACCAAGGAGGCTGGTGTGCCGGCCGCCGCGTTTTTTGGGAGCAACAAAAAAAGTACGCCTGCAGCAGCAGCGGGATCTGCTGGTGACCAAGCTGGGAGCAGCACCCCCGCTCCATTGGGTTCAGTGCCTCCACCACCACGCCAACTTAAGTCAAAGCCCTTGAGTGCTTCAGAGGCAGTCAGTGTACTTCTTCAATCCCCATCGACCAGTGATGTTGGCTCATCGCAAGAAAATAGCAGCAATGTCCCTGAATCAACACAGGTTGTTGTAACTCATCTGACAAGTGTTGAACAATCACAGCCGCAACAACAACACCATGTGCAAGTACAAGCCTAAGTACATGTGGAAGGAGAGGCAGCACAAGGAGATGCGCAAGCAGAGGTGCATGGAGGGTCACAAGTGCCCACAATAGTTGTTCCTCCCGAAGTAGGGGCACATCAGGAAATTGACAATCAAACCGAGGTATCATTTGAGGAAGCCACTCCTCAATCAATCAATCAATCATTGACACTTATAAAGCGCGCTACATACCCGTAGGGTCTCAAGGCGCTGGGGGGGGGGGGGGGGGTGCCGCTACTGCTCGAACAGCCAGGTCTTCGGCTTCTTCCTGAAGGAGAGGTGGTCTTGGGTCAGGCGCAGGTCGGTCGGGAGGGAGTTCCAGGTCTTGGCGGCCAGGTAGGAGAAGGACCTTCCTCCTGTAGTCGCTCTTCGGATGCAGGGGACGGCGGCGAGGGCGTGGTTGGCTGATCGGAGGTGGCGTTTGGGAGCGTAGAAGTTGACTCGGCTGTTGAGGTAGCTCGGGCCTTGGTCGTGTAGGGCTTTGTGTGCGTGGGTGAGGAGGCGGAAGGTGATTCTTTTGTTGACGGGGAGCCAGTGAAGGTCTCTCAGATGTTCGGAGATGTGACTGGTTCGTGGGATGTCGAGGATGAGTCTGGCTGAGGCGTTCTGGATCCGCTGGAGTCTCTTCTGGAGCTTGGCGGTGGTACCGGCGTAGAGGGCGTTGCCGTAGTCCAGTCGGCTGGTGACGAGGGCCTGGGTGACGGTCTTTCTGGTCTCGGTGGGGATCCACCAGAAGATCTTCCTTAGCATGCGTAGGATGTTGAAGCACGCCGAGGAGACGTTGTTGACCTGCCTGGTCATGAAGAGGGAGGAGTCCAGGATGACGCCCAGGTTTCGTGCATGGTCTGTCGGTTTGGGTGCGGTGCCCAGGGCGGGAGGCCACCAGGAGTCGTCCCAGGCGGAGGGTGAGGAGCCCAGGATGAGGACCTCCGTCTTGTCCGAGTTCAGTTTCAGGCGGCTGGTCGTCATCCACTCGGCTACCTCTTTCATCCCTTCGTGCAGGTTGGCTCTGGCGGCGGCGGGGTCGTTGGTCAGGTAGAGGATCAGCTGGGTGTCGTCAGCGTAGGAGATTATGCTGAGGTTGTGTTTGCGTACGATGGCCGCGAGGGGGCTCATGTAGATGTTGAAGAGGGTGGGGCTCAGAGATGATCCTTGGGGGACGCCGCAGATGACTTCGGAGGCCTCTGACTTGTACGGTGGTAGGCGGACTCTCTGTGTTCTTCCGTCGAGGAAGGAGACGATCCATTCCAGCGCCTTGTCCTGGATGCCGATGTTGCTGAGGCGCCGTACTAGGGTGCGGTGGCAGACCGTGTCGAATGCCGCGGAGAGGTCTAGGAGGATGAGGGCCGCTGTTTCTCCATTGTCCATCAGGGCTCGGATGTCATCGGTGGCGGCGATGAGGGCGGTCTCGGTGCTGTGGTTGGCTCGGAAGCCGGACTGTGAGGGGTCGAGGGATCCGTTCGTCTCGAGGAAGGCGGCCATCTGCTTGTTGACGGTCTTCTCGATGACTTTGGCTGGAAACGGGAGGAGCGAGATGGGGCGGTAATTCTTGAGTTCGGTGGGGTCCGCTGTGGGTTTTTTGAGAAGAGCGCTGAGTTCGGCGTGCTTCCAGCTCTCGGGGAAGGTGGCGGTGTCGAAGGATGTGTTGATGATGTCTCGCAGGTGGGGTGCGATGACAGCGTCGGCCTTGTTGAAGACGTGGTGAGGGCAGGGGTCGGTCGGTGATCCGGAGTGGATGGAGTTCATCGTGCGGATGGTGTCTTCGGTGCTGATCGGGGTCCAGGCGTGGAGGGTGGTGGTGGGGGGTGGTTGTTCGGTCATGGTGTGCATTGGTTGGTTGTTGAAGCTGTTGTGTATGTCCGCGATCTTGTTGTGGAAGTATGAAGCGAGGGAGTTGCAGAGGTCTTGCGATGGGGTGATGTCGTTGTTTCCTGCGCTGGGGTTGGAAAGCTCTTTCACGATGTTGAAGAGTTCCTTGCAGTTGTGTGCGTTGTTGTCCAACCGGTCCTTGAAAGCTGTTTTCTTGGCGGCGCTCCTGATGATCATTCATTGTCTTCCACATCCCTAGCAAGGAAAAGATCAAGGGGGGTGTCTACATCTTCTTAAAGCCCACCTCATTCTGATGATCTGGATGAAGATTGGGAACCATCATCACGGCAGTCTGAGAGTGAGGCACACCATGATCTGACAAAGATACCTAAGCATAAAAGGAAGGTCGTCGAAAAACTCATAGCTATGGAGTGTGATGAGGCTCAACAAGAAGTGACGGATACTGCTGCTGATGAAGCCTCTCACGACGACGAGCCAGTCATCATAAAGGGCACTGCAGCCCCAGCGGGCATGCAGCAAAGAGACATTTTGACCCTATCCCGAGAAGCTGCTGAGCGTGATGATGATGTCGACGAGGAGGCAACACAACAATCATTGGATTTGGAGTTAACTAGTACACCAACACCTACCGCTTTCATATTTCTTCCTCGCAAGAAGAGACCTCCATCCACCTCGACCTCAATTAGTTGTGGTGAAAGTGCAAAACGTACTGAAGTTCGGCAATACACATCCTCCACTTCATCTGGCATTAGCAGCAGGACCACCACCACCAGTATCGCCGCCTCCTCCGGCCCCCAAAGACATTTCAAGTCTGCAGTTTGGGACTTCTTTAGTGTTTGCCCAAAAAAGGAAAACGTAGCCATTTGTAGCATTTGGAAGCTTCGAGTTAGTCGTGGTAAGTTTGGTACCAACTATGGTACCGGAGGCCAGAGAGGTCATCTTAGGAGAACGCACACTGTCCAATGGTTTGCGCACCTAGAGGCGATCAAGGAAGCCCGAATTGCACGTAATGAAAACGTTGATGTTTCATCTGATGATGACGAGGAGGAAGAAGACGTGTCAAACACTTCACTTACACCCAGTACCCCTGTCAGCAGCACACCCCATGTGAGCCACACTAAGAGTGTGGGAGAGAGTGAGACACCAATGCGAAAAAGTTCATCAGCGAGCGTAACTGGGTCGAAGATATCATCATCATCATCCCGTAAATCCTTGGTCCAGGGCAACATTAAAAAGATGTTGTTTACAGAAGCGCAATATGAACGCAACCACCCACTGACGCATCTGTATAACACTAAGCTGGCTAAAATGCTAGCTCTGGACCTTCTCCCTTTTTCTTTTGTAGAAGGGGTTGGTTTTCTAGAATTAGTGGCAGCGCTCTGCCCTAAATGGAAGGTTCCTAGCCGGTTCTATTTTGCCCGAGTTGCGGTTCCAGCACTACATGAAGATGTTCTGGAGGTGATTGGGGCAGCTTTGCAGAAGAGTGCTGTTCACACTATACATCTGACAACAGACATGTGAACCAGTGGCGCAGGCGCTGATTACATGTGCTTCACTGCACACTGGGTCTCTTTTTCAGGGGTTAAAGCAAAGCTAAACGCAGGTGTTGACCCGGACAATGTTTTTAAAGCTGCTCGGAAACATGCAACACTAGCCATGTTTGGTTTGGAGAAACGTCACACAGCACAAAACATTTTGGATGTCTTTAACACAAAGGTCCTTGACTGGCTGTCCCCAAAAAAACGCCAGGTTGGTTATGTTTCCACGGATAATGGCACCAATATAGTTAAGGCCATGCAGCTGGGTGACTATTTCAGAGTGCTGTGTTTGGCGCACTGTATAAACCTGGTTGTCAAAAAATTCTTGAGTGATAAAGACAGTGCAGCGTACAGGGTAGTGGACACCTGCCGAAAAATGTGCAACCATTTCAGCCATTCTTTTAAGGCCCGGAAGCATCTGAGGAGCCTCCTATATGAACGTCAAATGCCAGTGAAAGCACTCATCCAGGAGGTGGCAACACGTTGGAACTCAACCTTCTACATGCTTGAGCGTCTGTATGAGCAGTATACGGTAATCGATCACTATTTCTTAACACAGGGTACAGCTCAGAAGGAGGACCTGAGGATGGGTGCGGCGCAATGGGACATAGTTAAAAGCCTGACACGCATGCTTCGTCCTTTTGAGTTCTTCACGCGTGCAGTCAGCAAGGAGGACTGTAATTTGGGAAAAGCTATCCCATTGTTGTACATGCTGGAGCACCAACTGAAGGAGGTGTGTTCTGTGTTTGAAAAAGATGAAGAAAACCAAGACCCTTTTGTTCTGGCGGAGAAATTATTAGAGCACCTACAAGGTGATGAACGTCTTAAAATGATCCACTCAAACCAGCATTACATTTGTGCTACTATTCTGGATCCACGCTACAAAAAGGCGCTTGCAGGCCAAGCATTCTTTCCTTTTGCTGATGAAGATGTTACAAAGTACAAACAGTGGCTAGCCTCCTCAGCCAAGAGGTTTGAAAGAGAACGGCAGCAAATTGAAGGAAAAGGCAGTACATCAGCATCAGCAGGCCATCCCCAGTCACAACAATCCAGTTCTGCACCTGTGGCTGCGGCACAAGTGACCTCTCAGCCGTTAAAGAGACCGGCAACCGGATCATCTGCACCTCCAGACACAACAGTAACATTGGAGGCTGAAGAGGATTGGCTAGCTCGGCTTGGGTTTGGTTCTCAAAAGGTCACAGCAACATCTAAGCAAAGTGGAGGAACCTTGGAGGAGAACCTTGAGTCGATGGTGAAGGACTATCTGAATGACTCAACAGAGGTCTATGTTAATGCTGACCCATTGGCGTATTGGCATGGGAAAAAAGAATTGTGGCCACAGCTCTCCAACCTGGCTTTAAACTACTTGTCTTGCCCACTCGCAAGCGTGTCTTCTGAACGTGTTTTCAGTGCTGCTGGTGGCATTGTAACTTCCAAACGGAGCCGCCTCTCGCCCAAAAATGTGGAGAGGTTAACAATGATCAAGATGAATCAGCACCTCATACCACCAGATTACAGAGTACGAGAAAGCGCGCCGGATGAAGACGAGGTGGACAGCAACATAGATGAGGGAATTTCTTCTCTGTCAGGTGACATTGAGCTCACCCTGCCTGAATTCGCAGAGTATGATAACAAAGCCTTATTCTTATTCATGGACCGTTATACCGAACCTTGAAAATGTGACAATGAATCAATAACTTTCTTTTTCGTCCTTATTCACTTTTATTCCTGTGTGTCTGTCTTTCTTTGTTGTGCACAGTTAATATAATTCAAACTTTAATCACCTAATCACAAAAACAAGCCCATCAGCAGAACTGTCTTCACTTGTTTGCTTATTGATTTGAAAGTGCCGCAGTCTGCATTCCTCAGGTTCACAAGTTCAGAAGAACATGCTCCTCTATCCTCCTGCTCCAGACTCCTATTTCCATCAAAGCAGAGGGCTGGTTTACGCCCAATGAAGAAAGACTCAGCACTTGTGGGGGTGTTGTTCTACCTCTTTGCGGGTGAGTTGACGGCTCTGGGGCCATTGCTGGGAAGCTCTAATACCGGATAAAAGTGGTTTGGACCAAATCCGAGGCGGAAATTTTTTGGTGTTTTCGCTGACTTGCTTGCCTTTGAGGTGCTCTTTGGGGGGGGTTCCGGCTGTTTGTGGGTGAGTTTCGGGGTCTGGGAGCACTGCTGGGACACTCTAATCTTGATTGCATTTGCTTTTCAGGAAATCCGTGGTGGTAAACCGGACTTATGGCCTAGCTACACAGCGCGTTTGGACCGAAGGCCGACAAATATTGTAAGTAGGAGATTTTGCTTTTGGCCTGTTTGGGGGTGTTATGCTTTTTGGCGGGTGGGTTGGCGGGTCTTGGGGCATTCCTGGGAAGGTCTAATACCGGATAGAAGTGGTTGGGACAAAATCCACGCCGATTTTTGTTTTTGCTATTTCTGGCATTTTGCTCAATGTAGCGTTTTCGGGGGCCTGTTTGGGGGGGCTTCCTGGTGTTTGTGGGTGGGTTTCGGGGTCTGGGAGCACTGCTGGCTATGGATACTTTACTTTGCAAGAGGTTTGAAGCAAATCCATGGTGGCAGAGGGGAGTTAGGGCATAGCTGCAGAGCGCGCGCGGAGTGATTTGGGAAATTTGCAAAAAAATGACTAAGTCCCCATTTTTGTACTTTTGCTCTTTGGCTGTTTGGGGGTCTTCTACTCGTTTTCTCCTGGGTTGACGGCTCTGGGGCCATTGCTGGGAAGTTCTAATACCGGATAAAAGTGGTTTGGACCAAATCCGAGGCGGAAATTTTTTGGTGTTTTTGCTGACTTGCTTGCCTTTGAGGTGCTCTTTGGGGGGGTTCCGGCTGTTTGTGGGTGAGTTTCGGGGTCTGGGAGCACTGCTGGGACACTCTAATCTTGATTGCATTTGCTTTTCAGGAAATCCGTGGTGGTAAACCGGACTTATGGCCTAGCTACACAGCGCGTTTGGACCGAAGGCCGAGAAATATTGTAAGTAGGAGATTTTGCTTTTGGCCTGTTTGGGGGTGTTATGCTTTTTTGCGGGTGGGTTGGCGGGTCTTGGGGCATTCCTGGGAAGGTCTAATACCGGATAGAAGTGGTTGGGACAAAATCCACGCGGAAAAGCCTTTTAGCACTTTTTGTAACTTAGGGTTCGTTAGGGTTAGCCCTAGCAGCAGGATTGCATGTGTTTCGGGGTGTTCTAGATTTTTGCAACTGAGTTCTGGGGTCTTAGAGCACTCGTGAGAATGTGTAATTTTGGTTGCAAGTCATTTGAAGAAAATCCATGGTGGGAAAGGGGGGATTTGGCATAGTTAAAGAAAGCCTTTGCCACTATTCTTAACTTAGTGTTCGTTAGGGTTAGCAGTATTTCTATTGCATGTGTTTGGGTGGGGGGGTTTTCGAGTCTTGGAGCGATGCAGGCTATGGATACTTTTGCTTGGTTGCTTGCAAGTGGTTTGAATACAATCCACGGTGGGTAAGGGGATATTTGGGCCTACTTTTACTTTCAAAGTACGTTTTGTCACCAGTTTTCTGCTAGGCCTTGTTTTTTGAGATTTGATTGGGGGTCTTCTACATTTTTGCGACTGGCTTTAGTAAGGGTCTGGGTGGGAGCACTGCTGGGAAGATCTAATTTTGTTCTAAAAGACAGTTTACAGTACACCTAGCTTGAGGGGAAAGATCCGCTACATTAATTTGCCCATACTTATTTATCCTTCAAAAGGTGACTCAGACAGAGTACGCACTTTCAAAAATATTGTACTGTCTACTAGGAAAATCAAAGTGTGACTTTTTGCACTCCACAGCCTACATACCTTATATTTATTTATCAGTGGTGTTGTAATATTATATCACTTCCTGTTTTTCGTTGAATAATTACAGGCCGGGTTTCAGTCTGTGCAATGGGGAAAAAAGGATGGAGTCAGGCTTCACATTAGCGAGCCGCAATTCAGCATCCGCCAGGCAGGCAGTGGACAGGGTGTCTTCTGGTCACCAAACATTGATGGACAAAGCGTCAGATGGAATGGAGGAGTGCCGCTAATAAGAGGAATTTTTTTCTGCATGCAACTTACTTACCAATTTCAACAGGACAACTACAACAACATACAGATACAGTATCCATTGTTTCTTTCTATGACTGTGACTGCATTTCTTGGATCTCTCTCTGCTTCTAAATTGATCCCTTAACACATCACTTAGTCCACTCCACTATCACATCTGCACCACACATAGTCATTTGTAAGTGCTCCTACGTAATTCGCAAGTCGCAGCAGGCCCCAGCCCGTAGAGGACTGGGATGGCCCCAATGATGAAGCATGTCACCAAGGGGCTACCCTGGTGAGTGAGGGGACACCTAGAAAAAGAGCAATTTCTCCTTTTCTATCTACTATACCTTCCAGACCAACCCCATTGAGTGTTGTGAATGGATTTATAGTGACCAGCAAGGCTCTCAGGTATCTGGCAACAGAGACCTTATGTTGAATATAGTTATAAATATTTCCACACACGCCCTGTACTGTCGCATTCTTTCTTCCACAGTTGTCGAAAGTACTACTTACTTTTCACTGACATGCATGCAGTAGTGCATGCACTTTCAAAGATTGATGGATAGGTTTGTACCCAAAGATTTGTTTATGTTCAATTGTTTGTCCATGCTGTGCTTTTTTTTACAGGGTGTCTTCTGGTGACCAACATTGATGGACGAAGCGTCAGCTGCAATGGAGGAGTGCCGCTAATAAGAGGATTTTTTTTCTGAATGCAACTTACTTACCAATTTCAACAGGACAACTACAACAACATACAGATACAGTATCCATTGTTTCTTTCTATGACTGTGACTGCATTTCTTGGCTCTCTGTCTGCTTCTAAATTGATCCCTTAACACATCACTTAGTCCACTCCACTATCACATCTGCACCACACATAGTCATTTGTAAGTGCTCCTACGTAATTCGCAAGTCGCAGCACGCCCCAGCCCGTAGAGGACTGGGATGGCCCCAATGATGAAGCATGTCACCAAGGGGCAACCCTGGTGAGTGAGGGGACACCTAGAAAAAGAGCAATTTCTCCTTTTCTATCTACTATACCTTCCAGACCAACCCCATTGAGTGTTGTGAATGGATTTATAGTGACCAGCAAGGCTCAGGTATCTGGCAAATGAGACCTTATGTTGAATATAGTTATCAATATTTCCACACACGCCCTGTACTGTCGCATTCTTTCTTCCACAGTTGTCGAAAGTACTACTTACTTTTCACTGACATGCATGCAGTAGTGCATGCACTTTCAAAGATTGATGGATAGGTTTGTACCCAAAGATTTGTTTATGTTCAATTGTTTGTCCATGCTGTGCTTTTTTTACAGGGTGTCTTCTGGTGACCAACATTGATGGACGAAGCGTCAGATGCAATGGAGGGGTGCCGCTAATAAGAGGAATTTTTTTCTGCATGCAACTTACTTACCAATTTCAACAGGACAACTACAACAACATACAGATACAGTATCCATTGTTTCTTTCTATGACTGTGACTGCATTTCTTGGATCTCTCTCTGCTTCTAAATTGATCCCTTAACACATCACTTAGTCCACTCCACTATCACATCTGCACCACACATAGTCATTTGTAAGTGCTCCTACGTAATTCGCAAGTCGCAGCTTGCCTCAGCCCGTGGAGGACTGGGATGGCCCCAATGATGAAGCATGTCACCAAGGGGCAACCCTGGTGAGTGAGGGGACACCTAGAAAAAGAGCAATTTCTCCTTTTCTATCTACTATACCTTCCAGACCAACTCCATTGAGTGTTGTGAATGGATTTATAGTGACCAGCAAGGCTCTCAGGTATCTGGCAACAGAGACCTTATGTTGAATATAGTTATCAATATTTCCACACACGCCCTGTACTGTCGCATT
Source organism: Lissotriton vulgaris (assembly GCF_964263255.1). Taxonomy (NCBI): domain Eukaryota; kingdom Metazoa; phylum Chordata; class Amphibia; order Caudata; family Salamandridae; genus Lissotriton; species Lissotriton vulgaris. The sequence continues at coordinate 788,855,070 of NC_141687.1, read as the reverse complement.
CTTTCTTCCACAGTTGTCGAAAGTACTACTTACTTTTCACTGACATGCATGCAGTAGTGCATGCACTTTCAAAGATTGATGGATAGGTTTGTACCTAAAGATTTGTTTATGTTCACAATTGTTTGTCCATCCTGTGCTAATTTTTTCTTGTCTCCCAAAACCTTTCCCAAAAACCCCCGTACCCATCCATTTTTCAAACCCTAACCCTCTTCCCCCGGGCTGTGTGGTTTTGATTGATGTGTGACTAAATTACAGCAATAAATCCACACACTTGCTGGGGAGGATAAGGTGATAGCAACAGGCTGGTGAAGAAATCCGAGGATATATTCTTACTCTGCTTGACAAAGACCCATGGCTAATGTCAAAGAACTTCAACCGAATTAGTAGTTATACTTTACCATTTGTTAGGCTACAATCTGGCACTGTTCTAGTGTACTGTCTCCTGCTATATTCTCTATTGGACCGTTGTATTGCTCAGGAGGACAAACCAGATTTAATTTTCTTTTTTTTCATAGGCATGCAACTGCCACTGTGTCACACCACTAGTACCACCGCTATGAGGAAATTTTATCCGCCCAGGATTGCCAACCTTATTCACTGTTTCCCGTGGAGCCAGCCCTGGGTCTAGCCCTACTTTCAAACACAAATTACAGGTAAGATAAGCGTATGGTGGGAGGGAGTATAATGGAGTATTAGGAGAGACGAGAGACTGACGGTAGTACTACTAAAGTCCTAGGACTCTTGAATTCACTTCACTTACTCTATGAGAGGCACCTAGTGTTGAAAACATTTGGGCATTTACACTTAAAGGAAGAAAAAGGAACTAAACTTTCAGGAAAACAAAGTTACTGTTAAACCCCCACCCACCAGGCAAGCAGTAAAAAATAGGTATGCTCAAATAAAGTTTGAAAAAGTATATTTATATCCCTAACAAAATAATCTCCCGCAAGACCCTCCCTAACCCCAACGGTTGTCCTTTAAAAGTCCCAAACCCAACTCCCGATTCCCACCCCCCAAAAGTCTCTAAAAAAGGGGCAAGGGACACTATGGGTGGATGCTGTTTACTTTTTGGGCCAGGGCATCATACTCCTGGCGGAGCAAGGCGTGCTCTACGCGGAGCCCCTCCAACACGTTTGTAAAGTGGTGGAGCTCCTGCTGAAGGTGGGACACCCTCAGGGTACTGCGGAGCAGGCGTGCCTTGCAGTTGCAATGGCTGTGAGAGGCAGCTGTTGTCCTTGCTGCTCGGCGTCGGCGTTTGGCTTTGGCAGCCCGGCTCAGTCTGGCTGGAGCACTGTTCTGGGTGGCAGCCCGTGGGGGCACGGAGGCCGATGCAGACGACGTTGTTGTTGTGGTCGACTGCACACTTTCGTCGTCCTCCAGGGCCACCAGCCGCCGATATTCTGCAACAGTGGCATCGATCCTCCGTTGCCGGGCCGCTCTATCCAGCTCCTTCCTCCTTGTTTGTTTGGAAGGAGCATCTATATGAAGAAAGAAAGACATAGTCTGTAACCAATGCTCTTTAAGATTAACTCAATCATTCAGCAGAAATTTGTGTTGCAGTACAACTAGCAACTTGCAAGCGCATTACATAACTATTGAGGCCAGTATCTATCTAACCTCCCACTTCTTCATCCTTGCTCTAACATTAGTGGGAGTTTAAGGAACAAATTCTACGAGCACTATGGACTTCCATTGGAGTCGACTATGAAAGTACACCAGTCTTATTCTTCTTCTTGTCTCTTGTTTAGGAAAATTGGTACGTTATCTTCTGCAAGCCGGCATAATGCCAGCGCAGTGAACTTGCACCCGAGAAAAAGAGGCGCACGCCATGATGAGTGACCTAGACTTGCGTTACTGTACCGGTCCAGTACATGCAGGTGGTGAAGCTCTTACTTTTCTATTACGGGTGGCAGTGAGAATACTCTGTTACAAGGGCTACTGCTTAATTAATTTAACTTTCACCCTACAGTGCAAATGAGTACTAGAAATGGAAAAATGAAGAAGATAAATAATCTGATTATCTATCACTTCACATGGGATGTTTTTGCTTACATATGGGATGACTTTAGGTGCTTTGCTTTTTATTGAGTGACCAGTGATACATCCACACATGAATGACTGAGTACTACTAAACTTATTAAGAGAGGTAGGGAGTGGCCACCGTAATAACCGGATCTATGCTGTGCTTGCAATACAAACTACTGCTACTATTGATGGTAGTATTTGGACAAAATTACAACTTCTTTTCCTTGCCTTTCCTACACTGGAACGGACGTGCGGGTGCAGTGTTACATGCTCTTCAAAGTTACACTTGGTTCATCCACTGACCGTCTACTCTCTCTAGATCATGAGTACTCACAAACTTTCTCTCATGGGCTAAATTTACAGTGTAGTTTGTGGCCGAGGGCCGCACTGGTAGGGGCGGAGTCAGAGGGGGCGGGGCTAAAGCAAAACGAAAACTTGTGACCATGAGGTTGCACACAGGTCCCTGCAGCAGATGCCTTCATCCACTGTGCCACCAGACCCAGCATTTACACACATCTCTCTCCCTCCTGCTCTCCCTCCTGCCCTCCCTCTCCATCTCTCTCTCCCTCCCCCTCTGTCATCTCACTGTGTCTGTGTCTGTCTGTGTCAGCCTTCAGCCCGGGCTGAGACAGCTTCCTCAACGCGCACACACAGACAGCCACACCAAAGTACTTAACAGGTCTTTAAAAGACCATTAACATATTATTGAGGCTTTGTTTGTTGTAGGGCCCCTGCATCTCCACCCTGACAATCACTGCTTGCCCGGCCCCACAGAGCAGAGGCTTTGTTCTATTTCACCTCTTTGTGGCCCTGCATCTCCACTCTGCTCTGTGGGGGCCGGGGGAGCAGTGATTGTCAGAGTGGAGATGCAGGGGCGCTAACAGGTGAAATACAACAAAGCCTCTGCTCTGTGGGGGCCGGGGGAGCAGTGATTGTCTGCAAGGTCTGTGCACCGCCAAGGAAGGCTTGCCGGGCCGCCACCGGCCCGCGGGCCGTACTATGAGTACCCCTGCTCTAGATACACATATGCTATCTAAGAGTCAGATAGTAGCATGATCCAGGTATATTATGGACACATACAGTTTCTGTGTCACCCACCCAGGCTGTTGTCCTTCCACCAATCATTGCTTCATCATTCACCCAGCCATGCATCTCATATTCTTTCCTTCCCAGCCACGTCTTCAATCTCAATAAGTAAGGAATATATAAGAGCTTACCTCTGCCCGCCACCACCACCGTCTCAACTCTCACAGCCGGCACTGGAGCCGCCGCCTCCTCCCCTGAAGAATTGCCCTCCGCCCCCGTGTCGAGCACCACCACTTCCACGCTGGCCCCGCCACCAGATGTTCCACCTACAAAGTACATTTAAGAATGTTAGAATAAACCACTCACTAGTATTTGTTCTAGGAATGAAGACATGTGAAAACAATGTAATTTGTGACTGTCTACTCGAAAGTGAAAAAAAATGTCCCTTTTTCCAGGGAAGGGTGTTGTCTTGCTGCACTTTTTGGCACAACTGATGAAGGCTGGCTTTTTAACACGCACCGTTTTTCTCCACACAGACAGAAGATGGACTTCTAACAACAAGATCAAGTTGAAACCAGGTGAGAGCTCGGCCCGACCACAAGAAATGTCTCCAATTAATCGTCAGCACTAACCACTTTTCCATTCTCAGTTAAACGTTTAGTTTTTTTATTATGACTTCATTTTAATAAATGTGTTTACTTTTAATAAAGCTTTTAAACTTAAATAGACTCTGTGTTTTTTGGTCCAGACTAGAGTGACTGAGCGAAAGGTTTTGCAATTTTTGCAAGCATGAGTCCGTGCCTCTGACACTTCTTGACTCTGACTCTGAGTCCGTACTCTTGAGCTATGTTGGATAATCATGATTGGGGATCAATCATCGATGAATTCGGGAGGTAAATGACTGTGCCACACTATGTAGTCAGTCAGTAAGGACATTGGGGGTTCAAAGTCTGTTATCACAGAGGTAAGTGGAAACTCTAACAGCGCCTATTATAATTGATAAGCAATGCACTATTTATTGTCCATAGTTCTGTTTCTGCAGAAGAATTGTCCCCGCAACAGTAGTGGTATGGATTGTCCTCCTATTCAAACCAAAAGGTAGTATCTCATTCTTTCTTGGTGGTCATTCACATTTTATAGTTGGGAATTTTCAAAGCAGATAGAACACTTCAAAAGACAGAAAGAGGACTGCACTGCACTAAGTTGATAGAGCTATCGCTGACTAGAATGGGAGTTTCGCCAGCCGTGCAATCTTAGTTAGCTACACAGACAGACTAATAAGAATAATCTAGTAATACCACAGGGAGTCATAGTAGAGGCAGGATAAGAATTTAGATACAGTCTACAAGAAGATCAAAGACGATTTTGAAAAAATCAAATGAGGAACGCTAGGAAAAATAGGAACTAGTCTAAAATGAAAACTTACTGGGGCCAGCAAAGGAGCCCTCGCCTGCCCGATCCTGGCCCTGTTCAACAGCATCCGCCGCCTGCTGCTCCTGTGTCCCCTCGCCCCTGGGGGGAGCTGACGTACAACATGAAAGAAAGAACAGAAAACATGGATGATTGTTGCTTGTCAATGTCAACCAAATCAAACATTTCAAAACAACAATAACAAAATATTTCCGCGAAATTATATTGATTAAGGTTAGTTTTCATTGATTTGCGGACCTGCGACTTCGAAAGTCACGTAACTCACTAAACAAAGTACTGAAAGGTTCACCTAGGACTGGCAGGCAGCAGTCCGCAGGCAAGACGCAAAGTGACAGACAAACTCCATTGTGATTTCAGTCTGATCAGTGACAACACTAACAGTTGCCTGCTACATAACCAGTCATTTAAATAGGCAAACTATCAATCCACCACCACTATTTTTTTTATTGTCAGGGGTACAAAGGAAGGGGCAGATTTAAGCCCCTTGCGGCTCTTTTGCTCCGTTCTTGCGTGACTTTTGTGACGCAGCAGCTAAACAAAAGAGGCACCATGGTGCGGCGTATAATATTATAACAACGTGACGCATCCCGTTATAAAGCCCTGCGCCATCAGGGGGCGTTCCGGCGCAAGGGAGGGCATTCCTGCGCTGGAACACATCCTAAAAGTGGGTGAGGGAAATCTACAAAATTTCAATCAATCACCTTTAGGACAATGATGCGTCACACAAACCCTGCACCTGCTTGAAGCAGACTTATGGCTTGACCCAGCATTGGGGAGATAGGGTACCCCAGAGCATTGCTGGAGCTGCGCCATCGTTGCGACGAAACTCCAGCAGTAAAGCTTCGGTGACGTTTTGGGCCCATGGTGCGCCGCATTTCAAATACGGCGCACCATGTTTGGTGGTGGTAGCGGGCTGCACAATTACTGGCGCATCCCTGTTACTTTGCAGGGATGCGACGGTAATTGCAATTCTGTCCCTTAGGGGCATACTTACTTACGCGTTCTGGCGCATCTCCAGAGATGCGCCAGATCAAATGCATCATGCAAAACTACCCTTGCGACACGGCAGATGCGCCTCATTTACAATGCGGCGCGCACTGGCGCAAGGGTAGGCACTTGCGTGACGCATCTCGTCACGTAAGAGCAGCGCATCGCTGGAGTCACGTCGCCAATGCAATGCAACTCCAGTAATGCTCAGGGCCACCCAATACTTAACATGCTGTGTCAGTCCTTACGCCTGCTTCAAGCAGGCATAAGGAATTGAATTGACGTAGCAGCGTCGCAGAAGTGCCTGCGTTAAATCTTATAGATTTCACGCAGGCACTTTTGCGAGGCGCACAGCCGCAGGACCGCCCACCCTGCGTACTAGGAACGCACCCATTGTGGCGCAGGCCCATGGCTTTATAACGTGACGCATCTCCCTAGATGCGTCACGCTGTAAATGACTCGCAGGGATGCGCCACGTTCACGCCGCTGTTGCGTCACGCAAGGCAACGTAAACGTGGCGCAAGGGGCTTGTAAATGTAATCTGCCCCCTAGTGTCTAGCATTACGCAGTTCTGTAAAGTACACTCATACATAATAGTTACTCAGTCCAATGAGACCACAAAATAGAAAACAAATAAGCATAGTAGCAACGCCACTGAGAAGGAGAGCAGTGCACCTGAAATGCACAGAAGATTTTGAAATATAATTTAACTACAATGTAATTGTCAGCAGCATTATTGGCTTGCTCCATGTAAAAAACAAATATTTGCAATACAACAACACAGAGCAGGAGAAAACATAGTAGTGAGTGATGAAATAGCTACTACTATTCACCAAGCCAGGGGATCTCCAAGCCGAGCTGGTCCAGCAGGTCGCGCTCCCGGTCCAGGACGTCCGTCCAGCAGTGGGTGACCTGGCTGTAGGTGCGCTGGACCCCGGAGAGTTGGGACATGGCCCAGCACACCTTCTGCCACCGCTTCCGGCGTTCCCGGATGTTGTAGCCGCCGGCCGCGATCCTGCCGCCTCCCGCGATGGTCCTGGGCAGGCGGCGCTGGACGAAGTAGACCAGCGCGCCCACTTCCTCCGGGCTGAAGATCTCCCGTCGCGTCACCTGCTCCCCCCTCAATCGCCCACATGCTGTCCTGGCACGGGGTCCAGGACTCCTCCTCCCCGCCGCCGCTGCGTCCCTCAAGTGCCTGGGCAGCTTCACGGCGCCTGGCTTCACCATGGTCTGGGCAGGTAAGGTAGGAAGTAGAAAATTAAGAAGGAATAGGATAGGGAAGAAGAAAAGAAAAGAGTTTAAAAAGTAGTTTAAAAGTAAACAAAAATAGCAGAAAAGACAAAAATATACAGCTAGGAAAAGAGAGGGATAGATAAGAAGCAAAATCGTTCGAAAAAAACCTGAAAACAAGCAAAGGATGGCAAAGATAGCAAGAGGATAAACACCATGCCCAGACACAGGAAATGAATGAAAAACAAGATGGCCGCCCGTTCACGAGCGCGAAAGTAAGTTCGCACGCAATTTTCCTCGCGATCTCGTGCGAACTTGTACTCGCAATGCGCTTACCTCGCGAGATTATACATAGCGGGCGGAAACGGAAACACGTCACGCAAACAAAATAGCCGCACCCGTACTCGACCTTGGGGTAAATTCGTGTGTTGCGCTGCAAGCGGCTCGCGAATACTGCAAAAAAACTCGCGAAATAACACCCCGCAAAAAAATATAAAGCTCATTCGCACGAATTGGCGGCTTCCGCGGTCGGTTTTGCATGACGCCGAGCCTCGCAAATAGCGCAAAATTACCGAAAAACGATTTTTGCAAAAGCAAAACAAATGAGCAGGTGCAAAAGGTCAATCTCATGATTTGTAACGATTCCCTGTTGTGCTTCCTGAGGGGGCCCTCCAGAATTTGGTTGCCTGCTTGCAACTATTGTGTGACCCTGCTCTGACCTTAACTGTATGCCACAAAGGTCCTGATTTACAGCTAAGGGAGCAGACAAGCAGGTGCCAGGCTGGAACTTCAAATTCAGTGACACATTAATTAGCCCCTAATTCATTATTGTCAGTTGGGGCAGGGCAGGTGTTGTTAATAAACTAACCCCAAATTAATTCATGTCAGTTGAAGCAGGGCAGGTGTGCTTGCTTTCCCCGCCCATCTTCTACAGTGATGATGAACCAGAGGGTGGCATTGATGTAACAGAGGGTGGCATGGGTCAAAGAGAGGGTGGCAGTGGTGAAACAGAGGGTGCTGGGAGGCTGTGATGATGAACCAGACGTAGAAACAACATAGTCGCGACCGTTGCGAGCCGACAAGTAAGTTCGCAATTGCGAACTAGTACTAAATCCTCGCGAACTGGCAAAAACACTTGCGAACAGAAAAAAAAAAATCCGCAAATTCGCGGGAATTCGTGGATTTTGTGGATTGCGAGTTCGCAAATTCGCTAAATTCGCGAACGCCAGATTCGCAAAATTCGCCCATGCTTACGCAAAATGCAATGTATGTAGGATTTGCTAAAGATTTTGCGAATCCTACATATTCCTTATTTGCGAATTGCAAATATAGATTCACAAATAAAGGATACCTTCCCATTCATTCCTATGGGCTAGGAGGCCATAGGAATGAATGGGAAGGCATTCTCAATTTGCGATTACCAATTAGAGAATCGCAGATTGAGAATGCAATTTCAAGGTTGCAAGGTTGCCAAAAAGGACACCCTGTTGCACCCTGAAATATGCATGTGTTCACATTTTGCGCACATATGACCCCTAAGTGCATATATGTGCGACATATGGCACTTTTAAAAAGTCAAAAAAGTGCTTTTTTAAAGAAAATCGCCAATTACTACCAATTTGAAGTTGGTAGTAATTTGCAATTCCTGAAGGCCAAGTGACAAATTTCTGGTGCTTCCAGAAATGCATTTAAGGAATCGCAATTTGCAATTTCTTAATTGCATTTGCAAAATAGAGAATACAAAATTTCCTAGCTAACGTGCAGGAAAGTTTCAATTCTATTAAGGAAGTGGAGGCGAGGATTAGGCTGTCACTTTCTCCATTTATTGTACTCCAGCAGCCATTAAAAGTATAAACATTCACATCTAAACTACATTTCCCATGAACACCAGGGAAAATGGAAAAAAAAAATGTCCCATCAGTAACTGTCCAATCCCAAGCCAAGGCTCCTCATATCCTCCTCTGTTGGCCCTCTATCCTCCTCTTTCTTCCTGCGACACTTCCACAGTCATTTGCTCGTTATTCCTGCTTGCCAGCATCAGAATCTACGGCATAAATACTCTAATTAAGCCAAAAGGAAAATAACTCCTGTAAAACTCAATTAGCACTACTGGACAAGTCAATGACAAAGAAAATAACATTGTCTGCAACAGGACACATTTGAACACTTCATCATAAAGAGTTTACTTACCGCCACAACGCAGAGATTCTGGGAGTGTTCGAATGAAGACCGGGTAGGCTAATCCTCGCATCCGCCTCCTTAATAGAATTGAAACTTTCCTGCACGTTAGCTAGGAAATTTTTTATTCTATGTCAGGGGCGGAGGCTTCTGATTAGGCTAGTTCAAAGCTTATCCACCACCAACGAAGCCAGCGACACTACTGGCTTAAAGTAAAATCTCTTGAAGGTGGAGTCCGAGGACCAGTCTGCGGCTTTCAGAATGTCCTCCTGACAAGCCCCAAGGGCAAAAGCTTTAGATGCCATCGCACCTCTCACAGAATGAGCCCTAAAACGGAGATATCTATGCCAGCCTCCTCCATAACCCAGCGTACCCATCTCGCAATAGTAGGGGACAAGACTGCCCCGTGTGGTTTTGTAAGAGCAATGAACAACTGCTTTACACCATGTGGGCGTATATCTATCGTCGCCACTTCATAGGTCTTAAGTGCTCTAACCACAAATAGCTTAGGAACATCCGTGATTGCAGGATATGAAATAGAACGTGAATCGCCCTTGGTACGTCTAGAAATGTGGAAGGTGACTCCCTCTGGAGTAAAGACACGTCCTATAAGGTCTAAGGCCCTAACATCCGAGACCCTGCGACAAGAGATGAGACATAGCAACATCGCCAGCTTAGCTGAAATCTACTTCCTCGATAAATATTTGTTAGAGGGCCACTCTCGGAACAAGTTAAGGTCTTTGTTTACATCCCACAAAACATAGTAGCGTGGCTCCGGAGGAACTGATAACCTAACACCCCGCAATAGTTTGCATACCAGAGGATGTTCCCAATCGGGTGATTATCCATAGGAGCATGGCCTGCCGAGATGGCCGGCCGAAAGGTATTTATTGGCCTGTATGCTAAACCTTCACTTGCCAGTGTAGCTAAGAAGTTAAGGACATGGACAATGTCCGCCCCCATGGGATCAACTTGTTTTCGCAGACACCAACTACTCCACCGAGACCAGGCTGACCGATACCTCTTGTTGGTACTGTCCGCCCAGGATTTTGCCAGCAGCTTGGCAGCGTCCTCCGAAAGTCCCGGGACTTTCCAGCGTTGCCTGTAACCCGCCAGGCCATCAGACGCAGATTGCCCATGGTCAGAAGGTGGTGGGGATTCCCTTGAGGATCCTTGAGGAGATCGTGATCGAGGGGTAGAGGGATTGGAAAATCCCAGGAAAGTTCCATCAGAACTGGAAACCAGGCTTGCGATCTCCACGTCGGGGTGACCGGCACCAGATCCGCCTGCTGTCTCCTCACCTGGGTTGGCACTCTCATGATCATCGCAAAGGGGGAAACGCATAACCCCTCTCCTTGCTCCAGTCCTGCAGGAAAGCATCTACTGCCACTGCGTCCGGGTCCGGGCGCCAACTGCAATAGCACTTCAGCTGGGCGTCCAGACGAGATGCAAAAAGGTCCACCAAAAACGGACCCCATCTGGTCTGGATTGCCCTGAACACCTCGGGATGAAGTTGCCATAGGCTGGTGTCCTTCCAGTGACGAGACCACCAGTCTGCCACCTGATTGAATGACCCGGAAAGGTGTTCCGCCGATAGGGATATCCTGTTGGACAGGCAGTACTCCCATAGATTGCGGGCTAGATCGGACCATGCCCTGGACCGGGTTCCCCCGAGATGGTTGATGTAGCGCACCGCCGCCACATTGTCCATCTTCAAAAGGACACAGCTTTGAATCTTGTCCTTCGTCCAGCACTTCACCGCAAACAAACCCGCCATCAGTTCCAGGCAGTTGATGTGAAGGGTCTTTTCTGCGGATGACCATATTACGCCTGTAGAAACTGCGCCGCAACGCTCTCCCCAGCCCGTGCCACTGGCGTCGGACTCTATTATCAAATCTGGCTTAGACCCGAAGATCGCCCGACCGTTTCAAGCTTCCATATGCTTCCATAGCTTCCATATGCTCGATCCACCACCGTAGTTCTGTTCTCGCCTCCGTGACGACTTGAGAGTAGGTGAGACCCTTGCGAAGGTGAAAGGCCTTGAGGCGCTGAAGGGCCCGGTAGTGAAGAGGACCCGGGAATATCGCTTGGATGGATGACGACAGAAGACCTACCACCCTGGCCAGGTGCCGTAACAAAATCGTAGGTTGCGCCAGAGTTCGTCTCAACTCGTGTTTGATCTTGGATAATTTGCGAGAAGGCAGAGACAAGGTGGCCTCCACCGAGTCTATCATGAACCCTAGGAATTGCATCCTCTGAGATGGGCGAAGGTCGACCTTGCCCTCGTTGATGATGAACCCCAGGGACTCCAGAAGGCATACCGCCCTCTGAAGGTGGACCAGCAACCTCCACGAACATTGATTCAGGAGGTGCATGTCGTCTAGATAAATTATTAATCGGATGCCCTCCGAGCTGAGGCACTCCACCACCGGATTCATCACCTTGGTAAAACACCACGGAGCGGAGGACAGTCCGAAAGGAAGGGAGGTAAACTGGTAGACCTGCCGGCCCCACTGAAACTGAAGAAAACGTCTGTGTGGGGTGAAAATGGGGATTGTGAGGTAAGCATCTTTCAGTTCCAACCGGACCATCCAATCCCCTTCCTGAAGCAGGTCCCGCAGGAGGTGAATACCCTCCATCTTGAAATGGCGGTATATAAGCCACCCGTTGAACTCCTTGAGGTTTATCACAGGACGATAGCCTCCGTCCTGTTTCTCCACGAGAAAAATATTGTTGAGGAACCCCCGAGGGTGTAGATCCGACCGTACAATGGCCCCTTTCTGGAGAAGGTCTGCGACCTCTTTGTCTATTAGAGTACACTGGGCCGGTGTGAAGGCTATAGATCTGGGGTGAAAACCCTGCCTGGGAAGCTCCGAGTATTCTATGTGGAACCCTCTGACGGTCTGTAAGACCCAGGCATCGGAGGTAAGCAAAGACCTGGCTTGAAGAAAACACTGAAGTCTGCCCCCCAATCTCACACCACTCGCATTCTGAAATCTCACCTCTTTGATTATTGTAGCCGCCATCTCCTCTGCCTCTTCCACCATGGCGGCGGGGGTAACCTCTGGTCTGGTAGTGACCCCTTTGGGAGTTGCCCTGCTTGTAGGAGCCTCTGTTATAGGGCCTGCCGGTCGATCCCCCCTTCCACGACCGGCTGCGCCAAAAACACGGGGGTGAAAATACATTTAACTGACGTCTGGACCTTGTCAATGGAATTGAACGTATTCACAAACTTGCCTAATTCCTTGACAAACGGGTCTCCGAAAAGATTTCCTTCTGCCATTGGGCCTGCCTCAGACGTAGCCAGTTCCCCTAACTTGGGATCGATTTTAATTAGAATGGACCTCCTCCGCTCGGTGGAAATCGCCACATTAGCATTCCCTAGGAAAATAATTGCCCTTTGCGCCCAACCTGAGAACGTGTCTGGGGAAATTAGAGAGCCGATGCCTTGGCGTCTTCTGCCATGTCCAGAATCTTAGCCAAAGGCCCCGCCGTGTCCAAGAGTTTATCTTGGCACGCCCTCCAAGAGCGATCTATGCCTTTCTTGGGGTCTATCACTAACTTGGTTAGAAAAGTGGACATCTTGGGGTCAATCTCTGGGGTAACCATGACCTTGCCTTCTAAGGTAGGGCGCGGGCACTCTGCCCACAGGCAACTACGCACCTCCTGATCTAAAGGCTTACGAAGCCTGGTCGCCATATAGGCTGCTACCTTGGGAGCCGGAACCCATTGCGACGAGCGCGGGTGGAGCAACTTGTCCAGATTAAGCATGTCCGTGCTGGGATCTGAGGACGACGCCTGAACTGGATGGGGGGGGGGGAGCCACGAGCGCTCTGGTTCGCCATCCCCGTCCGAGGTCTGGGGGGATTCATCCGGGTCGGTAGAGGCCACATCCTTGGAAACCCCAGAGTCTCCAGTCTGCGCCCCCTCCGGGTCTGTAGGAGATTTAGAGGTTTTCGCATCCAGGAACGCCTTCTTTAAACGCGAAAAGGTGTCTGAATCTACCCCCGTGTCCACCGAGCGCTTCCGCTTAGGATCTATCGCGCTCGTAGATGGTTTGCCTGGAGGTAGGGAATTCGCTTGTCCCGAAAGGTCTTCCCTCTGGCTGAGGGTTTGGCATTGTGCTTGAAGCTGATCAATTTTCTTCTCCAGTGGCGCAACTACCCGTGACACAGCTTTCAGTATGGAGGAATCCATAACCTGGCAAAAGTGGTCATCAACCGGTAGGTACATGACCTGTTCCTCCTCCTCCTCATAACACTCTTCATACTCCATATTACCACTGATTAGCTGCCAGCTGAAAGGGGTATGATAGGGCCGGACCCTTAAATATTCAACCCACACTTAGCGGGATTATGTAAACACACTGGGACCCAGCAGCCTCCACCTATGAGGCACAGTGAAGTTAAACCTGCCTGGGCCATTCCCTTCTCTCACACCAATTTTTCTTACCCGCAGCGCGGGTGTTCAGGCTCCAGGCAAGGGTTCTGATAAGCTAATTGGCCTCAAACGCTGCCCAAAAACACAAAAAGGCTCAGTAATGACTTTCCCCGTGGCGCGCGAGTCGAAATGAGCCGCTCCCGCCGTCGGAACTGCAAAAGCGGAACTCAACGACTCACGCCCACCAGGGGGTAAAACTCAGAGGAGCAGCAGCGAAAGGGCGTGCGGTCCCCTAGCGGCGGGAGGTCGCCCGCGCACAGAGCCTCACAGACGGAAACCGCAAAAAGAGCGTAGAAACGCTCCCGCGGTCGACGAACCGAGTCAAGCTTAACCTTGAAAAGGTAAACACACACGCGCTAACAAGCGCGATACTGCACAGCCTTAACAAATGGAATCGCTGTTATAACACAGTCAGTCAGAATCAAGAAGGCAAAAACACTCATCTGTATGCTGCAGGAGCAGCGAAGAAAGAGGAGGATAGAGGGCCAACAGAGGAGGATATGAGGAGCCCTGGCTTGGGATTGGACAGTTACTGATGGGACATTTTTAGTTTCCATTTTCCCTGGTGTTCATGGGAAATGTAGTTTAGATGTGAATGTTTATACTTTTAATGGCTGCTGGAGCACAATAAACGGAGAAAGTGACAGCCTAATCAGAAGCCTCCGCCCCTGACATAGAATCGCAAATTTTGCGGTTCTCTATTTTGCAATGGCCTTTTGGGATGATACATAAAGGCTTGATACATATGGCCGTAAGTTGCTAAGGATAGAGAATAAGGCATTGCCATCTTTGACACATAGCTGCTGACCACGGCAAACCATATTTCGCCTTTGATACAAAGGCACAGCCGCCTTACAACAGGCGATACTACACTTTACCCTGAAGCACAAGAAAATGAGGCAAGCACATAGAACCAGGAACAGCAGTTATAATATAAACTGGGCTTAGAAGAATGCACACCTGAAAATTAACAGGCACAAATCGATAATTTGGATTCTTATTTTCGTAAAAAGTCAAATCTAATTGTAGGATTTTAGAATTAAACCCTAGGTGAAAGATAAGTACCTACATTGATCTGTTGAGCTGTTTCTGCTAAATGACTGCTTGTATATATTTTAAGGCTTCTGAAGCATGCGTGCAGGGCTGGAATTGGAAACAACTACTGTGGGACCCGCAAACTAGGGGCGAAGGCCTTGCATCCAAGAGGGGGAAGAGTCATGAGGTGTGGAATCTGACAGTCAACTTCTATATTTATTTTCTAAAACTCTGCCACAAAGAAATTGGCAGCAAGGACAAATGTAATAGTGAATCTGATTTGACTTACTTGATTGTCGCAAAGACTGCATTTTAAGGGTTAAGGTATCTGCTGCAGATATCTTTCTGTACCCTGCAATTTGCATAGCATATGAGTGGTCAGATAACTCTTGTGTTCAGTTCAGTTGCTGGAGAGATGCTGGGGACTGCTATATGCAGTCTAGTCACAGCTTTGACTCATCATAAGATTGAATATAGGGTTAATGTGTCTGCTGCAAAGCACAGCATGTAGCAAGCAGGTCACCTATTTGTATTTTATACAGTTAGCGCAGTAGGTTACTTCCTCTGTTGCAGAAATCCTGATGTGATGCGAGTTACAATCATTTGAAAATGGCGTACTGAGTTATTTACTGGGATCAAGGAGCTTCATGCAGACAGTAATGCATTAGTTTGAAGCCTTGTCATTTTTTTTCTCAATCTTGATATTCTAAGGTTGCTAAAAAAGGCTCTTCTGGGGAGTTATAATGAGCTATATGAAGGGTTATTTTGCATTCTTACGGTCCATACATAACTCCCACTCAAAGCTTGTAAAACTCAATACCTGTCTCCAAACCATAGTTTATCTCTCGAGTACCTGTGAAGTGACTAGCGGATTGTGTTTGCTTCCTGACATAAAGGTGTTAAACTTGCAGCTAGCTCTTAGACAGGAGAGAATCAAACAAAAGGAGTGCTGATGATCCTTCAATTGAGGTATTTGCTTTGGGCCCAACTGCACTTAACATGAAGAGGCCGTTTTCACCCACTGCGAGTAGATGCGCTGGATGCAAAGCACACAAAGAAAGTGCTGTGCTGCTGAATGCTTCCTGGTGTCGGCATCAGGACAAAGTCTGCATATGTCACTGGGGCTGGCCGGATATGACTCAATAATAGCTGTGGATCCAGGATCCGGTTAAATACTCTGCACTTCCAGCACTGATACGTTGAGATACTTAGTAAAGGTAAAAAAGCAAGTGGGTTAAAACAATTTTCTGAAAGTTCTTCCTTACTAGTCTCTCGTTTCAAATTCAAGTTAACGGTTGACTACAGAAGTGTACCACGATCAATATTGCACAGTCATAAATTACTTCAAACCTTATTGTTTTGAGTCGTTGTGTAAATATGTGGCATAATCATCACTATTATAACATGTATATTGTTTTTCATAATGCACTGAATGTGAAAGCCTGGCTCATAACGTAGTGCCATTTTCTTTCTAAATTGACTGAAAATTGAGGACGAACAAGCCTTTCCCACTGGGAACAGACAATAGAGCTGTGCCATTTGCTATCTCTTACACATTAAAACAGAGACCGATCAGAGTTCAGGTCATGCTTCGTGGTTGAAAGACTGCATCTGTGGTGACGAAGGCGTACATCAAGGTGGCGAGCCTCGAACGTGCTGCTGCTGACCATGGTCCGGTATCACTAATCCTGCTCAGTACATCCCTCTCAGAGACATCCAAGCATCCCAGCACTGTTGACCCCAGTAGTGGTTAAGCTCTGTGGGCATATCCCACTAATGTCTGGCTTTCCGCTTTATAGCTGATCCAAGTTGTGGATCAGGTCAGGACAACATCATGACACACTGCGGCTGTGGAACTGTGTTTCGGTGCTCCTTGTCCCGTTGTCCACTCCCCGGCTTGGAACTTGTATGACTGGCAGCCCCTTGTTCCATATTCATCATCTACACATGTACCTGCACCTGCACTGCTTTGGGTCCATCATATTGACATTGAAAGCAGTCACTTTTGAGAACCACCAGGAAGAAAGAAATCCTATTCCTCCTGTCTATGCCTCTCACCTGCTAGCTCACAGGCGTGGTGGACTACAGGATAATAACCTGCTGTAACTGAAACTGCTGGCCCCCTGACTTCAGCTACACTAGACTGCAGTACTGGGGAAAGACCCATAAATCTTCTCAAAGTATTGCACAGTGAATGCCCCCCTACTTTTTGTTTGTTGCAGAGGATTCTCCTGCTGAGGCGCGTTTGATTAGCGGTACAACTAAAGGCCACAAAGGGGAGTCGTAGGGGCATCCGATTTGTGTTCCCTATTGCGTATGGGCAGGCACAAGGCATGGTCTCTCCTGAGGCAGCGCAACGTGAGGATGGAAGAGCGCATGAGGACATAAGGACATCTAAAGGAAGCAATCCAATATCGACTGTTAGAAATGGTGGTCTCTAGTTAGCAATGGTTTGCACCTCTATCCAAGTAGGACCCTTGCTTCAAATCAGGGTAAGGGAGTTATGCCCTTAGACAACCCTTGCTCACCTCCGTGGTAGCTTGCCACGAGCAGACAGGCGTATCTCAGAGGCAGTGTGTAAAGAATTTGTGCACATATACAGTAACACAGTGGAAACACTGCAAATGTACACCACACCAGTTTAGAAAAATAGGAAATCTTTATCTCAACAAAACAAGACAAAACTACAAAAATCCACCATACATATATCATCAAAAATAGGTTATTCACAAAAATAAGGCTTATAGCGACAAATAGCTCCACCTGGGCCTATTATAATGTTGTGATAGATCAAAAATCCCAAAGTACGGCACCAACAATGAGGTACGCGGTGTCGGGCCCGGAGTCGCACAGACCCCAAAAATACAGTACCTTGGCAAATGATGAAAACAAAGACGGTGCACTGCATCGAGGAGGTGATGCTTCATTGGAGCAGGGCAAGATTTAAACTTGTAAAGATGGGGGGTCGGTCTTTCTCCCATCTAGGCCCCAAATCCTGGAACGCACTACCTATCGCCCTGAAATTTGAGACTGATCTATTTCGCTTTCGGAAAAGACTTCAAACTCTGCTCTTTCAATAGATCTGTCCTTTTGCATTAGCTGGTTCATTGTACTGTATTGTGTTTTTACTTTTTTTCTTCTTGTGTCTATCCCTGGCGCCGGGAAACCCACTGCGGGTAGCTGTTGCGCATTACAAGTTCAAATAAATAAATAAATAAATCGTCGGTTCCTTATGACCCCAGGGGAGGTGAAGCGTCAGTTCCTTACTGTGATGCACAGGAGGTGAGGTGTTGGTTCTTTATTGTTGTCAGGGAAGTGACATTGCGGCAAGGCTTCGGAGCCTTACCACAATGTGGTATTGGCTCCACAATGATGAAGCAGAGTCGTCGTTGAGGTCATGTCTGCGGTGCGAGTCAGGGCAATGTGTCGTGAGTGTCACGACTGGTGCCCTCGACTCCGGTACAGGCAGGGGTCTCGGTGACGCCATCAGAGGCAATACAGTGCAGCGTCAGCAGGCATCTGGCTGCAGTGTAAGTCAGGACGGTGTGCTGTGCACTTCATGAGTGGTGCCCATGGCTTCATTGCAGGACACGCCATTGCTCGCCGGTGTCAATGTTGCTTTTTTACTCTGTGCCAGCTGAAACAGCAGTTCCAGGTGCCGGAGGACCGAGTAGGTGAAGTATTTGTGTCCCTGATACTTCAGAACAGAAGGCAAGCTGTACATCAACCCCTTGGAGATCCAAAGCACAGTTCAGTCTTTGTCCTCTCCTTGACAGAAGCAGCCACTGCAGGCCAATACAGCAAAGTATCGATACAGCAATGGGGCAGTACTTCTCCTTCCAGCTTCTCCAGCTCTTCTCTTTGGCAGAGGTTCCTCTTGAGTCCAGAAGTATTCTAAAATTCTCGGGTCTGGGACCCAATGTCTATACCACATTTTCCTTTGTTCTCTTGTGACAGACAGTCTCTCAGCTCAGTCCAAACCAGTTCTGTTCTCTCTGGTCCAGCTTCTTGGAAGGAGGTGGAGACAGAATTGTGCACAGGAGATGGGTCTTATTCAGGTACTAGGAAATCTCCTCCCACTACTCTAAATGCAGTTCAGGTCTATTCAGCTCAGCTCTGAGTCATCCAGGAAAGGCGGGACACACCTCAACCCTCCCCCATGGCCATCTGCAGTGAATGTTCATCCCCAACTCCTGTCTCTCCAAAACCAGACAGTCAATACACAACCCAGCAGAGGCCCATATGATAGATAAGCAAGAAAATGTTACTTTCTAAAAGTGGCATTTTCAAACACATAATTTAAAAACCATCTTTACTAAAAAATGATTTAGTAAATTCTGAGTTTATAGAGCCTAAACTCCATTTCTCTATCTTATCCCAATGCACAGTTATACGTGTAAGATGTTACCCCCATGTTACTCTATGGGATAGATAGATTTTCAATAGTGGAAAATAAAATGCCCAGCATTTGACTAGCAGGACATGCTTCAGTACTTGTCCTACCTTTTACATTCACTGCACCCTGCCCATGGGGGTACCATGGTCTTACTTGAGGGGTACTTTCATGTAAGAAAAGGGAAGAATTAGAGCCTGGCAAGTGGGTGCACTTACCAGGTCGACATGGCAGTTCAATACTGCACACAGACACTGCAGTGACAGGTCTGAGAACTCTTTGAAAGGCTGCTTGGTTGGGGGCACAATCAGGACTGCAGGCCAACTAGCAGCATTTGATTTACAAGCCCTGGGCACACACAGTGAACTATACTAGGGATTTACTAGTAAATCATATAAACCAATCATGGAAACACCAATCCATAACACAATTTACATAGGGAGCACTTGCACTTTTGCACTGATCAGCAGTGGCAAAGTGCCCAAAGCACCGAGACCAGCAAAAGGAAATCCAGCACCCAGCAAAAAACAGGAGGCAGAGGCCAAAAATCCAGGGGAAACCATGCCAAGGATGCCAGGTCTAACATCCGCATATAACGAGATGCATTTAAACACGTTACTCGAGGACCAAAGGGCAAAGCTTATAGTCGGGGTTCAGGGTTGTAGCAGCATGAGGGGGTTTACTAGCCCCCCCAGGAGGAAGGAACTTGTGGGACGTTGCGGAAGTGGTTTGTGAAGTACGGATGCAGCTTCGTGTGAACCTCCAGCATCCCCTTTACCTTATTCAAGCTTGAAGTCTCTGAGGAACAATATAGCCTTCCTTTCAGCATCCAATGAAGTGACTCTCAAGTGATATTGCAATGAGAGTGTGAGCACCAATCAAAATTTGCAAGAGGCAACAAAAGCTTCAACCTGACCACATCTATCCTAATGCAAGGGGCAGCAGACTATTTCCAGAGACAGGCTACATCAGGAGATGCATCATCAGGAGGGGCAGCATCAAAACACTGGAGGACATTGGGGAATGTCCTAGTAGAACAGAGCCTTCTTGCTATACCACACCAGAGCTGTCCCCTGATCCACCTGCTCTTGGAAATGGAGCTCCAGAAAACATTTCAATGGTGCGTCCTAATCCGGTAAATACCCTCTCTACAACCTATCTTGCAGCCACGGCTGGTAGTAGGTGTAACTGCAGGGCGGTGACATAGGGAGGGGGAGGGGCAGGGTGGGGGATTGTAATGTATGGATTACGGACTTTAACAGGTAAATAAACATATTAATAAAATAAAACAAATTTTGTTGCGCGCACTGCATCACATTTGGTGATGCAGTGCACACAACGAAATTTGTTTTATTTATTTATATGTTTACTTACCTGTTAAAGTCCGTAATCCATACATTACTACCCCCCACCGTGCCCCTTCCCCTCCCACGTCACCGCCCTGCAGTTACACCTACTACCGGCCGTGGCTGCTATCTTGACAACCCACCATTTCCTAACAGAATAACAGCATGTCTATTTTATTGGCTGCCTGCCTCAAGGGACCCCAAAAGGAGAGGGGGACTGTGTACCCAGCACATGGAGCATTAGAGTCAAAGTTCCCCAGCTCTGTTCAACTCCCTGAATGCCATAGCTCATCAGATGACATCTGGCAATTTCCCTGAGAAGAGCAGAGACCAGATTGGTGATCTTCCAACCTCCCCAACTTATGTCCAGTCCCGGAGGGCAGCATAATGTCAAGCTCCTTCTGTGTAAACCACTGTGTGAGGCTATATTACAAGATCTTAGGGGCTCTCAGGAAGATGAAAATCTCACAGGAGAAAGCCCACAAGAAGACAAATGAACAACTGGGTCAGATTAAAGCCAGCTTTCAATAGCTTACCTATCAAATATTTCAAGAGGAACAAAAGGTCTCAGACTTGGAGGAATTTAGGTATAATCAAGAAACCATGACTTTGAAAATCCAATCGGAACTGGCGGAACTCCAACTGAAGCTAGATGACCCTGAAAACAGACCTTGCCAGTCTAATCTGTGATTTGTAGGAATTCTGGAGAACCCTGAAAACAGTCAGACAGTTACCAAGTTAATCGTGGACCTTATCAACAAACATGTGTGCCCAGGAATGGCACGCAAGATACAGACAGTACAATTACCTGGGCACACAATGTTTCAGCAGTACAATCCTTCAGTGCTAAATATCCATACACTTGTGTATCAAAGAGTGGATCCTGTCACAAGCCATCAAGAGCAAAGCATATTGGACTTCACACAATTTTTCTTTTCAAATCTTTTCATATATGTCAATATCGGATGCAAAGCGGCGCAGGGACTTCACAGAACTGATTGATTACTTCAAGAGACAAGCGTTGCCTACAAAGCATGTTTCTTTTCACTCTATTGACCAGGCCAAAGATTTTCAGCAGTCAATTTGGAGGTCCAAGGTGGAGGGGGGGGAGGCAAGAAACAACACTTTTTTGATATAATATTTTTCTTTGTTACTGAGCGATATTATCTTATTATTACATTTGTTTAAAAGCTTGCATTTCTTTAGCCATGTTTTGGCCTAGCCCCATGTAACTTCGTTATACATTGGCTCGCCCCCTAATACCATCATTTTCAGCCTCATGGAGTGCTATGTCAAGGCATTCACCCAAGGAGAAAGGGTACGGGACGAGGGGGTCGGCAATCAAGGGTAGGTGGGTGACTGCTTTGGAGGTAGCGTAGGATGGGTGGGGTTCCTGGGTCAATCGGAGAGGGTTGGGTGTATTGGGACACTTTTGGTCAGGAAAGCGCAGGTAGAGAGCTCTGGTGCCTTTTTTTTATGAAGCATGGTTGCAGTTCACCACTGTGGCCAAGGGCAGTAAGCAGCTTGGGTGAAACATTTTTGGGATTTTTTCCCTAAAAGGGACGAACCATGCAGGGTATTTCAGGACACTGTATTGGAAGGGCTAGGAAGAGGATGGTCCAGCCAGCTGATACTTCCCCTTCATGAACCTTAGATATCTTAGAACGGTATTGTGTAACACCAATGGTATCAATAACCAAGTTAAGTTCAGGTCTATGCTCGAGTAGCTAAAGGCGTCCTAAACGCAGATTATGCTTTTTCATGAAACTCATTTTAATACACTGAACAAACTACCTAAGACTCCAAGCTTCATTTCACATGCCTTCCATGTGCCAGCTAGTATGGCTGTCGGGGGGTGGCGATCCTGATCTTGCGGGAATTCTCAGGTGAAGTGCAGCAGGTGGGTAGAGATCCAGGGGGACAGTGGTAAGCTTGAGGGTGATGGACCAACTTATTCATCTGGTTAGCTTCTATGACTTGATAGTGGACAATGTAACTTCCCTCAGCGAAGTGTATAATATAATGCTCCCACCGTCTGGGCTACTGGTAATAGAGGGCGAGTTTAATACCATACTGCATGTTAGACTAGATTCTTCACGTAGCAATACACAACAAAACAAACCAAGGGTTTCACACTTTTTAGCTAAAATAATTAGCGATCTAGCTCTAACCGACCCTTGGCGACTAGATCGCCCCCGGGGGTAAGAAAACATCTCCTTCTCTAAACTTTTTAATTTGGCTCAAGAATTGATTTTTTCTAATATCCCACCAATGGGCCACAAATAAACCTTGCATATTATCAAATCTCTTTTTGGACCATTCGATCCTTTCGATAGACATAGTTGTTAATGCCAATCGGGTTGACTGTCTGCATTGGCCGTTCAATACATTGCTGCTGACAGATGAGAGTTGGCTCATGGTTATGCGGTCTGCCCTAGATGAATACTTCTTGAGAAATATAGGTTCAGCTTTTACCTTCGCAGTTTGGGGGTGTGCAAAGCTTTTAATAGGGGTGAGGTGATCTGCTATAAAGCTCACATCTGTAAGTTAAGAAGGGAAAAGACACCAGCTTTACAGCTCGAACTTGATCAAGCTACGTTGGCTCACAACACAATTCATTCTCAAGCTTCACCGGACAGAGTTGCACAAGCAAGTCTGCACCTGAGAGATCATTACATGTCCCAGGAACACGTAAACCAAAATACTTGTTTCCAGATGTATTACAAAGAGAGCAAGTATGCCAGGCAGGTTATTGGCCTGGTCCTTCAAGAAAAAAAGGAACAATGAGTCCATCAAAAAAATTCATGATGAGGCCAGGAACCGGATGGTCGATTAACCCAATTGTTTAAGCAAAGGATTTCTAGAGCGCTACACAAATCTGTACGTTTCCACCTCTACAACTACTACAGTGCTAATAGAGGAGTATTTACTGCCAACCGAGCTGCCTTTTACTCATTAGGGAACTCCAGGCCTCAGCCATAGCCCCTATTACACTTGCCTAAGAGAAATACGCAATCAAAACATCACCAAATGGTAAAGCAGGTGATAACAATGGTCTACCTGTCGAAATCTACAAGCTCTTTGTGGCCCAGTTAGCTGAATTCTTAGTCACTCTATTCAATTAAATTCTCAATGGCTATCAGGAGCTCAGCTCTTTTATTTCGGAATCAATAATCAGCTTCCTAAAGAAGGATAACTCACCTGACGGCCTGTCTCCTATTGTCCCATTATTCTTTTGAAGGGTGAATATAAGCTCTTCACAAAACTCAGAGCTTCTAAGTTAGCCCCTTTTGCAAAAACAGTGGTCCGCAGGGATCAATTTGTGTTTTTTACATGCTAAATTGATCTCATTAAATACCAACGTTCTGCTGCTGGCAATAGATTATTTTACATGCGATAATATTAAGGCAGCCATCATCATGCTCCATTCTAAAAAAAGCCTATGATCTTGTGCAATGGGAAGTTTTATTTACCATCTTGCTTTGGTTTGATCTCCCCTCACAATTGGTCCATGTATTGGAAAATCTATATAGTAAGGCAGAGGCTAAAGTGGTAATCAATTCACAAGTGGCAGGGTCCGTGACCATTAGCAGAGGCACACAGTAGGGGAACTCCATGTCCCCAGTTCTATTTGCCCTCTTCATTGAACCTTTAGCAGCCACATTACGGTAAGATCCTCTGATTAAGCCCTCCCCCGCAAGGTGCACCTAAGTTTAAGCTCTTTGTGGGTGACATGCTTTTTTAGGAGCAAATGTTGCTAGAGCTTACGCCAAAAGTCAGACTATCATGGGCTTTGGGGGATATAAAATATCTTTTTCTAAATCTTTTATTGTTCTAAGGTTACTAGAAAGGATTTCTTTCAATAATAATACATTTATAAGTATATACATTCCCAACTACTGTGCTACATTTTAAATTCTGATTTGCAGCTTTTAACATATAATGCCTACTAGTATGGATGACATGACTCCTACACCTTGTATCTCTCATTGTCTTAAGTATCTTTTCCTATGCATTGATTTAGACACTTGAATGATTCTTTGTCTCTGTTTAATATGTGTGTGTGATTTAAAGGCTCTGACACCCTACATAATGCTATAAAAGTAATGAAATAAAAGTGGTAGCAGGAAAGTTGCTGCAGGGAAATGCTGGCTAACTTTGGAGGGTGGATAGGATGGAACAGTGGAGAATGAGGTCATTTGGGTGGAAGCACCAACAAATATTGTCACACTGGTGCTACCAATGCCATTGTCAGCCCTGGAAAAGTAGGTCTAGCTTTGTTGACATGGAGGCCTTGGGGCTCCCGTTCTCCCCAGGGTACTTAAAAGCTAATAATACTATTTAAAAAGGAAGGGTCAGCAAACTCAGCCTATCGAAGTTTGGGCGGCTGTTAAACTCCCAGATTATCTGAAGATCTTGGTGATAAGCAGTTCAGCTGAAGAAGGTTGTATAGGACTAATGAAAACCCATGCTAAAAACATTTACACAATTTAACATTTTTCTTTTTTTTATTGTTCATTGTCAATGGTTTCCTATAAAATACTGTCCTTTTACTTTCTCTGTATAAAAATGAAAAACAGGTGCCCTTAGCCACACTTTGGTCCCCACTTACGTTTGGAATATTGTGGTGTATGTTGAATCTGCAGGTCAATGTGCGATGTGCCTTGCAAAATGCTGGTGAAACTAACAAAATTATAGCATTGAGGATGTTATCTTACGTGCATTAAATTTCCCCAAACGTTACCCTGGGAACGCCCATTTGTCAAGAGGACGTGTTCAGTATTAAATATATCTGTCTAGGGTATTGTCAGTCCTTACAGTTTTAATTTGATAATTTTAACTATATATTTAATAGATGAATACATAAAGACCCATTAAAGTTATCAAAAAGAGGAATTAAATTATTCAGACTGTCCACACTTATGCAGTTGAACTGATAAGTTTGTAAAGAAAGGACCAAGCTGATGATTTAAATGATTGGCAAGATAGCAGACCTTTAAATGGTAGAACTTCTGACCAGGGTTTCTGTAGAGACTATCGACTTCCACATTTTTAGGCATCAAAATATTTATTTATTTATTTATTTATTTATGGGATTTTTAATGCGCAACTAATACCCTAGGGTGTCTAGGCGCAATGAGATGCTCTAGGATACACAAAATTCAGGACAGGAACTTATTGATTAAATAGCCAAGTTTTCAGGGCCTTACGGAAGGCAATGAGTGTTGGTGCTGTTTTAATATACAAGGGGAGTGTGTTCCACAGTATGGGGGTCGCTACCAGGAAGCGTCTATCTCCCCATGTGGCCGTTCTTGTTCGGGGAACATGCAATAGGTGGCTTGCTGCTGATCTTAGATTCTTTCCAGGTATGTACACCTGAAAAGCTTCCTTACAACAATGTAGATGGACAAAATATGGAAGGTAGGTGCACTGCAGGAGGCAAGGGTT
Organism: Lissotriton vulgaris; assembly: GCF_964263255.1. NCBI lineage: Eukaryota > Metazoa > Chordata > Amphibia > Caudata > Salamandridae > Lissotriton > Lissotriton vulgaris. The sequence continues at coordinate 788,829,531 of NC_141687.1, read as the reverse complement.
TACTATTCTTAACTAGACATATACGTACCTGGAGAAATACTTATATATATATATATACATTACCTACTGGCGGTCGCCAGTAGGTATATATAGTTAGGATTTTTTCTCTATGGGATTTTTGAAAATACTATGTCTAATAACTTTGGCGTTTGTGGACGGAATCGTCTGAAATTTTCAGGAAAATGGCACATTTTGTTTCTGAGCAGGCCCTGAAAATTTGGGGGGGTTTCGTCAAGGGGGGGGGCGAGAAAAAAGGGGGGTCCCAAAACGCGTTTTTCCCATTCATTTTTCCATAGGGCGTTTGGCCTCACTTTTAGCTCGAACGGCTGAATGGATTTGCACGAAACTTGGCATAATTGTAGGGACTGTTAGCCCAATGTGCCTTTGCTAGGTCTCAATACATGTGCTCCAGTGGATTTTGAGAAATTAACGTTTTAAAAAACAGATATATCTGTGACAGCGTCCCGGGTAGCGCTCCGGTTCGCGTACTTTTTGCGTAACGGAACTTTGCGAAGCGAAGCTGATTGGCTCTCCGGTGTCTGTCAACATTCTAAACAGTCCGGAGCGGCCGCCATCTTGTCTCTCGGTAGGATCGAGAGACAAGAGGTGGTGAAAAACGAAGGGGGAAATGAAGGAAAGGGGGCAAGGTAGACCCCTTCTGACCCCCTAGGATTGATGAGGGGGATATTAAAGTGCCCCGCGGGGCAAAAAAAAAAAATTTTTTAAATTGCGATTTTTCGCCGTAGAGACGCGTCCCGGTACGCGAACCGGGCAGCTAACCGGGCAGCTAACCGGGCAGCTAACCGGCAGCGTAACGGGAGTCTGAGGAGAAGCTGATTGGCTGTCAACATTGTAAACAGTCCGGAGCGGCTGCCATCTTGTCTCTCGGTAGGATCGAGAGACAAGAGGTGGTGAAAAACGAAGGGGGAAATGAAGGAAAGGGGGCAAGGTAGACCCCTCCTGACCCCCTAGGATTGATGAGGGGGATATTAAAGTGCCCCGCGGGGCAAAAAAAAAAAAAAAAAATTGCGATTTTTCGCCGTAGAGGCGCGTCCCGGTACGCGAACCGGGCAGCTAACCGGCAGCGTAACAGGAGTCTGAGGAGAAGCTGATTGGCTGTCAACATTGTAAACAGTCCGGAGCGGCCGCCATCTTGTCTCTCGGTAGGATCGAGAGACAAGAGGTGGAAAACAAAAGGTGTAAATGAAGGAAAGGGGTAAGGTAGACCCCTCCTGACCCCCTAGGATTGATGAGGGGGCTATTAAAGTTCCCCGCGGGGCAAAAGAAAAAAAAATTGCGATTTTTCGCGGTAGAGGCGCTTCCCGGTACGCGAACCGGGCAGCTAACCGGCAGCGTAACGGGAGTCCGCCATCTTGTGTTTTTGGAGCGTCCGGTTTGCGTACCAGGTAGCGTTCCGGTAAGCGTAACAAGGGGAAAACCAAGAGAAACAGTAAAATAAAATTTAAAGGAATAGATTTCCACCAAACTTGGCAAAATTGTAGGGACTGTTTGTTTGATGTGCCTTTGCAAGGCCTCAAGATATGTGCACGTGTGGATTTTGTCTAATTAAGGTTAAAAAAAATATATATATCTGTAAGCGTGCTCCGGCGCGCTTACGTTACGGGTTTTGTTTGCGCTGCAGAGCCGATACGTCACGGTTATGCGACGCGTCATGAGGCGTCTCACGTGGCTACATGATACGTCACGTAATAAAGAATATATTTTACAGCTATAGATATTAGCTTTTAAAAAACCAATGAGATTCACTGAAAAAACCATAGGTTATAGACCATATATAGTTAGGAATTTGCATTTACAAAACCTTGAAAATTCACTGAAAAAACCATAGATTAGAGACCATATATAGTTAGCTGGACATTTTATTGATATAAAACCAATGAAATTCCATATATAGTTAGTTGCACTAACTATATATTGCGCACCCGTAATCCACTGCTGATGATGTCACATATTACATCATTCATGACATGGTCAGTGACATCACTGATGACATCACTGATGACAACTCAAATGACATCACTGACAACATCAGATCATGATATCATTCATGTGATAATACGATGAACCTCTTCAGACTCTAATATAACCTTAGATACAATCAGTGTAAACAGACACTCACAGACTGTCACTCATCCATGAAGTTACTCATACATCTACTCAGTCATGCAAAGAATCAATCACACCTCCATTTCCGCAACTATACAGTTATACACACCTTACTAATTCAAACATATTGTAACACATATTTAATCTCCTTTTTTTTTTTTTTTTAAATGTTTTTATTCAGTTCTTGGCAGTTCATTCATAACAATCATTACAGAAAATCAAAAAAACAGAATGATAAGCTGAACAAAAAAAAAAAAAATTTTTACAACAATATAGCATCCTCTCAAGAAAGAATAAAGCCTGAAAGAAGAAATTTCATATCAAAAAACATACATAGAGATTTAATCAAAATATGTCCCCCATATTTTTTCAAATTTACGGAGTCCCCCAATCCTTTGTGCATATTTAAGTTCACTTTTCCTTACTCTCCTCATTTTCTCATACCATTCATCCAAAGAGGGTACTACATCTGTTTTCCAATACTTAAGAATCAGTGATCTGGCCACCGCTACAATAATATATACCAGTTTTACTAGTGACTCAACCAGATTAAGTTCTGGATCAATACCAAATATAATCAGTCTTTCATAATTAATAATCGTACATTGCATATGAAGTGAAAGCAAAGAAAAAATGCCCTCCCAGAAGGCCCCAATTCGGGGGCATAAGGCTACTATATGAGACCAATTAGCCAAATCTGGTCGAGAACATCTAAAACAGATGGGAGATGAATTACTAAACATTCTGGCAATGACTGCAGGTGTATAATATAGCAGCCATTTACTAAAAAACAGCATTCGCCTCCAGTTAGCGCCTCTCAATACCGAGAAATTAAACTTATTTAATGTTTTCCACATATTGACTGTTAAGTAGAGACTTTCATGTTTCTGCCATTTTTTAGTTGCTTTAGTGCTCAGATCCTCCTCTCTACTCTGTGCTAGGACTCTTCTCCATTTTCCTGGTTTCATAAATAGTGAAGACCAAAAGAGATCATTGGATAAATCTGAGGCTTGACTGATCTGTACTAAATCAATTTGAACAAAAACTTTATATAGTAGATTATAAGAACCCATAAGAAGAAAAATGATTGGCAAGATAGCAGACCTTTAAATGGTAGAACTTCTGACCAGGGTTTCTGTAGAGACTATCGACTTCCACATTTTTAGGCATCAAAATATTTATTTATTTATTTATTTACTTATGGGATTTTTAATGCGCAACTAATACCCTAGGGTGTCTAGGCGCAATGAGATGCTCTAGGATACACAAAATTCAGGACAGGAACTTATTGATTAAATAGCCAAGTTTTCAGGGCCTTACGGAAGGCAATGAGTGTTGGTGCTGTTTTAATATACAAGGGGAGTGTGTTCCACAGTATGGGGGTCGCTACCAGGAAGCGTCTATCTCCCCATGTGGCGGTTCTTGTTCGGGGAACATGCAATAGGTGGCTTGCTGCTGATCTTAGATTCTTTCCAGGTATGTACACCTGAAAAGCTTCCTTACAACAATGTAGATGGACAAAATATGGAAGGTAGGTGCACTGCAGGAGGCAAGGGTTTACTATTCTTAACTAGACATATACGTACCTGGAGAAATACTTATATATATATATATACATTACCTACTGGCGGTCGCCAGTAGGTATATATAGTTAGGATTTTTTCTCTATGGGATTTTTGAAAATACTATGTCTAATAACTTTGGCGTTTGTGGACGGAATCGTCTGAAATTTTCAGGAAAATGGCACATTTTGTTTCTGAGCAGGCCCTGAAAATTTGGGGGGGTTTCGTCAAGGGGGGGGCGAGAAAAAAGGGGGGTCCCAAAACGCGTTTTTCCCATTCATTTTTCCATAGGGCGTTTGGCCTCACTTTTAGCTCGAACGGCTGAATGGATTTGCACGAAACTTGGCACAATTGTAGGGACTGTTAGCCCAATGTGCCTTTGCTAGGTCTCAATACATGTGCTCCAGTGGATTTTGAGAAATTAACGTTTTAAAAAACAGATATATCTGTGACAGCGTCCCGGGTAGCGCTCCGGTTCGCGTACTTTTTGCGTAACGGAACTTTGCGAAGCGAAGCTGATTGGCTCTCCGGTGTCTGTCAACATTCTAAACAGTCCGGAGCGGCCGCCATCTTGTCTCTCGGTAGGATCGAGAGACAAGAGGTGGTGAAAAACGAAGGTGGAAATGAAGGAAAGGGGGCAAGGTAGACCCCTTCTGACCCCCTAGGATTGATGAGGGGGATATTAAAGTGCCCCGCGGGGCAAAAAAAAAAAATTTTTTAAATTGCGATTTTTCGCCGTAGAGACGCGTCCCAGTACGCGAACCGGGCAGCTAACCGGGCAGCTAACCGGCAGCGTAACGGGAGTCTGAGGAGAAGCTGATTGGCTGTCAACATTGTAAACAGTCCGGAGCGGCTGCCATCTTGTCTCTCTGTAGGATCGAGAGACAAGAGGTGGTGAAAAACGAAGGGGGAAATGAAGGAAAGGGGGCAAGGTAGACCCCTCCTGACCCCCTAGGATTGATGAGGGGGATATTAAAGTGCCCCGCGGGGCAAAAAAAAAAAAAAAAAAAATTGCGATTTTTCGCCGTAGAGGCGCGTCCCGGTACGCGAACCGGGCAGCTAACCGGCAGCGTAACAGGAGTCTGAGGAGAAGCTGATTGGCTGTCAACATTGTAAACAGTCCGGAGCGGCCGCCATCTTGTCTCTCGGTAGGATCGAGAGACAAGAGGTGGAAAACAAAAGGTGTAAATGAAGGAAAGGGGTAAGGTAGACCCCTCCTGACCCCCTAGGATTGATGAGGGGGCTATTAAAGTTCCCCGCGGGGCAAAAGAAAAAAAAATTGCGATTTTTCGCGGTAGAGGCGCTTCCCGGTACGCGAACCGGGCAGCTAACCGGCAGCGTAACGGGAGTCCGCCATCTTGTGTTTTTGGAGCGTCCGGTTTGCGTACCAGGTAGCGTTCCGGTAAGCGTAACAAGGGGAAAACCAAGAGAAACAGTAAAATAAAATTTAAAGGAATAGATTTCCACCAAACTTGGCAAAATTGTAGGGACTGTTTGTTTGATGTGCCTTTGCAAGGCCTCAAGATATGTGCACGTGTGGATTTTGTCTAATTAAGGTTAAAAAAAATATATATATCTGTAAGCGTGCTCCGGCGCGCTTACGTTACGGGTTTTGTTTGCGCTGCAGAGCCGATACGTCACGGTTATGCGACGCGTCATGAGGCGTCTCACGTGGCTACATGATACGTCACGTAATAAAGAATATATTTTACAGCTATAGATATTAGCTTTTAAAAAACCAATGAGATTCACTGAAAAAACCATAGGTTATAGACCATATATAGTTAGGAATTTGCATTTACAAAACCTTGAAAATTCACTGAAAAAACCATAGATTAGAGACCATATATAGTTAGCTGGACATTTTATTGATATAAAACCAATGAAATTCCATATATAGTTAGTTGCACTAACTATATATTGCGCACCCGTAATCCACTGCTGATGATGTCACATATTACATCATTCATGACATGGTCAGTGACATCACTGATGACATCACTGATGACAACTCAAATGACATCACTGACAACATCAGATCATGATATCATTCATGTGATAATACGATGAACCTCTTCAGACTCTAATATAACCTTAGATACAATCAGTGTAAACAGACACTCACAGACTGTCACTCATCCATGAAGTTACTCATACATCTACTCAGTCATGCAAAGAATCAATCACACCTCCATTTCCGCAACTATACAGTTATACACACCTTACTAATTCAAACATATTGTAACACATATTTAATCTCCTATACGATCCCTAATACAAGTTCACAATGATCCATACAGCCACTCACACATTCACTGGCTCTTATGCACGGTTATATATGTCAACTCTCACATGCACTGTGTTTTACATATGTACTTACTTTGACATGTGGCACTGAGATATCCATTCACTCACCAATACACTCATGCACACAGTCAACCGCCCATGCAGCTGTTTCCACATGCACTTTTGAACCCATACATCTAGTGAATCAACTGCTCACACATCTATGCACAGAGTCATACACCTCCCAGCCACTGATACACATACTCAGTCTCCCATACAAATACTTGGGCAACCAATGAATATCCCATATAGTTACTCATATAGCTACTGATTAACACATTCAGCAGTTTACAGAACAACAGACATAATGATGCACAAATTAAGACAGTTTAGTCACTAACCCATGCACTCAGTGAGACACATTTAATCACTCTCTCATACAGTCAGTCATGCACCTACTAAATTCTTCATCCAGACACTTATACATCCACTCATTCTTCAATATGAAAGACATATTTTAACTTTACAGAAACATACAGTCATTGGATAATGTCGTCAGTGATGTCATTTGAGTTGTCATCAGTGATGTCATCAGTGATGTCACTGACCATGTCATGAATGATGTAATATGTGACATCATCAGCAGTGGATTGCGGGTGCGCGATATATAGTTAGTGCAACTAACTATATATGGAATTTCATTGGTTTTATATCAATAAAATGTCCAGCTAACTATATATGGTCTCTAACCTATGTTTTTTTCAGTGAATATATATATATATATATTTTTTTTTTTAACCACCAAAGTAATCCCGTTACCGAGGGCACACTTCTCACAGCTGGTGCGAGTTCCAGGGATGGGCTTTCTCTGTAATTAATTCACCACCAAATGAAATTATACTCGCACTCCACCAGGATGTCGTTTTATGGCAGGTTTATTTTAACAGTGTACCATTGCAGCACACTGCTATTAACCTACGCGTTTCAATCTTACGATCTTGATCACGGTTACAAACATTTGTCCCATACCAGCATTAAGAACTGCTCATGAGCTGGTACATGAAATAAATGAAGACAACATTTCAGACACTCAAATGTTAAATGAAATGGGACAGGCAACCAGTGGTCACCCATGCACAAACTTCAAAAAACAGTCGAAATTTTGCCCTATATTACATCTGGGCAATAAAATCGACATCTTTTATGATCTGGTAAATGAGGAATTGGATAAATTGAGTAACATCAATACAAAGCAAAAAGAAAATTTGACGACAGAAGAACGGAAAGCATTGGAGGCGTTAATGGCAAATGAAAATCTGGAAATCAAACCCGCCGATAAAGGCCGGAATATAGTAATCCAAAACAAAGAGGATTATATTAAGGAAGCAATGCGCCAATTAATGGACACCAACAACTATAAAAGGTTGAATAAAAATCCAATCAATGAAATGATAAAGGACCTAGAAACTCGATTAAAAAACTGGCAAGACTCAGGTCTATTAAATGACAATGAAGTGCAATTCCTTAACAACCAAACCCTGATCACGCCAACGCTGTACTTTCTCCCGAAAGTCCATAAGACACTGAATAAACCCCCTGGGAGACCGATTATCCCCAGCTGTGGGTCTCTATATGAGAATGTCGCTATCTATGTTGACCACTTTTTAGCCCCAATTGTGCCCACCTTACCCTCGTATATAAAAGACACAGGGGATTTCCTCAGACACTTGATGAATATTGAATGATGGATGGTTACCGGCTGGTAACCATAGACGTCGTATCTCTTTACACCTCGATAAATCATGAACTGGGCCGAACAGCAGTAAAATACTTTCTAAAACAAAAACCGATAGAACAATTGAAGCATTGTGGTATGCTTGTTGAAACGGTAGAGATGTGCCTTAAAAACAATGTTTTTCTTTTCAACAAGGTACACTATACTCAAGTCTGTGGTACAGCAATGGGAGTTTCCTTCTCTCCAAGCTACGCCAACCTAGTTATGGGTTGGTGGGAGAAAATGGTAGCTTGGAGAGAAGGAAATGACCGATACGCAGCCAGAGTGATTCACTGGTTGCGATTCATAGACAAGCTATTCCTAATATGGAATGGACCAATCAATTAATTTCTGGAATATATGGAAATCCTGAACAACAACGAAATAGGATTGAAATTCACATACAGCATAAGTACAAGTGAAATAGTATTCCTAGATACAAGAGTATATGACCACAATGGTCAGCTAGAAACAACAGTCCACAGAAAAATAACAGCCACGAACAGCATACTACATGGACAAAGTTTTCATCCTGAAGCACTGAAAAAGAATATAATTTATGGGGAATTCATCAGGATGAAGAGGAATTGTTCAAATCAAGGTGAAATGGATAAGAAGTTTAAAGAAACTGCAGCCAGATTCAGCAAAAGGGGATACAAAAAATACGACATCGAACGAGGTGAAAAGAGAGCAAGAGAAAAGAATCGAATTGAAACATTGATCCCACAAAGAGAATTAGAAACTGAACCAACCACAAAGGAACCAATCAGAATGATATTGACTTACACTAAGGAGAGCCACTAGATACGAAAAACACTACAAAAATACTGGCATTTTCCTCCAAAAGATCCGGACATAGGCAAGGAACTTGGCCAATTTCCTCAAATGACATTCAGAAAAGCACCGTCTTTGTTGGACGAATTGGTTAATAGCCACTTTGAAGAAAAGAAGAAAAAATCGAATAATTGGCTAGATGGAAGACGGAATGGCTTTACCAAATGTAGCCAATGTAAGGCCTGTCAAGTGGGCTGCAATTTATCCAAAATAAAGGACCCGAAAGGAAAAATCTTCACTGTGGAAGGCACTATCACCTGCAAAAAAACACATGTGGTGTACGTATTACAATGTTTTTGTGGCAAAAGATACATCAGAAGCACCATCTGTCCTCTACACAAAAGAATATTGGAACATATCAGAGCAATTGACAATCGTGATCTAAGCTATGCCATGGCTAAACACATGCTAACTCATGAAAAAGAAAAAAGAACATCGAAGGATATGACGTACAGTGGACTAGCAACAGTACAGATAAAAGAGAGAGATGGAAATAGGCTGATGACCTTACGTCGATTGGAATCAAGACTTATCATTCGATTTAAAACAAAAACCCTGGTGGGTTGAACAGGGATGAAGAACTTTATGTGCACCTTTGAGTAATCTTTACCACCTTAGATACGTTCTGGTCAATACTAAGACAAATGTGGGTCAACAATGTACAATGTATATATGTCTCAGAATTTGGGCACTAAGTCCACGCGCAACATCATGTTTAAGAATGCAATGTTTTTTCTAAAATATGTATTAACATGCTATCATACTATGGATGCATGTAGTAATGTTTATCCGTCTTAACTCACTGAGAGATCAAACATGAAATACTCTGTGATGTTCAACAAAGCGCAAGTATAAATTAACTTAGACAAATACATCTGTACAGACCAGTACCAGTATTACAATGCAATCATGTATATACCGCAAATTTGATATGAAACAAATGTAATTATTGCAATATGTAACTACCAGTACCATAATGCATCATAATAGTGCTGTCATGACTATCTGGTATAAAAGATTGAAACTAAGGAGGGACAAATGTTTGTCACCGTGATCAAGATCGTAAGATTGAAACGCGTAGGTTAATAGCAGTGTGCTGCAATGGTACACTGTTAAAATAAACCTGCCATAAAACGACATCCTGGTGGAGTGCGAGTATAATTTCATTTGGTGGTGAAATATATATATATATATTCACTGAAAAAACCATAGGTTATAGACCATATATAGTTAGGAATTCGCATTTACAAAACCTTATTTTACTCACACAAAACCATTGAAATTCCATATATAGTTAGTTGCACTAACTATATATCGCGCACCCGCAATCCACTGCTGATGATGTCACATATTACATCATTCATGACATGGTCAGTGACATCACTGATGACATCACTGATGACATCACTGATGACATCTCAAATGACATCACTGATGACATCACTGATGACATCTCATTTGACATTACTGATCACATCACTGATGATATCATTCATGTGATAATACGATGAACCTCTTCAGACTCTAATATAACCTTAGATACAATCAGTGTAAACAGACACTCACAGACTGTCACTCATCCATGGAGTTACTCACACACCTAGTCAGTCATGCAAAGAATCAATCACACCTCCATTTCCTCAACTATACAGTTATACAAACTTTACTTATTCAAACATATACTAACACATATTTACTCTCTTATACAATCAGTCAGTCAAGAGGTCTTTATTCGATTCACATCATAAAAGACAAATACATATATATTTTAAAAAAACAATTCATTTTACATATAAGATAATAAATACATTACATTTAAAAGCAAGTTTAAAAAAGTATTAAATTTTTAGACATTGATGAACGAGAAGACCCCTTGCTACATAAAACAGTGCTACTTTAAACAAATAGTCATAAAAACTATACAATAAAAACATCATTTGCCAAGGTTACGGGTTTGGATTGACCACGCCCAACTCACAAATTTTGCTACACCAATAGCGATGGAGGGGGAAGTATCAGTTTTGAGTATCCTAAACGCTGCAAGAGCAGATCTGGTGCCTAGTAACCGACAGACTGGTAAAAGCCAAACTTTCCTGGGTAACAAATACATAGGGCAGCAGAAAAAAAGATGTTCAATATTTTCCACTGCTGTTACACAGAAGGGACACTTATCACTACCACCAGTATATAATCCCTGATACAAGTTCACAATGATCCATACAGCCACTCACACATTCACTGGCTCTTATGCACAGTTATTTATATATGTCAACTCTCACATGTACTGTGTTTTACATATGTACTTACTTTGACATGTAGCACTGAGATATCCATTCACTCACCAATACACTCATGCACACAGTCAACTGCCCATACAGCTGTTTCCACATGCACTTTTGAAATCATACATCTAGTGAATCAACTGCTCACACATCTATGCACAGAGTCATACACCTCCCAGCCACCCACACACACACTCAGTCTCCCATACAAATACTTGGGCAACCAATCAATAACCCATATAGTTACTCATATAGCTACTTATCAACACATGCAACAGTTTACAGAACAACAGACATAATGATGCACAAATTAAGACAGTTTAGTCACTAACCCATGCACTCAGTGAGACACATTTAATCACTCACTCATACAGTCAGTCATGCACCTACTAAATCCTTCATCCAGACACTTATACATCCACTCATTCTTCAATATGTAAGACATATTTTAACTTTACAGAAACATACAGTCACTGGATGTTGTCATCAGTGATGTCATCAGTGATGTAATTTGAGATGTCATCAGTGATGTCATCAGTGATGTCACTGACCATGTCATGAATGATGTAATATGTGACATCATCAGCAGTGGATTGCGGGTGCGCGATATATAGTTAGTGCAACTAACTATATATGGAATTTCAATGGTTTTGTGTGAGTAAAATAAGGTTTTGTAAATGCGAATTCCTAACTATATATGGTCTATAACCTATGGTTTTTTCAGTGAATTTTCAAGGTTTTGTAAATGCTAATTCCTAACTATATATGGTCTATAACCTATGGTTTTTTCAGTGAATTTTCAAGGTTTTGTAAATGCTAATTCCTAACTATATATGGTCTATAACCTATGTTTTTTTCAGTGAATATATATATATACATACATATATAAACATATATCATCTGTATATCTATATAAATACAAACATAAATGCATGCATACATATACTTATATGCATACAGATGCATGTTATTTACATGAAAGTTGAAAAAACACTAATAAAAGCAAAGCTAAAAAGCCACTTCATTACAAACAGAATGGCTTTAACTTAAACGAGGGCGAGATCTATTGCATTTTCAATGCTTGTTTACTTTGGTTCCATCAAGAAGGCATTCAGATGTGTCACACATTTGCCATAAATTCTGAATGTTAGCACTCTAGTTGCACATTAGATCACTGTAGTAAAGCTACTGCTCACCAGGGACGTCTGCTGCTGGTATTCAAAGTGCATGTTTCAGTCTGCATGTCAGAATTTTTTTTAATGAAATTGAAGAGGGTTTGAGAAGTCACTCAAAATGTGCCCTAATTTTTCTTTCTGCAGCACTAATCATAATTCATATGGCAAAATATACCCCCTCATTTTGTTCCTTTTTAAATTAAATGTTTTAAGAGTTACCACTTTATTCCAATCAAGATGGCTTCAGGTGTGCCATACCTTTGTAATAAGTAGGACTGTTAGCGCTCTAGTTGTTCTTTAGAACACTCTGGGACATTCTGTCATTGGGCTATACTTGGGCTACATCTGGGTGATATTTGGGCTACATTTGGGCTCTTTTGTCTCTGGTGGCCATTTTGGGAGACTGCATGTCAGAATTTTTTAATGAAATAGAAGAGGATTTGAAAAGTCACTCAAAGTGTGCCCTAATTTTTCTTTCTGCAGCACTAATAATACCTTCTATTGCATAATATACCCCCTCATTTTGTTCCTTTTTAAATTAAATGTTTTAAGAGTTACCACTTTATTCCCATCACGATGGCTCCAGGTGTGCTATACCTTTGTAATAAGTAGGACTGTTAGCGCTCTAGTTGTTCTTTAGAACACTCTGGGACATTCTGTCATTGGGCTATACTTGGGCTACATCTGGGTGATATTTGGGCTACATTTGGGCTCTTTTGTCTCTGGTGGCCATTTTGGGAGACTGCATGTCAGAATGTTTTAATGAAATAGAAAAGGATTTGAGAAGTCACTCAAAATGTGCCCTAATTTTACATTCTGCAGCACTAATCATACTTTCTATTGCAAAATATACCCCCTCATGTTGTTTCTTTTTAAATTAAATGTTTTAAGAGTTACCACTTTATTCCAATCAAGATGGCTTCAGGTGTGCCATACCTTTGTAATAAGTAGGACTGTTAGCGCTCTAGTTGTTCTTTAGAACACTCTGGGACATTCTGTCATTGGGCTATACTTGGGCTACATCTGGGTGATATTTGGGCTACATTTGGGCTCTTTTGTCTCTGGTGGCCATTTTGGGAGACTGCATGTCAGAATGTTTTAATGAAATAGAAAAGGATTTGAGAAGTCACTCAAAATGTGCCCTAATTTTTCATTCTGCAGCACTAATCATACTTTCTATGGCAAAATATACCCCCTCATGTTGTTTCTTTTTAAATTAAATGTTTTAAGAGTTACCACTTTATTCAAATCAAGATGGCTTCAGGTGTGCCATACCTTTGTAATAAGTAGGACTGTTAGCACTCTAGTTGTTCTTTAGAACACTCTAGGAGGCTGCAGTAGAACACAAAGGAATCAACTGACAGTCTCTGTCCTTGTTGGATGTACATGTTTTACTGAGAATGTCAGACTTCATTTTCACATGACTGAGAAAGATAATGTGAATTTACAGAAAATATGCTTTCAGTTTAGCTTATAGATCCCCTTCCAAACCACTGTGGGAAAATCATGAGATATTAGTTTTCTTTCAAACAATATTCATGATATCACAGCAGAAGATTTTTTCACATGGTAAAATCACCTTAGAACCCACCACAATTCCTAAAACGAGTATGGTACCATCAACAAATGATTTATAATGTAACTAAAGTCCTAAAACCCTCTATTAACTACAATGCTTTTTAATGAGTTGCTATCATATATATTGGTCCCAAGATGGCTGCCAACACTTCTTGGATGAAGTGCTGACAGCCAATCAGATCAGATGTGTGGTTAGGCTCCGCCCAGATATATATCTTTTTTTGAACCTAAATTACTCAAAATCCACTGGAGCACATATATTGAGACCTAGCAAAGGCACATCAGGCTAACAGTCCCTACAATTTTGCCAAGTTTCGTGCAAATCCATTCAGCCGTTCGAGCTAAAAGTGAGGCCAACCGCCCTATGGAAATTAACATGGGAAAAACGCGTTTTGGGACCCCCCTTTTTTCTCGGCCCCCCCTTGATGAAACCCCCCCAAATTGTCAGGGGCTGCTCAGAAACAAAATGTTCCATTTTCCTGAAAATTTCAGCCAATTCCGTCCACAAACGCCAAAGTTATTAGACATAGAATTTTCAAAAATCCCATAGGGAAAAAATCCTAACTATATATTCCTACTGGCGACCGCCAGTAGGTAATATATATATATATATATATATATATATATATATATATATATATATATATATATATATATCCAAAAACGAAGGTTGCCCAATGGAGAAGTCACACAAGGAGGGGAAACAGCACACAGCCCCTGGTAGTCGCACCACAGCGTTCCCTTGTCACCTCACTGCAGTCTGCCAAACACGTTTCGAGCCCCAATAGTTCTTGATCACTGGCCTGCATAAAAACACACAAAGACAGCACTGTTTCTGCTCAGTAGCCATTTTGTTTTATTACAGCATAAGTCCCGCCCAACAGGGAGTATCCCTATGGCATGCTCGTAGTGGCAGTCCACATGATAACGGTCCTAAATAGCAATTCTTGTGTGGATGGTGCTGTCCTTGGTAAAAGTTCAACCAAGTGGAAAAATTTTCAAAATTGCTGATAGTCGGAAGTGACAGGTAAAAGCGCTGCTTTGCCACCAATTCCAATCCAGGGGTCATGCCCCCTCCATTCCAATGTGTGCCCATGGTTGCGTGCACTGGATCTGCACTGCATGCGGCAGGACTACTCTCATTGATGCCGACTACGGTGTACTGTGCAGAATCCCGAGGTGTGTAATATCCTCATTGGGCAACCTTTGTTTTTGATGTTATAGCGGCTTGTCGGGCCGCGAGGATATCCCGGCGCTGGCTAGGCGCTCCTGGGTGCTTGGACTACAAGCGCCCGTGTGGCCCGAGGAAGCCTTTACGGCAGGAAAACTGGGCTACATGAGAAGAGTGCTGTCATGCCCTTCACTCGAAAGAGTTTGTACAGTGAGACAGAAGCGGGAATGCCACTTGGAGGGAGAACTTACTGAGTCTTTGGGGGCAACATACGGTCTACCAGAACCATAATGCCTTTGTTGACGCCCACTTGGGCGGGACTCTATATTTGAAACAAAGCAGTGTTCTTCATTTTTCCGCTTCCTGCCTCATTACCTGCCAGTGATCAATGGCTCGAGGGAGCCCGAAACGCGTATGGCGTTGAAGCGCGTGCTGCCTACTCTCATTATTGCCGCCTACAGTGTATTGTGCGGAATCCCGAGGTGTGTGATATCCTCATTGGGCAACCTTTGTTTTTGATGTTATAGCGGCTCATCCGGCCGCGAGGATATCCCGGCGCTGGCTAGGCGCTCCTGGGTGCTTGGACTACAAGCGCCCGTGTGGACCGAGGGAGCCTTTACCGCAGGAAGACTGGGCTACATGAGAAGAGTGCTGTCATGCCCTTCACTCGAAAGAGTTTGTACAGTGAGACAGAAGCGGGAATGCCACTTGGAGAGAGAACTTACTGAGTCTTTGGGGGCAACATAAGGACTACCAGAACCATAATGCCTTTGTTGACGCCCACTGGGGCGGGACTCTATATTTGAAATAAAGCAGTGTTCTTCACGTTCCGCTTCATGCCTCATTTCCTGCCAGTGATCAAGGGCTCGAGGGAGCCCGAAACGCGTATGGCGTTGAAGCGCCTGCTGCCTACTCTCATTGATGCCGCCTACGGTGTACTGTGCAGAATCCCGAGGTGTGTGATATCCTCATTGGGCAACCTTTGTTTTTGATGTTATAGCGGCTCGTCCAGCTGCGAGGATATCCCAGCGCTGGCTAGGCGCTCCTGGGTGCTTGGACTACAAGCGCCCGTGTGGACCGAGGGAGCCTTTACCGCAGGAAGACTGGGCTACATGATAAGAGTGCTGTCATGCCCTTCACTCGAAAGAGTTTGTACAGTGAGACAGAAGCGGGAATGCCACTTGGAGAGAGAACTTACTGAGTCTTTGGGGGCAACATAAGGACTACCAGAACCATAATGCCTTTGTTGACGCCCAATGGGGCGGGAATCTATATTTGAAATAAAGCAGTGTTCTTCACGTTCCGCTTCATGCATCATTACCTGCCAGTGATCAAGGGCTCGAGGGAGTCCGAAACGCGCATGGCGTTGAAGCGCGTGCTGCCTACTCTCATTGATGCCGCCTACGGTGTACTGTGCGGAATCCCGAGGTGTGTGATATCCTGATTGGGCAACCTTTGTTTTTGATATATATATATATATATATATATATATATATATATATATATATATATATATATATATATTAGCAGGAAAAACGATAACGGACCCAAGCAGGTAATTTGCAGTCTTCTTTATTTTATGTGCATTCCAATGACCGCCATGACGCGTTTCGGGCCCTATGAGCCCTTGATCATATAACGTTGTGTTGGCAAGCCACACCATTTAAAATGCTAGTGTAAGTCATCTGACCACAAGTCCTAAGGACATAGACAACAGCCTACCACTAAAATCAATTGTAGTTCAATAGAAAGTTCAATGCAATCAATATCATAATACATATTAAATGTCACCAAGGCTCCACAATATATTTACAATTGATGAATTGGCAGCAGCAGCAATAAAGTGCAAAGTATTTCAGACGTGTGCAACATTACGCAAATAAATATTCAGCAATATAAATAATTATTTAAAATGTGCACAGTTGCTTATAAATGTGCAAAATACGCTGAATTTGTGCAAAATACTGCGATCTAAGTGCCTCTAACAGCTGGGTTAATGGTGTAGGTCCACAAAGCCTAGGCAAACTTTCCTCGTCATACCCATTATGGCATAGATACTAGTAGGGTCCTTCACCACCAGTGCTGACTGACCCCCAGCAGTATGATCGTATAATTCTGCTGCCTACCACAGGTTAGGTGTACACCCCTGTCAATGTAGAGCCCTGATACAGCCATAAAGCCCATAATATATATATATATCTGGTATAATATATATATACTTCTGGGACTTCCTATTTCACACTCTGCAGGCGCTGACGAAGGCCAAATCCGGCCGAAATGCATTCGCCATTCTGTGAAGATTAAAGTGTGTTGCTTTGCCAATCCCCTCTGAGGCTCCCGCTTCTTTCTTTGAGAGGAGACTTTTTTTCTACATTCAAATTCACGCGTGTGCCAGAAGCGCGTTCTGGAGCCCACTCGCTTTCTGTGGCTTGGAGAATCTGGACCCAGTCTTGGCTGTCTCTGTTTCTTCACGGTAGTGAAAATCTCCAAGCTCGCCGGATGTCCAGGTGAATTGATGCGGCTTAATGAGGCATTCCGCCTCTGCCGGGCGGGCCACATTGTTCTCCCGCCCCAGCAACTTTGCTTCTTGGTCTCCGGTCTGCGAGGTGGGGACGCGAGGCGGCACCTTCAACTTCTCGTGCATGTCCTGTCCTGCGATGACCCCAACCCTCGCTATTTTGGGCATTTGGACCAACGCCCCTCAGCTACACTTACCTTGGAACTACTAGTGCATCCTGGGTCATGTAGTCCGTGGACCTCCCCGGACCAGCTGAAAACTTAACCTGTGAGGGGCGGAGCTAACATTTTGCACCTATCGGTGTGCAGTGGGGTGTATTTCCACTGCAGGACTTCTGGGACTTCCTATTTCACACTCTGCAGGCGCTGACGAAGGCCAAATCCGGCCGAAATGCATTCGCCATTCTGTGAAGATTAAAGTGTGTTGCTTTGCCAATCCCCTCTGAGGCTCCCGCTTCTTTCTTTGAGAGGAGACTTTTTTTCTGTGTGAATAAACCTTGTTTAATTTCACTCTTGCGTTGTGGAGTGGTCTGTACCTGTGGTATCCGGTGTGGCAGATTGGACCTCGGTCCTGGTTTGAGGCAGCGGAACAGGACTGTGAAGTGCATATATATATATATATATATATATATATTTATTTTTTTTGTCGAGAAGGAGGGGAGAGGGAACAAAAGCACCAAATAAAGCATTTCTAGCTTTATATCATCACCCTGCGTGTGCCTCTTAATTTGGGAAGTAAACTAATTCTTACTGCTTTGTGAGGAAAATATATATATACATATATATATATATATATATATATATATGTATATATATATATATATGTATTGCGGTTTGCAGTATGTGGGCAGCACCAGGAATGCTGTCCATAAACGCATTTTACAACATCTGCGAGCGATAACTAATATGGACAGCACATATCCAGTAGCACGCCATTTCAAGGACCATCACCAAAGCAACAACAGTGGTCTTAGATACTGGGTTATCGATTCGGTCATCAATACTAAAAGGGGTGGAGATAGGGAAACCAGACTTAGAAAGCTGGGAACGAAATATATCCTCCTGCTCAATACTAAGGTGCCCCATGGGTTGAATGTGACAGAAGACCTCCACACCTGCTTGCTCTAGAAGACTCAATTTATCAGGAGTGTGCGCTCTCCCCCCCGAGGATAATGTCCAAGGCAATCACCCGGCTGGGAGAAGGCTGGGACAGATCCCGAGGGGGCTGCGAGCATACACAAATTATAGTGATTTCTATTGTAAATGTTATGCTGCTTTGAGAACATTTTATGTTTTTTGTCAATATTTTTCACTGTGCACTGCTTTTTCAACCTGGTTAAGAACCAACAAGACGAAATACACTGTAAGGATTTCTTAACATAGGGTTTTTTATTATTTTATTCTTAATTTTTGGTTTTGGGTTCTGGGTCCTTTTTGGACCTGAATTATTATTTTCACTCGTTCCATAACAATCAGCATTGAGACATGGCAACTATGGTACCCATATAGTAGTCTATTTTACAGATTCATGTGACTTACTTGAAATGTGATACCATTTAAATCCCATCTATGATTAGAAACTGCAATACAAATTGCTGAAGGATAATAGAAACTGATAAATTAACTCTCCTCCTCATTAGAAAATATTATTTGTGTAAAAATACACTGTTTACAAGTGACACAGATTAGGACCGAGGAATATTGGAATATGCGTATTTGCACTAATATTGCCATTTTTGCACATTCTGGCGGAATAAGGCACTTTAAAGCACATTTTGCACTTTGAAAAATCAGCACATAGCACTTTATATGGATTCAGCCATCAATCCGAGGTTCCTAAATTTAGAATAAAAATCAGAATCTGAATTTACAAATGTTAAGAGACATGTGGTAGGAGATGTATATACTTGTAAATAAGGTTTCTTTTAGACGGATTAGTACAATAGATATGTGTATTTTACCATGATTTCTTAATGAATTCCATTTATAATTTAAGTCACAGTTAATATTGAATCTGTACAGAATACTGAATATATGGATTTTTTACAAATGTATTTTACATCTATTTAGAAAATAGAAGTACAAACAGAGTTGGGTACATTACATAGTATATTTTCTATGTCTACTAGTAAGTTTGCACAGGTGATTTGAGTTGACCACTTGCTTTCACTTTAAAAGGTGTACCTTGCATTGAAAACGCTGTCATGTGATCAAGGCTCCGTTGAGCCGAAACGTCTGTGACTCTTTCTGCCAAATAAAGATCTGTGAAGCACCTCGAGGTCCGTGTCCGGAGTCTGCTTGCTGGCTGTGCGAGCTGCGCGAGCTTGGAGACAAACGGAGTACAGGATATATATATATATATATGTATATGTATTAACTACTGGCGGTCACCAGTAGGTAGTCATAGTTAGGACATAGTTTCCATAGGAAATCCACAACATTCTATTTGGAATAACTTTGGCGCCGGTGGAAGAATCTTCGCGAATTTCTCCAAGAAAATTGCCTGCTCAGGTCCGCTCCTTCCCTGAAAGTTTGGGGGTGATTCATCAACCGGGGGCCGAGAAAAAAGGGGGGTCCCAAAACATGTTTTCCCCATGCAATTTTCCATAGGGACCTTTAGCCGGGGCTACATCCTGAACGGCTGAATTAAATTACACAAAATATGGCAGAAAGGTAGAGTTCGGTTCGCAGATTGTGCTTTTTGTTAAATGGTGTAAATCCGTTCAGTAGTTTCTGAGAAAATTGCAAGTAAAATCAAAGCGATATCTGAAGACGGAGTTCAGCACGCGTACAGAAATCCGTTCAATTATGAGCGTGAGCTGCATGCTGAATGGCTGTCAACTCTCTGTCTGCACTCCAAACCAGGAAGTGTTGGCAGCCATCTTGTTCGTCAGTAGAACCGAGTCACAAGAAAACAGTAAAACAAAGTTGAGCATTAAGGAAAGGGGGCAGGGTAGAAACATTCTGACCCTATAGGCTTGCTCAGGGGGTTCTACATGGATGTTTAGGCTATATATATATATATATATATATATATTTTTTTAAATAAGAAAAATCGCGGCGTACGGAAATCCGTACAATTACGAGCACGAGCTGCATGCTGATTGGTTGTCAACTGTCTGTCAGCACTCCAAACCAGGAAGTGTTGGCAGCCATAGTTTATTTTGAAGTATGTGGGGGGCTCCCGGCTCTCCTACATTTTTCAGGGACCTGGGGCAGTAATATTTAAAAAAGGGGGGTCTGCAATGGCACGGATTTCCCAGCTCCGGTGACTTCCACTTCTCAGGACTTTTTAATGTTGGGATGGGAAGGGGTCCCGCGGCCTCCTTACTGGAACCCTTGATGGCCCTGGGGACCATCCTTTCCCAGGGCCGCCGGGTGCTTATCCCCGGGACACTGCTGTTTTTCCCACAAACACATTTTTGTAATATTATTTTTTTATAGCAGATAGAACGTTGGCTTTTTCACTTTCCTAATATCCACTAATTCTTGCCAGATTGTCAAGAGAAATTTACATTGAAAGCTGAATTGAAGTTGTGAATCCCGCTGTCTGTAATGTAGATTGAAGGTACTGATTGATACAAATATTGATTAATGCTATTTTGTACAGTTAACAGAATCTGAGGACAGAGTACAATTGTCTCTACCTTAAGGAAATCAAGGGTAGATCCAATGGTGTCCTTAATGTAGAAGGAAAGCTGAATCGAAGTTGTGAATGAGGGTGTCCGCAGTGTACATTTAATGGTGGACTGTATCATCTGTAATCACGATTGAAATAAAAGATAGATCATGTATGGAATGCATTGTCAAAATATGTATGTTTCAGGGACATAATAGTTCAAATTGTGACCTGTGTTGTCTGTAGTGTAGACTGCTGTCATTCAGTGTTCTTTTGGACTTGCAAGACAAATGTTGTTATTGTACTGAACCTATTACTGATATAAAACAAATTCATGAAATTCAAGAATAATTGATAACCCTAGCCAAGTAAGGTAGCAAGTGTGCAAATTTTTAACTGCGTTTGGGTGGGGTAGTAGCTTCATCAAAAAGGCTCGATAAAGGACCTTGAGTGAGCGGAGAATTGATTAAAAGCACTTCTCAGGACACATAGTGAAGGGAAATTTACATTGAAAGCTGAATTGAAGTTGTGAACCCCGCTGTCTGTAATGTAGATCGAAGGTACCAATTGATACAAATATTGATGAATGCTATTTTGTACAGTTAACAGAATCCGAGGACAGAGTACAATTGTCTCTACATTAAGGAAATCAAGGGTAGATCCAATGGTGTCCTTAATGTAGAAGGAAAGCTGAATCGAAGTTGTGAATGAGGGTGTCCGCAGAGTACATTTAATGGTGGACTGTATCATCTGTAATCACGATTGAAATGAAAGATAGATCATGTATGGAATGCATTGTCAAAATATGTATGTTTCAGGGACATAATAGTTCAAATTGTGACCTGTGTTGTCTGTAGTGTAGACTGTCATTCAGTGTTCTTTTGGACTTGCAAGACAAATTTTGTTATTGTACTGAACCTATTACTGATATAAAACAAATTCATGAAATTCAAGAATAATTGATAACCCTAGCCAAGTAAGGTAGCAAGTGTGCAAATTTTTAACTGCGTTTGGGTGGGGTAGTAGCTTCATCAAAAAGGCTCGATAAAGGACCTTGAGTGAGCGGAGAATTGATTAAAAGCACTTCTCAGGACACATAGTGAAGGGAAATTTACATTGAAAGCTGAATTGAAGTTGTGAACCCCGCTGTCTGTAATGTAGATCGAAGGTACCAATTGATACAAATATTGATGAATGCTATTTTGTACAGTTAACAGAATCCGAGGACAGAGTACAATTGTCTCTACATTAAGGAAAACAAGGGTAGATCCAATGGTATCTTTAATGTAGAAGGAAAGGTGAATTGAAGTTGTGAATCCGGCTGTCCGCAGTGTACATTTAATGGTGGACTGTATCATCTGTAATGACGATTGAAATGAAAGATAGAACATGTATGGAATGCATTGTCAAAAAATGTATGTTTCAGGGACATAATAGTTCAAATTGTGACCTGTGTTGTCTGTAATGTAGACTGTGATTCAGTGTTCTTTTGGACTTGTAAGACGAATTTTGGTATTGTACTAAACCTATAACTGGTATAAAACAAGTTCATGAAATTCAAGAATAATTGATAACCCTAGCCAAGTAAGGTAGCAAGTGTGCACATTTTTAACTGCATTGGGGCGGGGTAGTAGCTACATCAAAAAGGCTCGATAAAGGGCCTCGAGTATGAATCAGAATATGACATTGAAGAATAGTTGATAACCACAGCGAAGAAAGGCAGCAAGTAAGTTTGTGTATGTTTGGATGATATGTTGATTGAGTGGAAGATGAATAAGGTGAAAAATAGGAAATGCTGAAGATGTGCAAGCTACCCATTTCCTTGTAAGCGAAGTGGGTGTTTGGTTTTCCAGTCCTTTACACCGACAGGGTGTCGGATTCTGCAGTGGGAGCCTGAGAAATGGGTACCACATATAAGGAGACAAGCTAGTGCACAAAGTACACACACTGTGCGGTAGAGGGACACAAGAAAGGACGCAAGTGTACAAATTACCCACTGCTATTCATGGGTAGTAGTTACCAAGAAGGGTCAATGAAGGGCCTGCAGTTTGAATTTCAATTTCAAGAAGAATAATTGATAAGCCTAGCGAAGAAAGGCTGCAAATGTGGAAACTTCTACAGCAAAAAGGCTTAATAAAGGGCCTTGACTTTGAATCAGAATATAAAATTAAAGAATAATTGAAAACCCTAGCCAAGAAAGGCAGCAAGTGTGCACATTTCCTACTGCCTTTGGATGGGGTAGTTCTCCCAACAAAAAAGCTTGATAAATGGGTAGTGAGTGATGTTGAGGAGAGTGATGCTCCTTTTTTTATTTTTGATGAGGTTGATAGACTATTTGATGTAACAAAAAAGGTCATCGCAATAAATGCATAGAAATTTAAGTTGACCAAAATCAAGATCAATATGTGCGTATGGACTGCTTGCCGAAGATGCTGTTGCAGCAGTTGATGTGGTTGGTGCAGCAGCAAGTGGGTTGTCCTGCAATCTCTGTGTTGCAGCTCAAGTGAAGTTGTTGGGGTGCAAGTTTTTACATGTCGCACCATAGTTGGTGTGCCAAAGGAGTATTTTTTGGATGGATCATCCCTTGAAAGAGTTGTTTGCTAAATTTTACAGATTAGTTTGAGTATTAACCTTCTTCTGGGGTAGTAGAAATGAGAAAAAGGTTCGATAAAGGGCCTTGACGTTCAATCAGAATATGAAATTGAGGAATAATTGATAATCCCAGCCAAGAAAGGAAGCAAGTGTGCATCTAAAGCAACAAAGTTCTGTGGAGTGTGTGATGATGTGTGGTGCAAGCAGCATGGATTGGTAGCAAAATCTTTAAATTCAAGTTTTCTAATAAATATTGGTTGTCCATTCACAGAAGTAAGTTGAAGTATATTTTCAAAAGTATGATGTATTTTTTTCTAAATAAGTCATCTCATTCAATACGGTGACATGGTGATGATTTGTGGTGCACTGAGTTAGTAATACCTTTGGCACTGAGCTTGAATGTACCCTGTGATGATGTGTGGTCGGGTGAGGTACAGTAATTGAAGTAATGTGTTTTGTTGATTGAATTCTGCATCAATTCCATTTAAAAGAGACAGTATGTCTCACTGTAACATAAAAGTGTTCACTCTTATTTGTGATGATATATGGTGCACTGAGCAAGCAGTATCTTTGGCGGTGAGCTTGTATGTTCCCTGTGCAGTGTGGATTGAAGGTAGTTGTTAACAGACATAGATGAATAGTTTTTGTCACTTATTTAAACAAAATGTGAAACACATATAGTAGAATTGTGTCTGTATTAAATAAATGAAGGCTGAATTTCCTAGTGTTCAAAGTTTAAGAAAATGTGAGGATATTGTGCAATTGTCTGTGTTTTAAGTAAATCAAGATTGTATTGAATGTTTTCTGTAGTGCTGGCGCTCTTGGTATCTAGTTGTGAACCCTACTGAGAGCAGAATTGATTGAAGGCACTTCTCAGCACACATAGTGAAGAGAAATTTACATGGAAAACTGAATTGAAGTTGTGAACCCTGTTGTCTGTAATGTAAATCCAAGGTACTAATCGACAGAAACATTGATGAATGGTATTTTGAACAGTTAACTGAATCTTAGGACAGAGTAGAATTGTATCTGCGTTAAGGAAAACAATGTCGAATGTAATGCTGTCCTTAATTTAGAAGGAACGCTGAATTGAAGTTGTGAACCCAGATGTCCGCAGGGTAAATTGAAGGTAGTTGTTGACAGAAAGATCGGTCAATGCAAGTTGTGAACCCAGCTGTCCGCAGTGCAGATTGAAGGCAGTTGTTGACACTAAGATCGATGAATGCTATTTTGTCATAGTTAAGAGTATCGGAGGACACAGTATAATTGTCTCTGCCTTAAGGAAAGCACGGCTGATTGCAATTCTGTCCTTAATGTAGAAGGAAAGCTACATTGAAGGTGTGAACTCAGCTGTCCGGAGTGTATATTGAAGGTAGTTGTTGATAGAAAGATCGGTCAATGCAAGTTGTAAAAGTTAACAGTATCTGAGGACGCAGTATAATTGTGTCTGTCTTAAGGAAAGTAAAGCTTAGTACAATGGTGTCCTTAATGTAGAAGGAAAGCTGAATTGAAGTTGTGAACTGAGGTATCCGTAGTGTACATGGAAAGCTCTAGTGAGCAGTTATAGATGAATACTATTTGTGACATTCTTTTACAAAATCGGAACACATAAAATCCATTCGTCTGTACCCTAAATAAAGCGTGGCTGAATTAAATGTTTTCTGTAGTAGTGGAGCTCTTGCTAAGAAGTTTTAATTTTTACTGACCGCAGAATATATTGAAGGTTGTTGTAAGGACAGATATTGAAGATAATTTTAGTTCTAAAGTTGAGTTGAAGTTGTGAACCCTTCTGTTCGCAGTGTAGATTGAAGGCACTTGTTGACACAAAGGTCGATGAATGCCATTTAATCACAGATAATAGAATCTCAAAATACAGTATAATTGTGTGTGCCTTAAGGAAAGCAAGGCTAAATGCAATGCTGTCCTTAATGTCGAAGGAAAGCTGAATTCAAGTTGTGAGCCCGGCTGTCTGCAATGTAGATTGAAGGCAGTTGTTGAGACAAAGATCAAAGAATGCTATTTTGTCACTGTTTGCATAACCTGAGGACGCAGTATAATTGTCTCTGCCTTAAGGAAAGCAAGCAAGAATACAATGCTGTCCTCAATGTAGAAGGAAAGCTGAATTGAAGTTGTGAACCCAGCTGTCCGCAGTGTAAATTGAAGGTAGTTGTTGACAGAAAGATCGGTCAATGCAAGTAGTGAACACAGCTGTCCGCAGTGTAGATTGAAGGTAGTTGTTGACAGAAAGATCGATGAATGCTATTTTCTCACAGTTAACAGCATGTGAGAATACAGTGCAATTGTCCCTGCCTTAAGGAAAGCAAGGTTGAATACAATGCTGTCCTTAATGTAAAAGGAAAGCTGAATTCAAGTTGTTAATCCAGCTATCCGCAGTGTAGATTGAAGGCAGTTGTTGAGACAAAGATCGAAGAATGCTATTTAGTCACAGATAACAGAATCTGAGGACACAGTATAATTGTCTCTTCCTTAAGGAAAGCAAGCAAGAATGCAATACTGTTCTTAATGTAGAAGGAAAGCTGAATTGAAGTTGTGAACGCAGCTGTCTGCAGTGCAGATTGAAGGCAGTTGTTGAGACAAAGATCGAAGAATGCTATTTAGTCACAGATAACAGAATCTGAGGACACAGTCTAATTGTCTCTGCCTTAAGGAAAGCAAGCAAGAATACAATGCTGTCCTCAATGTAGAAGGATAGCTGAATTGAAGTTGTGAACCCAGCTGTCCGCAGTGTAGATTGAAGGTAGTTGTTGACAGAAAGATCGGTCAACAAGTAGTGAACGCAGCTGACCGCAGTGTAAATTGAAGGTAGTTGTTGACAGAAAGATTGGTGAATGCAAGTTGTGAACCCAGCTGTCCGCAGTGTAGATTGAAGGTAGTTGTTGACAGAAAGATCGATGAATGCTATTTTGTCACAGTTAACAGAATGTGAGGATATAGTACAATTGTGTCTGCCTTAAGTAAAGCAAGGCTGGATTCAATGCTGTCATTAATGTAAAAGGAAAGCTGAAGTGACGTTGTGAACCCTGATGTCTGCAATGTATATTGAAGGTGCTACTCGACACAAACATTGATGAATGTTATTTTGTACAGTTAACAGAATCGGAGGACATAATACAATTGTCTGTGCCTTAAATAAATTGAGACTAATATGTGATACTCTGTTTTAAGAGTTTGCAGCATTGTTAAACGCACAAAGGCAAGCATTAAGTTTGATAACATGCTTATGTCATCAATAATGAGAAGTTTATTTTTCTTCAAGAGTCTTCACAACAAGCTTCTCCAGATATCTTGTGGTATTGTAATTTGTTGTTATGCTCCATAGGTAGTATAGGTAAATGATGTAATGTAGCATTGATAATGTTAACATTTGGTTATATTTTTAATATAAGGAAGTTATAAGGAAGTTATTACAAATATGCAATAAGGAAATGATGCTGAATATGGAACTATTCTACAAGAAATAAGAATTGGAGAAATGACTGAACATGTCAAAGACGTTTTACAGAGACGATTAGTTTGAAATATTGTTGCTAAGCTTGTAGGTACTTTTAAAATAATTGACAACCCCAGTGAAGAAAAGCAGCAAGTGTGAAAATATCCTACTTTGTTTGTCCGGGGTATTAGCCACAATAAAAAGGTTCAATAAAGGTCCTTGACTTTGAATTAGAAAATGAAATTGAACAATAATTGATAACCCCTAGCCAAGAAAGGCAGTTGGTGTGCAAATTTTCACTGCCTTCGGCCGGAATCGTAGGTACAACAAAAAGCTTCAATAAAGGGCCACGAGTTTGTATCAGAATATGAAATTCATGAACAATTGATAACCCCTAGCCAAAAAGGGCAGTTAGTGTGTAAATTTTGACTGCCTTCGGCCGGAGTTGTAGGTACAACAAAAAACCTCAATAAAGGGCCATGAGTTTGTATCAGACTATGAAATTAATGAACAATTAATAACCCCAGCCAAGAAAGGCAGCAAGTGTGCAATTTTTTACTGCCTTCGGCTGGGGTACTTGTTACAACAAAAAGGCTCGATAAAGGGCCTGTAGTTTAAATACGAATATGAAATAGAATAGTTGATAACCATAGGCAAGAAAGGCAGCAAGTAGGTGTGTGTATGTGTAGATAATGTATTGATTGAGTGGAACTTGAATAATGTATTAACTAAGAAAGGCTGTAAGTGTGCAACTTAGCCACTGCTATTAACGGATAGTAGTTTGCAAGAAGGCTCAGTAAAGGGCCTGCACTTTGAACTAGAATAACAAAGAGAAGATATGATAACAATAGACTATACTGGCTCTTTTTTAATATTGGTAGACTTTTGTTAAGCATTTTTTCATACATGAACGGCAGGAAGTGCGCAAATTACCCACTGCCATTCACGAGTAATAGTGACCAAGAAGGCTCAATAAAGGGCCTTTACTTTGAATTTGTATTACAAGAAGGATAATTGATAACCCCAGCCAAGAAATGCAGGAAGAGTTCAAATTTCCTGCTGCCTTCGGCCTGGGTAGTTGATAGAATAAAAAGGGATTGATAAAGGGACTGCAGTTTGAATAGGAATATGAAATTGAACAATAGTTCATAACCCCTGCGAAGAAATGCAGCAAGTGTTCAAATTTCCCACTGCCTTCTGCCAGTGCAGTATCTATATGAAAAAGGCTTGATAAAGGGACTTGACTTTGAATCAGAATATGAAATTGAACAATAATTGATAATCCCAGTCAAGAAAGGCAGTAAGTGCTCAAATTTGCCACTGCCTTCGACTGGGGTAGTAGCTACAACAAAAAGGCTCAATAAAGGGCCACGAGTTTGAATCAGAATATGAAATTGAAAAAGAATTGATAACTGCAGCCAAAAAAGGTAGCAAGTTGGTGTGTGTTATGTGTAGATGATGTGTTGATTGAGTGGAAGATAAAAAAGGGTGAAAAATTAGAAAGGCTGCAGATGCGCAAACTATCCATTGCGTTGTCAGGGAAGTGGATCTTTGGATTTCCAAGTCATTATACGGATAGGGCATCAAATTTTGCAGTGGGAGCATAAGAAGTGGCTTCGACATTGAAGGAAGCAATGTAAGTGCATTAAGTTACCATTGTGGGGGGTAGGGCTGAAAAATTACAACAGCGGGCCCATTTCAGGGACTCTACTTTGATTTAGAATAATACTTGGCAAAGGCTGCAAGAAAGTTAGGAGGTAGGTGTGTTTTAGGTAGTGGATGCAGAATAAGGTGAAAAGGAAGAAAGGTAGCAGATGTGGAAACAACCCACTGCCTTGTAAAGGAAATGGATGTTTGGTTTTCCAGTCCATTACAGACTGTGAGTCGGATTCCGCAGTGGGAGCCTGAGAAACGGGTATCTCATCTAAGGAGTTAAGCAAGTGCACAAAGTACACATACTGTGCGGCAGAAAGGACACTAGAAAGGACGCAAGTGTGCAAATTACCCACTACCATTCTCGAGTAATAGTTACCAAGAAGGTTGAATAAAGGTACTGCACTTTGAATTTGTATTAGAAGAATAATTGATAACCCCAGCCAAGAAAGGCAGCAAGTAGGTGTGTGTGTACAAGTATATGATGTGTTGATTGAGTGTTAGATGAATAATGTGAAAAATAAGAAAGGCTGCAAGTGTGCAAATTACCTACTGCCATTCACAGGTAGTAGTTACCAAGAAGGCTCAATTAAGGGCCTGTACTTTGAATTACAATAACAAACAGAAGATTTGATAACCAAAGACTATACTGGCTCTTTTTTAATATTGGTAGACTTTTGTTAAGCTTTTTTTTAGACATGAACGGCAAGAAGTGCGCAAATTACCCACTGCCATTCACAAGTAATAGTTACCAAGAAGGCTCAATAAAGGGCCTGCACTTTGAATTTGTATTAGAAGAAGGATACATGATAACCCCGGCGAAGGAACGCAGCAAGTGTTCAAATTTCCCACAGCCTTTGGCCGTGGTAGTTGATTGAAGAAAAAGGGCTTGATAAGGGGCCTGCACTTTGAATAGGAATATGAAATTGAACAATAGTTCATAACCCCTGTGAAGAAATGCAGTAATTGCGCAAATTTCCCACTTCCTTCTGGCAGTGCAGCATCTACATGAAAAAGGCTCGATAAAGGGCCCACACTTTGAATACAGATATGAAATAGAAGAATAGTTGATAACCATAGCTAGGAAAGGCAGCAAGTAGGTTTGTGTACGTGTAGATGATGTGTTGATTGAGTGGTAGATGAATAATGTAAAAAGTATGAAAGGCTGAAAGTGTCCAAATTACCCACTGCCATTCACGGGTAGTAGTTAGCAAGAAGGCTCAATAAAGGGCCTGTACTTTGAAATACAATAACAAACAGAAGATTTGATAACCATAGACTATACTGGCTCTTTTTTAATATTGTTATACTTTTAAGCTTTTGTTTATACATGAACGGCAGGAAGTGCGCAAATTACCCACTGCCATTCATGGGTAGTAGTTACCAAGAAGGCTCAATAAAGGGCCTCTACTTTGAATTTCAATAATAAACAGAAGATTTGATAACCATAGACTATACTGGCTCTTTTTTAATATTGTTAGACTTTTAAGCTTTTGTTTATACATGAACGGCAGGAAGTGCGCAAATTACCCACTGCCATTCACGAGTAATAGTTACCAAGAAGGCTCAATAAAGGGCCTACACTTTGAATTTGTATTACAAGAAGGACATTTGACAACCCCAGCCAAGAAAGGCAGTAAGTGCGCAAATTTCCCACTGCTTTCGGCTGGGGTAGTAGGTACAACAAAAAGGCTCGATAAAGGGTCACAAGTTTGAATCAGAATATCAAATTCAAGAATAATTGATAACCCCAGCCAAGAAAGGCAGTAAGTGTCCAAATTTACCGCTGCCTTCGGCCAGGGTAGTAGGTACAACAAAAAGGCACAATAAAGGGCCACGAGCTTGAATCAGAATATGAAATTCAAGAGTAATTGATAACCCCAGCCAAGAAAGGCAGCAAGTGTGCACATTTTCAACTGCCTTCGGACGGGGTCGTTTTTACAACAAAAAAGCTTGATAAATGTCTAATACCTAATGTTGAGGACAGCGCTGCTACTGTTTCTTGTTTTTGATGAGTTTGATATAGTGTTTGCATAACACAAAAGTTCATCACAATAAATGCATAGAAATGTAAGTTTATGAAACTTCAATCAAGATCAATATGCGAGTATGGACTGTTTGCTAAAGATGGTGTTGCAGCTGTTGATGTGCTTGGTGCAGCAGCAAGTGGTTGTCCTGCAATCTCTGTGTTGCAGCTCAAGCAAAGTTGTTGCGGTGCAAGTAGTTTATGTGTTTTGTACTATATTTGATGTGCCAAAGGAGTATTTTTGGGATTGATCACACCTTGAAAGAATTGTTTGGCAAATTTTACAGGTTACTAATGGTTGGTGTGTTTCAGTTAGTATGTGTTTGGACTTTGCTTGAATCTTTAAGGGACGAATTAGGGATTCCATAATACAGAAATACTTTGTACTTAGTGACATCCAATTCTATTTTATGAAGAACGGTTGAATTCTACATCCACCTCTAGGACTAGTGGGAGGGTAATATTTCAAAGTGTTTGACAGGTTAAACTACATGTTTCTATGTAGCTAAAGAAAAGTTAGCTTGGTTATGTATGGGCATCCTCTCACACAAAACTCAGCACTCAGCATTCAGGATTGTAAAGGCTTACCATAGAAGTGACTGATGAGTTTACATATGTCAGTTTACAAAAGAGAAAACAAGTACGATTGTTTTACATTAGAGATATACAGACCTGAACGACTATGCATGTCAATTCATGAAATCTTTTTTGAAGGTTCAGAAGAAAGCAGTGAAAGGGTGTTTAGAAGCTATACTGTCCATCATAAAAAGTTTTTAAGTAACATATGATCACATGCAAGATATCTAATTAGATATTTGGACACTCCTGCAGTCTAGTCTTGTGTCCAACTTATCTTAAAAAGTAATGTTGAGACACACTTTTTTTCACCTGCACAATGCTTATACAGTTGGAGCAGACTTCGTCTAACATTCTTACTTAATTTTCTTTTTGAAATTGAGTAATTATTTTGTTTATCTGTTGAAATATAAATTTGTATCTTCCTCTTTGAAGGTGAAGAAGCAACACCGCTCCTGTACACATTATTGTAGAATAGTTGTCTAAAAAGTAGTGGTAATTCCACTATCACCAAGGTAGATATCTGACAATAGAATGAATTATATTTTTATACCACTATTCCATAGTCCTAATCCAAAAGGTGTGTTTAGACTCAACTAAATTAATAATTTTTTTACATATACAGGCAGTAAAAGGCAAGTATGATTTACATTTGGTTTTGTGAATTGAAGGTTCAGTCATCTGCTGCATTCGAAACATTGGGCCTGTTGGGAAGAAAGTGAAAAGTACGTTGTAATTAATATTGCATTGTTTAAAGGTGAATAGCTTTTTGAAATAAAAACTTTATATGTATTACCATGGTAAACATAGTTCCAGGGTCAGAATGGCCTTTTGAGTCTGTGCAAACCCACTAACTTCCATGTTTTATGCATTTTTAACAACTCATCTCTAATCTTTTGTCATAGTGAAGAATTTTGGAAATTTCTTCCCGACAATGGCAGACATCAACCTTCTTCCTGAGTTGGGAAAAAAGGTGTTGGAGGAAAAGTGAATTTGTAAACATTCAAATTTTCGCATGAGCAAACCTACACATGCAAATTTGCTCATGTTAAAATGTAGTTCACAAATATTTTCTAGGAGTACTATTTCTTGTCCTACTTGTGTACATTTTTAAGAATTCACAAAAGCTGTATAGCTGCACTTAATGCTAGGACATATTCCATGGGTGCACTTTTGAGACTTTCTTGAATAATTGGGCCCCTAATTTGGTCTGGCATTAACTGTGACATTTTGTGTTTAATACATCTCTCTCTCTCTCTCTCTCTCTCTCTGTTCCCTCCACTCTCGTCCACTCTGCTCTCTCCTGTCTCTCTCTCTCTCTCTCTCTCTCTCTCTCTCTCTCTCTCTGTCTTTGTATTGGATGGCTTCACTGTGAGTCAAAGCATTATGGTGTTTCACAAGGAGCATATCGGCACACAAAGTAGTTTTGTTCAGTGCCAGTAACTACTGTGGAAGTTTGTGCTTTTTAAAACCAAAAATATTTTTTGCTTTTGCCAAAGTTTTTTATAATATTGAGGGCGCAGCAGCTTACATGCCAATAACGTTTTACAAACACGATGCCAAAATGAGTCACACAATGACAAAGTAAAAAGGTGACCATCAATTTCAGACCTACTGTGTTTGCCAATGCTTGTTGAATTGTGTTTCCCATAATCTTATTGAAAGTAGTTACAGAGATTTTCCATAATGAATATTTTTGGGAAATACTAGCATGGATTAACACGTTATTAAATGATAATGCAAAAAAATGGTAACAGAAATGTTATGGTAGTTTAGCAAAATGTTTTTTTTCCTGCTTTCTCTTTTTTATGGACATTTTATTTGGAAAGCAAAGTATTATCAAACTTGCTTTTAAGCTCCTGCAATTATTTGCATCAAATCACAGAGCATTCTGGGAGCAGTATACATAGCCTCATAGTGCTAAACTTTGGAAGTGTGTGTACACTTTTTTACTACAGAAACTGCAGTTTGCAGTGGTGCAGTCTGAGTTTACAACATTTATTTGAAAGAGTCACTCTAACTAATAATAATGACTGCATCAGTGTTGTACAAGTTTGAAGGTCTTTAACATATGGACACAAATATTAACTCGGCAGCAGACATTTCTGATAAGCATACGTGGGTCAGGCGTGTTTCAGAATTACACATCCTTGACAGAGCATATTCAGCTTTCAAATATAGTGCACGCAACTCAGAAAAGATTCTTACCATAAAGTTTTCTGTATAAGTTGCTGAAGCTTTTTGGTTGCAGACACCACAATACTTTTCAATAGACTGTAAATGTAAAAAATATATATTAGGGAATCATAATAGCAATGCTAACCATTGAAAAGGTAGTTTGCAAATTATTGTACATGTTGCAACTGTTTTAAAATTAAAGTAATGGGGCTGTCACAACTGTTCAAAAGAATAGCAATTGTTCTTATTAGGATTGGAGTAAAAAACAATTATAGGTTTCAGAGCAACCGTGTTAGAACCATAGTAGTCGTGAGACAATATATGCAAATTGCAATATCGTTCCGACGGGCACTATAGATTCGTTTGGTAGATATTCATAAATGTTATCCTTGAAAACCCTCTTTGGTATTTACAAGAAGTTGCATCAAGCAAAAAAACGGTCGCAAACGGGCAGATTCTCAGAATCTTTCCATTTGTGACCTCTGTTTTTGCATTTGGGATGCATCATCCCAAATGCAAAAATCACAATTAAGGAATCTCTAAATTGAGATTCCTTAAATTGCGATTGCATTTAAGCAGCCACGGCTCGTGAAGGGCGTTACACCGGGCGATGACATCAGGCAGAGGAGGGGCAGGGTAGGGGGTTGTAAAATGTGGGATATGGAGGATGTCAGTTAAGTACCGAAAAAAAAAATATTTGTTACCCGCGCTGCATCGCCAAATGTGATGCACCGCGGGCAACGAAATTTGTTTTATTTTTATTTTTTGGTACTTACCTGACATCGTCCATATCCCGCATTTCAAAACCCCCCACCCTGCCCCTCCTCTGCCTGAGCCATGGCTGCTGATGTCACTGCCCGGCGTAACGTCCTGCATGAGCCGTGACTGCCAATTACATTCGTTTAGACTTACAAATATTCGAAAACGAATACAGGCTTGGGAGTGTCACGTGATGCAGTTATAAATATTAAAACTAATGGGAGAATTCGGAGGGAGCAAATACGATGAACCAGAAAGCATATATTCCAGAAAAATAAAGCAAAGCAGAGCTGGGAGGGCCACGTGATGGATTAAAAAAAATAATAGTATTATGAACGCACAATGTATAAGAATACAGGCTAAAGCACGTGACAGTTACAAAATGCGAAACCGAAATTTATGTATGCAGAATTTATAAAAATACAGGTCTGGAGGACTTTGTGACACAGAAAGAAACATTTATACTATGTACATGCAAAATCATTGAGGGGTGGGAGGGGCACGTGAAGCAGAAAAGAATACCATCATGAACATACAATAAAAAGAACACATTGTAAAGCATGTGACACACTTCAAAAATAGGATACAGAAATTCATGGAAGCCCAATTAAAAAAAAAGGCGTGGGAGTGCTCCGTAAGACAGAAGGAAATATTAGGATCAACAAAGGAAGATCAATAAGAATGGAGGCCTGGGACCAGGGCCCGACTGGGAACCAAATCCGGCCCTGGCAAAGTGCTCGGCCGCCCCCGCGAGGGGGAGATTTGGGGGTACGACCGAACTCTTTGCCGGGGCCGGTTTTTGTCCGATTTTGTTACAGGGCCGATTTTGCAAAAACGGCCCTATAACAATATCGGCCCACAGGGGCCCAAAACCGGCCCCCACCCTTGCGTCGCACTGGGGGATTGCCTGTGCCTGCAACGGGCAGTCGGGTCCGCCTGGGACGGCCTCATGACACAGAAAAAAAATATCATCATGGACGCACAATTAATAACGATAGAGGCCTAAGCACATGGTGTAGTACAGAAATACGACACAGAAATTTATGGACGCATAATTGATAAAATTAGAGGTGTATACGTCCTTGTGACACAGATAGAAACTTTTATACTATGTGCATACAATTTAAAACCATTAAGGGGTAGGAGAGCCATATGATGGAGAAAAAAATAGCATCATGCATATACAATTTACAGTGGAGTCTGATGTTGTGAGGGCTTCTCTTACCTTTGCTTCTGTCGTCTTTTGTTGTGTCTTCAAAGGCTGCGGTTTCGCTGGGTCTGGGGTGTTTTTCGTGCGGGCGCCGCTGCGCCTATGATATTGTGGCTGGGCGGCAGCAGTAGTGATACCACGCTGAGTGTCAGGAGTCCTCCTCCGCTTGAGCTGTGAGTTTGTAGTAAAATCGATAACGACACTCTGTCTGTCACCACAGCACAAGCAGGCAAAAGAGAGTGTGCTCACGTCAGTGTTCGGATTATATGGGAACCATGGGGGCTGAGCAAACTAAGGCCAGGAGCATCATTGGTAGCGTTTTTGCGGTCTATAAGAATGATGGCCTTGGCTAATGTATTGGTTTCCAGGCTTAGTGATAGCAAGCATGCTAGGTGGTGGCATGTGGGGAGTGTGGGCGGGCGTGCACTGCGCATGTGCAAGTGTGAGTGTGTGCACCAACAATTAACAACAGAGAGAGAGGGGGCGGTGTTATGATGTGCACAGAGACAGGCCCAGAATCGGATCTCCAATGAGTGACCACTTCTAATCATTCTACTTAGCGCGCCGTGAGCTCTGATTTGTCAGTGAGCCGGTGATTGCAATATACTTTGTACTGTTAATCATACTCAGCGTGTACCCGCGCTTACAGTACGAATATGGTTTGACGTTACGCGTCACATCAAAGCTTACGTGTGACGTCATGAACGGCGCCCTGTACGCGAAAGGCGCTAATGTTTCTACATGGTTAAAAACATATATTTATGTATTTAATGTATATACTAAGGGAAGATATTATTTGGGATAACTATGAACATTTTTTTTTACAGTTTTAACAATCATATATTACTTTTAAAAACAATTCACAAATCGCGGTAGAACATCATGCGTACTGGTATCGAAACAGCTGCGTAAGCGCTTCATAAGCGTACATAAAGTCATGTGACTTTAAAAGGAGAGATTTGATTGGTTCATAACTTTTCCTATTGCAACTGTTGAAAGTTCCATCCCATTATAATCATTCGACTTTGGCCTTCTAAGAAGAAGCATTTCTTCTGAGAATTTTTTCAAATAGAAGGAAGATCATTATAAGAGCATTGGACATATCTTCCAGCATTTCTTCAGAGGGAGGTTTCAATCCTGAAGAACCTCCAAAGAAGAGGAAAGAAGCTCTAATTTGGCAATTTTTTGCATTTCCAGAAGGGCAAAAAAAGGTTAATGCTCCAAAAGTAATCTGTAAAATTTGCCAAACAACTCTTTCAAGGGGTGATCCATCTAAAAAATACTCCTTTGGCACAGCAAATATGGTGCTACATGTGAAGAACTTGCACCCCAATAACTTTGCTTGAGCTGCAAGACGGAGGTTGCTGGAGAACCCACCTGCTTCTGCACCAAGCACATCAACTACTGCAGCAGAATTTTCAGCAAGCAGTCCACATCCACAAATTGATCCTGATTTTGCTGACGTTAAAATTGTATGCATTCATTACAATAGACTTTTGTGTTATAGGGAACAATCTATTGATTTGATGAAATGCAGGAGCATCGCTGTCCTCAACATTAGTTTTTTTTTTCATTCTTTTGTTCCTGTTTGATACTTTTTGGGTTCCAGTTATTTTTTTTTTTTTGGTTTGTAAAAAAACTTGTTGACAAAACACAAAAAAATTGAAAAGTAAAAACAAAAACAAAAAACAGTTCTTTTTAGAACTACCTTCACTGGTCAAAGAAAGAACTATATTTCTATGTTAGTGTGTATAAGTTTGTCAGAATGAATGTGTAGTTTATAAATGAATGAATGAATATATTACTAGTTTATGGAGAATGTGAAAGTGCAGAACTATAATGAACTGCTACAGCATAAATCTATAAGGTGTTTACCTATAGTATACTGTAGTATGTCCGAAGCACTTGAAAGTAACATATGTACATAAATATGTTACAAGTCTGTGCTTTAATTTGCGCTGCTGGTGAAACTGTCTGGGTGAATTTGTATGTGTGAGGGGCAGATTTACAATCCCCTTGTGCCTCTTTTACACAGCCGTTGCATCACTTTGTGACACAGCGGTGGTGCTAAAGATGTGCCATGGTGTGTTGTATTAAGAATGTGATGCATCTGGAGGGTGCATGACATTGTAAAACCATGTGCCAGAAGGAGGCTTTCCTGTGCAGGAGGGGGTGCAACAACGCCTCCTAAAAGTGACTCAGTGAAATGTATAACATTTCATTCAGTCACTTTTGAGCTTATGATGTGTCAAAACCTTGCATTTGCTTGAAGCAGGTGTAAGGATTGATATAGCATTATGAGCATACGGCCCCGAGAGCAATGCTGGAGTTGTGTTATGCTTGCAACCGAAGTCAAGCAATAATTAATCCAAAAAATATTTAGCAATTTAGTTTTGTTAGTATTTTATAATAAGAATATTAAATATAATCTAAAAAATAAAATAAATATAAATATTTATATAAAAAATATAAGAAATTAGTATAAAAAGAAAGACATAATAATGAACACATTTATAAATTATTATTTACAAAACCTTTGAAATTCACTGAAAAAACCATAAGTTTCAGGCACGGTATAAGTAGGAATTAGCATTTAAAAAACCTTAGAAATTCACTGAAAAATACCTAAATTTCAGCCACGTTAAGGAATTAGCATTTCAAAAACCTTAGAAATTCACTGAAAAAACCATAGGTTTCAGCCATGTTATAGTTAGGAATTAGCATTTAAAAAACCTTAGAAATTCACTGAAAAAACCATAGGTTCCATCCATGTTATAATTAGCTGGACATTTATCCCATACAAAACCATTAAAATTCCTCCGTTATAGTTATTTCAGCTAACTATAACTTGTGCGCCCGCAATGCACTGCTGATGACGTCACATATTACATCACTCAACTCATGACATGGTCAGTGACATCACTCATGACATCACTGATGACATCTCAAATGACATCACTGAAACCTATGGTTTTTTCAGTGAATATATATATATATATATATATATATATATATATGTATATACATATATATATATATATATATGTATATATATATATATATATTAGCTCCAATTCCTCAAACATACCCAGCCGGGTCAGAAGAAATACAGCACTTGCAGGGTTTTCAGCATTCGGCACAGGTTTATTCAAGGAACAAACGCGTTTCGGGAAAGAATCCCTTCGTCAGTGTTCACAACTGAACGCGCTGCGCGGCACCATTTTGTGTGTTCACTAGGATCATTGAAACAGACAAAGGACATCATCAAACATTCAAGTTTGCGCGCCATCTTTAAACATACATCCCATTGAGATGATTTTCATGGTGAATGTTTCAAATTGTTTCAACAACTAATCATGCCGTGTATCGGCAAAGATTGTAACATAGAAATTACTGTCATATTGTTACATCGGTCATGAGGTCTTACAGGCAAATTTTTTCCTAGACAACGATTTCCTGAGAGATGGACGTTATAATACTATAACGTCTCCATTATTATACGCTAATCATAGGTTTAAAGTACCAAATTTCAGTTGTATCTTGCCGTGTATCGGCAATTGCGACCTAAACGGTCGCATAGATCTCAGGGTAATATCTTGAGCAGGTAAAAATTTGACATGCCTCAGACATTTCTAGTATCCAACGTGATTTACAGGTGCATATTCAATTTTAATAAACCCTATTACATTTGACATTTTACATTCTTTACTATTGCCAATTGAAATACATTGGCAGTACAATCAATTCTGTAAAACTGAGAGTGTTGGAGCACATGCGGGCCATCGTGAACAAAGATTACACCTATCCAGTGGCCCAACATTTTGCAATCAAGCATGACAGCAACAGGGATCTTCTGAGATACTTTTGTTTGGACTGTGTTGTTGAAAGCCTGAGGGGAGGCAACAAATTGCAGACACTCAGGAGACTAGAGTCTCGATATATAATCGATCTGGAGACTAGGGCACCTGGAGGTCTAAATATGGGAGAGGAAATGGCATTACATTTGGGACAATTATAAAATACCGGTTTCTGGATAACTGTCTATGTTAAGGTGTTTAAATGAATGCTAGAAAAGACCTCTAGCACAATCGAAATAGTAAAGAATGTAAAATGTAAAATGTAATAGGGTTTATTAAAATTGAATATGCACCTGTAAATCACGTTGGATACTAGAAATGTCTGAGGCATGTCAAATTTTTACCTGCTCAAGATATTACCCTGAGATCTATGCGACCGTTTAGGTCGCAATTGCCGATACACGGCAAGATACAACTGAAATTTGGTACTTTAAACCTATGATTAGCGTATAAAAACGGAGACGTTATAGTATTATAACGTCCATCTCTCAGGAAATCGTTGTCTAGGAAAACATTTGCCTGTAAGACCTCATGACCCATGTAACAATATGACAGTAATTTCTATGTTACAATCTTTGCCGATACACGGCATGATTAGTTGTTGAAACATTCACCATGAAAATCATCTCAATGGGATGTATGTTTAAAGATGGCGCGCAAACTTGAATGTCTGATGATGTCCTTTGTCTGTTTCAATGATCCTAGTGAACACACAAAATGGTGCCGCGCAGCGCGTTCAGTTGTGAACACTGACGAAGGGATTCTTTCCCGAAACGCGTTTGTTCTTTGAATAAACCTTTGCCGAATTCTGAAAACCCCGCGAGTGCTGTATTTCTTCTGACCCGGCTGGGTATCTTTGAGGAATTTAAGCTAATATTTGTTACGCGGAGCACCACCGCGAAAACAGCACCCGCTTTTGAGTGACTCGTGTTATTGGTGCAAACGGAGCCTGGATATATATATATATATATATATATATATATGTATATATATTCACTGAAAAAAACATAGGTTTCAGGCCTTATATAGTTAGGAATTAGCATTTAAAAAACCTTTAAAATTCACTCAAAAAACTATAAGTTTTAGGGGTGTTATAGTTAGCTGGAGATTTCACTCATACAAAACCATTGAAATTGCTCCTATATAGTTAGTTGTACTAACTATATTTCGCGCACCCGCAATCCACTGCTGATGATGTCACATATTACATCATTCATGACATGGTCAGTGACATCACTGATGACATCTCAAATGACATCAAATGACATCACTGATGACATCACTGATGACACCACAGCACCAAACACCAGGGTGCAGGAGAAACTTACCGGGCATACTCCGCCGCCACTGGGGCCCACACGCTGTTAGTGCCGCACGCCGCCGTTGCCATCCACCTGCACGGCCGCCGGCGAACTACAGCTCCCTGCAGGCCGAGCGGTACACTTCCGGTTTCTGCGCGCCTGGAGGCGCTGAAAACAGAGGAGGCTCCCACTGAGGAGAGGGGGACCACAGCACCAAACACCAGGGTGCAGGAGAAACTTACCGGGCATACTCCGCCGCCGCTGGGGCCCACACGCTGTTAGTGCCGCACGCCACCGTTGCCATCCACCTGCACAGCCGCCGTCGGACTACAGCTCCCAGCAGGCCGAGCGGTACACTTCCAGTTTCTGCGCGCCCGGAGGCGCTGAAAACAGAGGAGGCTCCCACTGAGGAGCGGGGGACCACAGCACCAAACACCAGGGTGCAGGAGAAACTTACCGGGCATACTCCACCGTCGCTGGGGCCCACACGCTTTTAGTGCCGCACGCCGCCGTTGCCATCCACCTGCACGGCCGCCGGCGGACGACAGCTCCCAGCAGGCCGAGTGGTACACTTCCGGTTTCTGCGCACCCGGAGGCGCTGAAAAAAGAGGAGGCTCCCACTGAGGAGCGGGGGACTACAGCACCAAACACCAGGGTGCAGGAGAAACTTACCAGGCATACTCCGCCGCCGCTGCAAAGCTAAACATCCTAGAAAGTCGGAATCGATTATTTCTTATTTAACCTCTGCTGTGGGGGTTTTGTCCAAAGAGATCGCTAATGCTGAAAAAAAGCTGGGTCTAAACGGTATTGAATCAATTGATCCTACCGAAGAGCCCCTGACAGTTAACAGCTGGGCGATTCCTTTGGAGCCAAATGTTGTGATTACCACCAATGGAGTGATTCCTACCCACACAAATTCTCCAACTCTTCAGGTAGTTTCCCTCTAGCTATTACCCTCCATACCTGCTGCTGCAGTACACAAGGCCCACCAGAAACAGAGGCGAAAGATCACAAATATGGCGGGCAGAAGAAAGTTATCTATGGCTAAGACATTTGGAATAGATCCCTGCCTTAAAGAACAAATTGGAAAAATGGTGGAGGATTTATTTATTTCACATCTGGAACCAGCCCTCGTGTCTTTAGCCAAAGACATTGTTGACACTTTAAATACATGTGTATCTGGCCTTATGACCAAATGTGAGAAAATTGATGAAACACTTAAGCAATATAGGGGACAATGGGGGGTTCCATTCAGCCAGCGGTCTCTGTTGCTAATCAGACCATTGATGATACCCCGAAAATTAATTCTAGCTTAGGGGGCTCTAATAGATTGACAGGGACCCCCCATGTGGGGACGGTGGTGGGGGATTGCTCGCCTGGAGTAAATACTAGGCACAGCCAGCTATCGGATATGAATAGAGGTCAACAGCAGCGGGCCGCAACCTGGAACTGCCCCCAGAGGCAGCCCCACTGGTAGCCGTGTTCACTGGGGTACCCCCAATTAGGGGAGACACTATTGAAACAACCGCTGATTTAATGACCAAAGCTAGACAGTGGTGTCATCAGTTTAGCACAGGTGGCGAGGAAGTTGTTTGTGCTCTCACCATGGCAAGGAGGGTTCACTGGGTGGGGCATTGCCCTAAGAAAATTCCTGGAGACTGTGTAGTGGTTAACTTTAATAATATCACCAAATCAAAAATAGAGAGAGAGGACTAGAGAAGCTAATCCGTATCCCCAGGATTATATGTAAAGATCAAGAAAGGACTAGCTAATAGTTATGGGGGGAAGGGGGGGGGACTCAAAGAATTACGCTGGCTGGCAAACCTGTTAGGTTGTTCATGAAGCCCTCACCCACCAACCTGGTTGGTGGCATGCTTCATCGTCGGGCCCACCTCCGTGACACCGAATGTGTCCCGGGTGTGCTGTGACGCCAGATTCCTGCGGAGCTGGTGTAATTGCTGAGAGCGCAGTGTTGTGAGTGAGAAAGTGAAGTTTAAAAGCTATACAGTAGGTCCCAGTACACGAGGGTGAGTAGATAATTTTAATGACTGGGCCACTGTTAGCGTTAAAAAAGGCTGTTAGATGCGGTGGAGTGTAGATTATGACCTCCTGCGTCTTGTGTGGTCTACATGTTTCAGCCAGGCCTTATTGATTTTAAAACTGGATTTCCTCAGGACCATGTGAGTAAGTGTAAGGTGCAAAAAAACTAAATTATAGTGTTTGTGTTTTTGTAATGTGTCGCACTCGCTAAGGTGCGATTACATGTAAGAGGGGGATTCCCTCTAGTTTTGCTACAGACAGAGACAGACGTACAAGGGAGAGTCATTTTAGTATAGTGAGTACAGTAGAATCACATTTTCTGGCCGACTTATAAGGTGGGTGAACGACCTATATGCGGCTATGGTGTGGTCATATTTGGCCTACATTGGCTTTTAAAGGTAACCGGTTTTTGTGGTGAGCTAGGACAGCGGTGGTGACATTTGTGAGGTACAAATGAGTATTGGTAGGTATCCTCACACTAGCTGTGTGCTGTCAAAGGCTTCTGTGGGTCACCTGGCAGAGATAGAGACCCTAGGATAAGGATAGTGAAACTAATGGTTTACATCCAACCTGTAGGGAGAGAAGAGATTGCTTACCCCAGAATTGGTGGTTTACTCACGGAAATCCCGGTCTAGATCCTCCTTGGACCTATCGTCCTTCTGCGGTGCCCGGAACGAGTGAGTGAGGACCTGGAGTTCTGGTTTAAGTAGTTCCGGTCGTAGGTTCCACCTGGGATAAGTGGAAATAGAGGGAGGGATGTGCTCGCGCTGGTTGCACTGTCATTGTAGGTTATGCGCATGCGCTTGAGAGAATCTACACGCATGCGCGGGTTGGG
The DNA here is from genome assembly GCF_964263255.1 of Lissotriton vulgaris. Taxonomy (NCBI): domain Eukaryota; kingdom Metazoa; phylum Chordata; class Amphibia; order Caudata; family Salamandridae; genus Lissotriton; species Lissotriton vulgaris. The sequence goes on along the minus strand of NC_141687.1, from coordinate 788,786,128 downwards.
TTTATGATTAGTTACAGGTTTTGTTCCTAGAGGCGCATGTGTTAGGCACGTGCGATGGTTCTGAAGTATAGGTGCTGTATAGGCACCCTGATTTGAGAGTTCTAATTGTTTTTTTCAGACGGGGACTGAGAAAGACTGAGAGTCTCGGAGCATTGGGGACCAAGTCGATGTTTATAGGTTAATAGAATTCCACGGGATGGAATCGTTCAGGCCATTTGTGTGGGTGGACAGACGATATATTCATCGCTGTTCTTTTTGGAGGAGAAATTTGTCGTTGTTCGGTGTGACGTCAAATTGTTCGATCACTGTCCATGTGAAATCGTTTGGGGTGTGATTTTGGGTTAAAAAATGATCAGTAAGTTTACTGATATTTTTGCCCTATCGGATGTGTTGCGATCTCCCTCGCCATCACGGCGAGGAAAGAAAAGAAAGGCAAAATACTGCGATCTCTCCAAACGGACTACATGTCCCAGAAGGCCAAGCGGCTCTGGAGATCAGGAAAGAAGGCTGAGCCTATATAAGCTCCTCCTCGGCAACAGAACGGCGCTTGACAATTGTTATGTTGGTTAAGGTATTGGCGGATGGTGTTTTCCCCGCCGGATATATACCGAGAAGAAACCCAGCGCAGACGAAGAGCCTGCGTGTTCAGAGCCAAGACAAGCCTACGCCGAAGAAGAGCCTGCGTGTTCAGAGCCAAGACAAGCCTACGCCGAAGAAGAGCCTGCGTGTTCAGAGCCAAGACAAGCCTACGCCGAAGAAGAGCCTGCGAGGTCAGAGGAGTGGAGTAAACTTCCGACATATCGCAGGTATCACTAAAGAAGAACGGGATCGTTCTTCTTCCCCTGTATGTTTTCTTTCTTCCTAAGTTCCCGCGTCCTAAGCATTTTGAGTTCGCTTATTTTCCCCCAGAAGATATTACGTTCAGGGTCACAAGAGTAATTCTTCTTTTATGATTCAGGATAATCGTAACTTACAACGTCTTTGTTGTTCTCAAGAAGTATTGAGAACAAGCCTTGAGAGATACTATCTCTATATTTTCCGAGAGAAGCCTAGTCCCTTCGGATTCCTAGCCGTTAAGAAAGTGACGATAACTTTCTTGTCAACTATCCGGTTAACTCAGATTGAGGAACTGCTTGTTAACATTCAAAGACGAGAGAGTTGTGTCTCTGGTAAGTGTCATCCTTGGGGACCAGGGGAGGGAAGAGGCATTGAAGAGACCAGACGCTTATACCTGTTCTTTGTCTCTCGACGCTGCAGCCCGTCCCTCAACCGAGTATTACGGATTACCCCGACCCCGAAGGCAACAGCCAAAGCGCTTCCACCAAAACCTTCTTACCTCCCGGCTTCTCGCTATACTCCCTCAGAAGGTGATTCCAACGTCACCTCTGGGGGTGGTGTTTAGACAAGTCGAGGGGACTTTCGTCTCATCGTTCCTGCTGGCCAGATTCCTCAGGTTAGTGGTGCGCGACTGTGTTTGCGCCGCTTGCAATCCCGACAGGATGGTACCTGGTAGCCTTCTTTGAAACAAAAGACAACACAACCAGCAATGAAGAAGAGGTCCCCAATGAGACAGGACTCAGGCAAAAATCAAATTTGATGCCACCCCCGATCAGTATCCCGGTAGAAATAGCAGCCTTCGATCAGGCAGTCTACACAGAGGTGGAAAAACTACAAAATAAAAACACATTCAACAACCTATCCCACCAAGCACGTGAGGCAATAAAAAGCCTACAGAATGACCAATCCCTCGTCATCAAACCAGCAGACAAGGGTGGAGGCATTGTCCTCATGGACAAATCAGATTACGATAAGGAATGCCACAGACTGCTGAGTGACACCAGAAACTACAAATGTCTCAAAAAAGACCCAACAGAAGATCTACGCAACACCATCAATACCCTGGTGAAAAATGCAAGTGATGCGGAGCAAATCTCAAAGCAAGAGGCCAACTAACTCTGTACAAAGAATGCAAAAATACCATACCTCTATACGGTTCCAAAAATTCATAAAGGCGTAACACCCCCACCAGGAAGACCCATCGTATCGGGAATCCAATCCCTCCTGGAACCGTTATCACGATTCTGTGATTTCTTCTTGAACCCCTTGGTCCAGAAAACCCCATCGTACATAAAAGACACCAAACATCTCCTCAACGCCATCAAAGACACCAACTTTGACCCATCTACCCAACTGCTGGTAGGACTCGACATTGAGAGCCTCTATACCAGCCTCCCCCAAGATGCGACTTTGCAAGTACTGCATGATGTACTCATGGAAAGCACCTGGGACTACCATACCCCCAGGAGCTTCATAATGGACTGTGCCACCCTTGCACTCAAAGACAACTATTTCGAATATGATGGCAAATTCTACCTGCAGACCAATGGAACATCGATGGGCAGTGTTTTTGTACCCAGCCTGGCGGGTCTCTATGTTGCCCATTTTGAGAAAATCCACATAGAACCTCCAACTAACCCTTTCTCAAAAAACATAAAAACGTGGCGATGTTACATCGATGATATTTTCGTCATCTGGGGGGGGGGGAATCAGGAATCCCTCAATGACTTCCTCCTCTGGATCAACAGCCGGGACAGTTACCTGCGCTTTACCAGAACCAGCACCAGCAGCTGCACGGAACTGGCCTTTCTGGACCTCAACATAAAAGCAAATGTAAATGGATTAACCACCACTACCTTCTTTAAACCAACTGCAAGGAACTCCCTCCTCAGGTTTGAAAGTTTCCACCCGAGACCTCTGAGGGAAAACCTCCCCTACGGGCAATTCTTGCATCTCAGACGCAACTGCAGCCACCTCCAGGACTACAAACAACAAGCCACAGCCCTGGTACACAAACTGGAGGACAGAGGTTACCCTGCCAGAATCATAAAAACAACCTGCAAGAGGGCCCGTAATCAGAACAGGGAAGCACTACTGGAAACAAACATCAAAGCCCCTGAGGAACCACGGCTCACCTGTGTAACAACGTATAACACAGCATCCAACCAGGTCTCCAGAATCATCAACAGGAACTGGAAAATAATCAACACGGGTACAAGAAACTGGGAAAAACCACGATTCGCCTACAAGAGAGCCAAGAATCTCAAAGACCAACTGGTCCACACTAGACCCAAACCAACTCCCTCTCCTTCCAGTGGCACAATCCTAACCGCCTGGGGCTTTCCCAAACTCACAGGCCACCAACCATGCAATAATTGCAGCGTATGCCACCTGACCTCGGCATCAAAAACACTAAACCTGGAAGCAGGAAAAACCTGGACACAACGACAGTTTACTAACTGTAATTCCTCTAACCTAATATACCTGATCACTTGCAGATGTGGCCTCCGATATATCGGGATGACGTCTAGAAAAGTGAGGACAAGGATGACCGAACACAGAAGTACCATCCGATGTGGCAAAAATATCAGTAAACTTACCAATCATTTTTTAACCCACAATCACACCCCAAACGATTTCACATGGACAGTGATCTAACAATTTGACGTCACACCGAACAACGACAAATTTCTCCTCCAAAAAGAACAGCGATGGATATATCGTCTGTCCACCCACACAAATGGCCTGAACGATTCCATCCCGTGGAATTCTATTAACCTATAAACATCGACCTGGTCCCCAATGCTCCGAGACTCTCAGTCTTTCTCAGTCCCCGTCTGAAAAAAACAATTAGAACTCCCAAATCAGGGTGCCTATACAGCACCTATACTTCAGAACCATCGCACGTGCCTAACACATGCGCCTCTAGGAACAAAACCTGTAACTAATCATAAACCCAACCCGCGCATGCGTGTAGATTCTCTCAAGCGCATGCGAATAACCTACAATGACAGTGCAACCAGCGCGAGCACATCCCTCCCTCTATTTCCACTTATCCCAGGTGGAACCTACGACCAGAACTACTTAAACCAGAACTCCAGGTCCTCAATCACTCGCTCCGGGCACCGCAGAAGGACGATAGGTCCAAGGAGGATCTAGACCGGGATTTCCGTGAGTAAACCACCATTTCTGGGGTAAGCAATCCCTTCTCTCCCTACAGGTTGGATGTTAGTGCTGTACGCCGCCGTTGCCATCCACTTGCACAGCCGCCGGCCGACTACAGCTCCCAGCAGGCCGAGCGGTACACTTCCGGTTTCTGCGCGCCCAGAGGCGCTAAAAACAGAGGAGGCTCCCTCCGCGTCACGGGACGCGCGCGGGACCGCACCGGGCTAAGCCCGGGCAAAGGGTGGGCCGTCTGTGGCCGTCAGGGGTCGAAGGAGGTCGGGTCGGGTGACCCCTCTAACATCTACTCCTCAAAATCCGTAATGGGCAAAAGGAAAAAGGTATGTGCCAACGAGGATGTGGGGACTAAAGCTAAACATCCTAGAAAGTCGGAATCGATTATTTCTTATTTAACCTCTGCTGTGGGGGTTTTGTCCAAAGAGCTCGCTAATGCTGAAAAAAAGCTGGGTCTAAACGGTATTGAATCAATTGATCCTACCGAAGAGCCCCTGACAGTTAACAGCTGGGCGATTCCTTTGGAGCCAAATGTTGTGATTACCACCAAGGGAGTGATTCCTACCCACACAAATTCTCCAACTCTTCAGGTAGTTTCCCCCTAGCTATTACCCTCCATACCTGCTGCTGCAGTACACAAGGCCCACCAGAAACAGAGGCGAAAGATCACAAATATGGCGGGCAGAAGAAAGTTATCTATGGCTAAGACATTTGGAATAGATCCCTGCCTTAAAGAACAAATTGGAAAAATGGTGGAGGATTTATTTATTTCACATCTGGAACCAGCCCTCGTGTCTTTAGCCAAAGACATTGTTGACACTTTAAATACATGTGTATCTGGCCTTATGACCAAATGTGAGAAAATTGATGAAACACTTAAGCAATATAGGGGACAATGGGGGGTTCCATTCAGCCAGCGGTCTCTGTTGCTAATCAGACCATTGATGATACCCCGAAAATTAATTCTAGCTTAGGGGGCTCAAATAGATTGACAGGGACCCCCCATGTGGGGACGGTGGTGGGGGATTGCTCGCCTGGAGTAAATACTAGGCACAGCCAGCTATCGGATATGAATAGGGGTCAACAGCAGCGGGCCGCAACCTGGAACTGCCCCCAGAGGCAGCCCCACTGGTAGCCGTGTTCACTGGGGTACCCCCAATTAGGGGAGACACTATTGAAACAACCGCTGATTTAATGACCAAAGCTAGACAGTGGTGTCATCAGTTTAGCACAGGTGGCGAGGAAGTTGTTTGTGCTCTCACCATGGCAAGGAGGGTTCACTCGGTGGGGCATTGCCCTAAGAAAATTCCTGGAGACTGTGTAGTGGTTAACTTTAATAATATCACCAAATCAAAAATAGAGAGAGAGGACTAGAGAAGCTAATCCGTATCCCCAGGATTATATGTAAAGATCAAGAAAGGACTAGCTAATAGTTATGGGGGGAAGGGGGGGGGGGACTCAAAGAATTACGCTGGCTGGCAAACCTGTTAGGTTGTTCATGAAGCCCTCACCCACCAACCTGGTTGGTGGCATGCTTCATCGTCGGGCCCACGTCAGTGACACCGAATGTGTCCCGGGTGTGCTGTGACGCCAGATTCCTGCGGAGCTGGTGTAATTGCTGAGAGTGCAGTGTTGTGAGTGAGAAAGTGAAGTTTAAAAGCTATACAGTAGGTCCCAGTACCCGAGGGTGAGTAGATAATTTTAATGACTGGGCCACTGTTAGCGTTAAAAAAGGCTGTTAGATGCGGTGGAGTGTAGATTATGACCTCCTGCGTCTTGTGTGGTCTACATGTTTCAGCCAGGCCTTATTGATTTTAAAACTGGCTTTCCTCAGGACCATGTGAGTAAGTGTAAGGTGCAAAAAAACTAAATTATAGTGTTTGTGTTTTTGTAATGTGTCGCACTCGCTAAGGTGCGATTACATGTAAGAGGGGGATTCCCTCTAGTTTTGCTACATATAACAAAGACAGAGACAGACGTACAAGGGAGAGTCATTTTAGTATAGTGAGTACAGTAGAATCACATTTTCTGGCCGACTTATAAGGTGGGTGAACGACCTATATGCGGCTATGGTGTGGTCATATTTGGCCTACATTGGCTTTTAAAGGTAACCGGTTTTTGTGGTGAGCTAGGACAGCGGTGGTGACATTTGTGAGGTACAAATGAGTATTGGTAGGTATCCTCACACTAGCTGTGTGCTGTCAAAGGCTTCTGTGGGTCACCTGGCAGAGATAGAGACCCTAGGATAAGGATAGTGAAACTAATGGTTTACATCCAACCTGTAGGGAGAGAAGAGATTGCTTACCCCAGAATTGGTGGTTTACTCACGGAAATCCCGGTCTAGATCCTCCTTGGACCTATCGTCCTTCTGCGGTGCCCGGAACGAGTGAGTGAGGACCTGGAGTTCTGGTTTAAGTAGTTCCGGTCGTAGGTTCCACCTGGGATAAGTGGAAATAGAGGGAGGGATGTGCTCGCGCTGGTTGCACTGTCATTGTAGGTTATGCGCATGCGCTTGAGAGAATCTACACGCATGCGCGGGTTGGGTTTATGATTAGTTACAGGTTTTGTTCCTAGAGGCGCATGTGTTAGGCACGTGCGATGGTTCTGAAGTATAGGTGCTGTATAGGCACCCGGATTTGAGAGTTCTAATTGTTTTTTTCAGACAGGGACTGAGAAAGACTGAGAGTCTCGGAGCATTGGGGACCAAGTCGATGTTTATAGGTTAATAGTATTCCACGGGATGGAATCGTTCAGGCCATTTGTGTGGGTGGACAGACGATATATTCATCGCTGTTCTTTTTGGAGGAGAAATTTGTCGTTGTTCGGTGTGACGTCAAATTGTTCGATCACTGTCCATGTGAAATCGTTTGGGGTGTGATTTTGGGTTAAAAAATGATCAGTAAGTTTACTGATATTTTTGCCCTATCGGATGGTACTTCTGTGTTCGGTCATCCTTGTCCTCACTTTTCTAGACGTCATCCCGATATATCGGAGGCCACATCTGCAAGTGATCAGGTATATTAGGTTAGAGGAATTACAGTTAGTAAACTGTCGTTGTGTCCAGGTTTTTCCTGCTTCCAGGTTTAGTGTTTTTGATGCCGAGGTCAGGTGGCATACGCTGCAATTATTGCATGGTTGGTGGCCTGTGAGTTTTGGAAAGCCCCAGGCGTTTAGGATTGTGCCACTGGAATGAGAGGGAGTTGGTTTGGGTCTAGTGTGGACCAGTTGGTCTTTGAGATTCTTGGCTCTCTTGTAGGCGAATCGTGGTTTTTCCCAGTTTCTTGTACCCGTGTTGATTATTTTCCAGTTCCTGTTGATGATTCTGGAGACCTGGTTGGATGCTGTGTTATACGTTGTTACACAGGTGAGCCGTGGTTCCTCAGGGGCTTTGATGTTTGTTTCCAGTAGTGCTTCCATGTTCTGATTACGGGCCCTCTTGCAGGTTGTTTTTATGATTCTGGCAGGGTAACCTCTGTCCTCCAGTTTGTGTACCAGGGCTGTGGCTTGTTGTTTGTAGTCCTGGAGGTGGCTGCAGTTGCGTCTGAGACGCAAGAATTGCCCGTAGGGGAGGTTTTCCCTCAGAGGTCTCGGGTGGAAACTTTCAAACCTGAGGAGGGAGTTCCTTGCAGTTGGTTTAAAGAAGGTAGTGGTGGTTAATCCATTTACATTTGCTTTTATGTTGAGGTCCAGAAAGGCCAGTTCCGTGCAGCTGCTGGTGCTGGTTCTGGTAAAGCGCAGGTAACTGTCCCGGCTGTTGATCCAGAGGAGGAAGTCATTGAGGGATTCCTGATTCCCCCCCCAGATGACGAAAATATCATCGATGTAACGTCGCCACGTTTTTATGTTTTTTGAGAAAGGGTTAGTTGGAGGTTCTATGTGGATTTTCTCAAAATGGGCAACATAGAGACCCGCCAGGCTGGGTGCAAAAACACTGCCCATCGATGTTCCATTGGTCTGCAGGTAGAATTTGCCATCATATTCGAAATAGTTGTCTTTGAGTGCAAGGGTGGCACAGTCCATTATGAAGCTCCTGGGGGTATGGTAGTCCCAGGTGCTTTCCATGAGTACATCATGCAGTACTTGCAAAGTCGCATCTTGGGGGAGGCTGGTATAGAGGCTCTCAATGTCGAGTCCTACCAGCAGTTGGGTAGATGGGTCAAAGTTGGTGTCTTTGATGGCGTTGAGGAGATGTTTGGTGTCTTTTATGTACGATGGGGTTTTCTGGACCAAGGGGTTCAAGAAGAAATCACAGAATCGTGATAACGGTTCCAGGAGGGATTGGATTCCCGATACGATGGGTCTTCCTGGTGGGGGTGTTACGCCTTTATGAATTTTTGGAACCGTATAGAGGTATGGTATTTTTGCATTCTTTGTACAGAGTTAGTTGGCCTCTTGCTTTGAGATTTGCTCCGCATCACTTGCATTTTTCACCAGGGTATTGATGGTGTTGCGTAGATCTTCTGTTGGGTCTTTTTTGAGACATTTGTAGTTTCTGGTGTCACTCAGCAGTCTGTGGCATTCCTTATCGTAATCTGATTTGTCCATGAGGACGATGCCTCCACCCTTGTCTGCTGGTTTGATGACGAGGGATTGGTCATTCTGTAGGCTTTTTATTGTCTCACGTGCTTGGTGGGATAGGTTGTTGAATGTGTTTTTATTTTGTAGTTTTTCCACCTCTGTGTAGACTGCCTGATCGAAGGTTGCTATTTCTACCGGGATACTGATCGGGGGTGGCATCAAATTTGATTTTTGCCTGAGTCCTGTCTCATTGGGGACCTCTTCTTCATTGCTGGTTGTGTTGTCTTTTGTTTCAAAGAAGGCTTTCTGATCACTTGCAGATGTGGCCTCCGATATATCGGGATGACGTCTAGAAAAGTGAGGACAAGGATGACCGAACACAGAAGTACCATCCGATGTGGCAAAAATATCAGTAAACTTACCAATCATTTTTTAACCCACAATCACACCCCAAACGATTTCACATGGACAGTGATCTAACAATTTGACGTCACACCGAACAACGACAAATTTCTCCTCCAAAAAGAACAGCGATGGATATATCGTCTGTCCACCCACACAAATGGCCTGAACGATTCCATCCCGTGGAATTCTATTAACCTATAAACATCGACCTGGTCCCCAATGCTCCGAGACTCTCAGTCTTTCTCAGTCCCCGTCTGAAAAAAACAATTAGAACTCCCAAATCAGGGTGCCTATACAGCACCTATACTTCAGAACCATCGCACGTGCCTAACACATGCGCCTCTAGGAACAAAACCTGTAACTAATCATAAACCCAACCCGCGCATGCGTGTAGATTCTCTCAAGCGCATGCGCATAACCTACAATGACAGTGCAACCAGCGCGAGCACATCCCTCCCTCTATTTCCACTTATCCCAGGTGGAACCTACGACCGGAACTACTTAAACCAGAACTCCAGGTCCTCACTCACTCGTTCCGGGCACCGCAGAAGGACGATAGGTCCAAGGAGGATCTAGACCGGGATTTCCGTGAGTAAACCACCAATTCTGGGGTAAGCAATCTCTTCTCTCCCTACAGGTTGGATGTAAACCATTAGTTTCACTATCCTTATCCTAGGGTCTCTATCTCTGCCAGGTGACCCACAGAAGCCTTTGACAGCACACAGCTAGTGTGAGGATACCTACCAATACTCATTTGTACCTCACAAATGTCACCACCGCTGTCCTAGCTCACCACAAAAACCGGTTACCTTTAAAAGCCAATGTAGGCCAAATATGACCACACCATAGCCGCATATAGGTCGTTCACCCACCTTATAAGTCGGCCAGAAAATGTGATTCTACTGTACTCACTATACTAAAATGACTCTCCCTTGTACGTCTGTCTCTGTCTTTGTTATATGTAGCAAAACTAGAGGGAATCCCCCTCTTACATGTAATCGCACCTTAGCGAGTGCGACACATTACAAAAACACAAACACTATAATTTAGTTTTTTTGCACCTTACACTTACTCACATGGTCCTGAGGAAAGCCAGTTTTAAAATCAATAAGGCCTGGCTGAAACATGTAGACCACACAAGACGCAGGAGGTCATAATCTACACTCCACCGCATCTAACAGCCTTTTTTAACGCTAACAGTGGCCCAGTCATTAAAATTATCTACTCACCCTCGGGTACTGGGACCTACTGTATAGCTTTTAAACTTCACTTTCTCACTCACGACACTGCACTCTCAGCAATTACACCAGCTCCGCAGTAATCTGGCGTCGCAGCACACCCGGGACACATTCGGTGTCACTGAGGTGGGCCCGATGATGAAGCATGCCACCAACCAGGTTGGTGGGTGAGGGCTTCATGAACAACCTAACAGGTTTGCCAGCCAGCGTACTTCTTTGAGTCCCCCCCTTGCCCCCATAACTATTAGCTAGTCCTTTCTTGATCTTTACATAACTTTAATAATAGGCATAGTGCTGAAAGGCTATTTTGGAACGGCTCAAACATTGATAACAAGGGGATTAGACCTCTCCCTCTGGAGTTTTTCAATTCCTCAGTCGGTGTCCACAATCACCATCAGCAACCAAAACAGCACTCTACACGTTATACTTCTCTTCCCACTTACAAATCTTTAACATCTTACCAGACAAGGATGAGTACGCAGAGGAGATCCACACAAAAGCTGCCAAGGGGAGGGGAGACTGTCGCCCCACCAAGATCCACAGTAACATTTACACAATCAGACTCCCTATTACACCTTTCCCATAGGGATGATATAGAGCTTCATAATCGCTTCTCACCTCTCTCTCAGATGGATTCAAATGATTGACTGGGAGATGAATCCATGGCTCTTGGAAATGGGATAAGTGACGCCACCTACATAATACATAATCAGGTGCCCACATGTAAAATGATAAGCTGGAATGTGGCGGGAACTAGATCAAAAAGCTCTGATACCATTTGGCTAAAGTTTTTAAGACAGTTCGATATCCTGGCTTTCCAGGAAACATGGGATGCAGAGTCTAGTTTCATCTTAGATGGTCACCACAGTTTTTCTATCCCCGCGGTGCGGGGCTCCGCGGGGAAATCCAAGGGGGGTTTACTCTTTCTTATTTCCCTAGACCTTACAGGTACTTTCAGAAAACTCAAGGGAGAGTCAGATAATTTCCTTATAATAGAATGGTTGATTTATGATCAACACTACCTAAATAAATCTATATAATGCAATGGGAAACTCCCCACAAGAGGACCATTTTAGTGCGTTAGATCATTGCCTGTCAGTCTATAAGTCTAATAACTCCTTTGAGTTTGAGATAATTTTCCTGGGGGATTTTAATTTACACCCTTGCCAGTGGGACTGTTATGGGGAAGATCGAGCGGGACCCATGAATGGGAGATTACCCCATTTTGAACACACTAAACATGGGGACTCCTTAGAGGAATTATTATCTAATCTAAACTTAACCGAACCTGATAAGGAAGATGGTGGAAAGGCAGTTCCCACCTTTATAGGACGAGGTGCGGAGTCTGTGATTGACTACATTTTTGTATCGCCGCGTGTCTTGACTAAAACTCGGGCGTATAAAGTTATGACATCAACTTTTAGCGACCATAATCCGCTTGCACTGGAAGTTGAATTGAGGTGTAAGGCTGCCACTACTGATCTAGGCAGGGTTGCACCACGGTTCTTGTCCTCAAAAGATCAAGGAAGACGCATAAAGTGGGAAGCTGTAGTTCCAGAGGCTTTTTTTGAGGATTTAGTTAATCAGGTAGAGTCTAATTTTGGTACATGTTTGGATGAGAAGGCTGTGGGTACAGAAACTATAACCTCTTTCTCAGCAATCTGTAATCAAATAGCTGAAAACCTACATAAGGAGAGCAGGCCCAACACTAAGAAGGCATTCAGGTGGTTTGACTCCACGTGTTCTAAGGCACATGGGGCTCTTTTAAAGGCCCTTAAGTGTATTCCAAGGGACAGAGCCCTAGTCTCCTCTCTTCGTAAGGAATATAAACGTGCAACATCTATACGGAAAAACAAAATTAAAGAGGAGGCATGGGATAACCTGCAGTCAATTGATGTGCTAAAGGACAGCAGAAAGTTCTGGGCTACCATAAATCAGTCCTTTTTCTCGGAAAAAGACAACTTAGACACAGAATGCGTAATCCCAGATGATGCGTGGCTCAAACACTTTATGAGTATCTATAGTGACAAGGGCCACCAAGAATTAAATTCTGGTGGCTCCACCCTGGGTCGCCTCATACAACCTGTTAAATTTGAATTAGCGGATGTAGAAAAGGCCATCCGAGAAACAACGAAACATAAGGCACCAGGGCCCGATGGGGTTCCCGACGATCTTTACATATTGTACCCCACTTTCTGGGCAAAGATTTTAACTAATGTATTTAATGCAGCATCTTTAGTGGGTTTCCCCCCCTCTTGGGCCTCTTCAACAATTGTACCCATATTTAAAAAAGGGAGGAGAGGGGACCCCGCCTGTTACAGACCAATCTCCCTATTGGACTCTGCCGTTAAGATCATGGGCAGAGTCATTTTGCAGAAATTGGGAGATTGGATGTCTGACAGGGGGGTGCTCTCGAATCTCCAGTATGGATTTAGGCAACATAGAAGCACCATGGACCAATGCCTGAATCTACATCTTTTGATTAATACATATACTACAGCTAAAGAGGGTTATTTATACCTCTGGTTCATGGACCTATCTTCAGCATTCGATCTAGTGAACCGCTCCAAACTATGGAACATCCTTCTGGAAATGGGGATAGAGGCACCTTTAGTCTACTTCCTAAGTGACCTCCACCAGAATCTAACAGCAGCAGTTAGGGTGACACAGGAGGGAAGGTGCACAAGCCATTTTAACTCTAGGCGGGGTGTCAGACAAGGCTGTATTCTGGCACCCCTTCTATTTACAATCTACATTAATGGTTTGGAAAAATCCTTGTCTTGGGTTAAGGCAGATATTCCGCGAGCGGGGGGATCGGGCATCCTGGTCCTCCTGTACGCGGACGATGCCGTGCTGATTGCCCGGACAGGGGTGGGCCTCCAGAGGCTGCTGGATAACTTCGGCACCTTTATGGAGTCATTAGACCTAAAAGTTAACAGTAGCAAATCCCATGTAATGATTGCGGGGGGTCGCAGGAAGATTAGCAAGGTCACCACATTTAGATGCCTGGGTAACCATCTTTCCAGGGTACTAGTGTTTAACTACTTAGGCGTCTTATTTGACGAAAAGGGTAATTGGTTCCCCCAGCAGAAACAGAAGAGTAATGCTGTCATGAGATCTACATCAGCCCTTCTTATTTTTGCCAAAAAGGTTGGGAGCTAGGCCCATGGAGGCCATGCTTAAAATATATAAGTCTAAATGCTGTGCAATCGCATCTTATGGGGCTTCTATATGGGGATACGCCTCTGTCAGTAAAATCCAACTTGTGGAAAACAGATTTCTTAGATCCTTGTTGTCGGTTCCACAGTCAACTCCAACTCTTTCTATACATTCTGAATTAGGTGTAGGCTACATTACAGATCAATTAAAAGCAGCCCCCCTGATTTGCTGGGCAAATACGTGGCTTAATGAGGAAATCACCCTTAACCATCTTATCCTCAAAGATTGCTTAGCCCTGGAGAAGGCAGAGGGAATCCCATGGCTGGCATACGTTAGAGCGGCGTGTGTCAGACTGGGTCGCCCTGAATTATATACAGCCCCAGAGGGAATCAAGAAAGAGGATATGGTTTGGATCAAACATAATTTTAGAATCTTGTTGGAGGCAGCTAGGGAGGAGGAGGAGCTTAAAAAACGGGTTGCAAGAAGTACTTATCTTTTACAGTCGTCCCCCTCAATAGAACCTTATTTAAAGATCGTCACAAAACCTTTCCATCGCTTTTTGTTGACAAGATTTAGGTTCAATTTAATACACTTCACCTTAGGTTCTTTTTCGCACTGGGCTAAACCTGAAGAATCTGCACCATGCTCCATTGATAATTTTTCCACACAAGATACACTCCATTTAATTATGTTTTGTGAAACGTTTTCTGTGGCTCGTAAAAAATGTCTATTACCCATACTACGAGAAGCAGGCTTCTTGCAAGTAAGACCAGCACTCTTACACTTGCAACTACTGAGTAGCGTGCACACCATTTTTAGTGTAGCAAGTTTCCTGGTGGCAGCAGTGAGGATTAATAAAAAAAGCATGAACACCTGTTTGCTTCAAGGCACAGTAGGAGGAGAAGGGGGTATTCAGATATAAATTATGGTAATACAATAGTTGCACTCCTGTTTTTAAAATTGTAGTTTTTATAGGGGTGCTATAAAGTTTAACATTTGCACAAATCATGAATTGTAAATATTGTGTATATATTTGAACATCTGCAAAACTTTGCACAACTATTTATCTGTACATAGTATAATTTTAAATTGTAGTTTTTATAGCGGTGCTATAAAGTTTGTCATCTGTACAAATCGTGAACCGTAAATATTGTGTGTATGTATGAACATCTGCTAAAACTTTGCACACCTATTTAATTGTACATTACATTTTAATTTTTTGCAACTTGTATGTATGTATGTTTTGATGCTGCTTTTATGATTTTAATTAATCGAAATAAAGACTTTGACTGACTGACTGACTGAGTGAATTTTAAAGGTTTTTTTAAAGGCTAATTCCTAACTATATAAGGCCTGAAACCTATGGTTTTTTCAGTGAATTTCAAAGATTTTTTAAATGCTAATTCCTAACTATGTAAGGCCTAAAAACTATGGTTTTTTTCAGTGAATTTGCAAGGTTTTTTAAATGCTAATTCCTAACTATGTAAGGCCTGAAACCTACGGGTTTTTCAGTGAATTTCAAAGGATTTTTTAATGCTAATTCCTAACTATATAAGACCTGAAAGCCCACCAGGAATCTCCAGTATGTGCCAGGGGACTGCATTGCAGAGAGGTGTAATGAAGCAACGCCCCTTTTTACACCTCTCTGCAACGCAGCCCCCGGGCGTGTTTGCAGAGGGGGATCTAATTCCCCTTGTATACTGGGGTGCCCTGGGGGCCAACTAGCCCACCTGGAACCTCCAGTATGCGCCAGTGAGCTGCATTGCACAGAGGTGAAATGAGGCTATGCCCCTTGTTACACCTCTCTGCAACGTAGCCCCCTGGCGCGTTTGCAGAGGGGGAACTAATCCCCTTGCATACTGGGGGTCCCTGGGGGCCAACTAGCCCACCAGGAGCCTCCAGTATGCGCCAGGGGGCTGCATTGCTGAGAGGTGTAATGAGGCCGCACCCTTTTTTACACCTCTCTGCAACGCAGCCCCTGTGCATGTTTGAAGAGGGGGAACTAATTCCCCTTGCATACTGGGGGTCCCTGGGGGCCAACTAGCCCACCAGGAGCCTCCAGTATGCGCCAGGGGGCTTTGTTGCTGTGCCCCAGAGGGCGGCGGTCCCCGGGGCAGTGTGGGGGGGATTGGGCACCCCCACACTTCTTTATCACTATGCCCCCGCGATTTGGTCCGCCTGGGGGTCATTTTTAAAAAAACATACCTGGTTTACCCTGCCCCCTTTTTGTTTTCTACACGCTTGTTTTTCTGCTTTCTTGTGCCTCAGTCTAATGAGCACAAGATGGCTGCCAACACTTCCTGGTTTGGAGTGTTGACAGCCAATAAGCATGCAGCTTTCTCGGAAAGGTACGCGCACCATCCGCGTACTGTACGCATATGTACGCGGACCCGTGCGCACACGGTACGCGCACCCCGTGATTTTTGCCTTGGGGGTCCTAGTGGGACACCCTGAGCAGGCCTAGGGGGTCAGGGTGCTTCTACCCTGCCCCCTTTTTGAGCTCTACACGTTTGTTTTTCTGCTTTCTTCTGCCTCAGTCTACTGAGGCACAAGATGGCTGCCAACAATTTCTGTTTTGGAGTGTTGAAAGACATTTGCAGGTAATCAGCATGCAGCTCGCGCACGCGAAGGTCCGCGCACGTACATAAAAATATATATATATTATAGTTAGCTGGACATTTTACTCATACAAAACCATTGAACTTCCCCCGTTATAGTTAGTTGTACTCACTATGACTTGCGCGCCCGCAATCCACTGCTGATGATGTCACATATTACATCATTCATGACATGGTCAGTGACATTACTGATGACATCATCCAGTGAATGTGGTTTGCTTTGATATTTAAATATGTATTATAAAAACACTATTTTGCATTGAAGAATGAGTGGATATATAAATATAAATGTGGGATTGGTGGATTTAGTAACAGCGTCATTGATTGTTTCCTTGACTAATTTGTAGAGTCTCACTATATATAATGTGTAGTTACTAAACTGTATTTATATGGGTAAATGAATGTCTGTGGTTTGGTGGGGGGTGTGTGATTGCCAACAAATGTGTGAATAGTTCATTCAGTAGGTATATGAGGTTAAGACTACATGTTATAACAGTTGTTTCAGTGAGTGTATATGTTTATGGGTGTGGTGGTGATGAAATATTTCTCTCAATGGGACATGTCCATTAAACTTGAAAAAAAAGGCAGTGTATGTGACAGTTATATCTAATTAAGTGTGCCTAAGACTTAGTGATTGTATGAGTCACTATATGGATAATTGTATACTTGTAATAGAGATTGTATAACACACTAAGTGTGAGTTACTATCTATATAAATAGATGAAGTGGTGTTTGTATAAGTGTGTAGGTGAGTAAATGTAAGTATAATCAATTGTTTACATAACTCAGAAGGATGTCTTTATAAGTGAATACAATGTGTGCTGGTGTGTAATGTTGAAATAGGCGTATAAGTATATTTGATAGTGTTGGGTTGATTATTCACTGCATATAACACTGAATCCATAGGTAAGTGATTAGATGTGTGCATAGTTCTATGAATAACTGAGTGGGTGTTTAGAAATTTCTATTGGTGTGCCAGTGGTTTCAAATATAGCACTTTCTATTTTACAGTAAGTGATGAAAGAGTATATTAGTGTGTGATGAGGTGTATTTGATTGTCACATGGATGATGTCATCAGTGATGTCATTTGAGATGTCATCAGTGATGCCATCAGTGATGTCACTGACCATGTCATGAATGATGCACTTTCTGTGACGTTCCGGTGGCGCAGAAGACTGAGTGATATTTATCAGGCAGGACTAAGCCACTTTTTGTGGCGTAATCCTGCGTGATAAATATCAGTCCCTTTAACGTAGTGTCCTGCGTTAAAGGGGTGTGCAATGGGTGTTGCTGGGGGCGTTCCCAGCACCATCAATGGACTCAGTAATTTATAGCATTCTCAAAGTCAGTCTTTCAAAAATTCCAAAGTATAGGACATGATAATCCAAATCCAAATGTTTCTCAAGAAAAGTCATAAACCGTGTCCGTGGGTATATCTGCCCAACCGCTGATATTCCGAACGATTGAAAATGACTTTTCTTGAGAAACATTTGGATTTGGATTTGAGGATTTGAGGATGCTATAAATTACTCAAGTCTGCCCGAATTGTGTGGGTAAAATTGAAACCTAGTCACTTTGAATAAGAATGTACTTACGTCTCGTCTAACATTTGGAAGAAATATCTAGTTATATGACAACAGGATACCGACATAACTTGAAGGAAATAAGAACGTCCTGAAGAAGTTCTGTTGTACAGAACGAAACGTGTCGGCTGGCTGTGGTACATAAACGTAAGGAAAATAAAAGCATTTGAATATACACCAAGATTCAGCGCTTCAATAAGGACTCTAAGTCATATGATTTGATTGGACTTGTGCAAGTGGTGCTGTGCCAAACTTTGGAATATTCTCCACTAGTCTCTACTACTCACTCTCTACTACTCTCTAATACTCACTCTCTACTACTCATTCTCTACTACTCTAGTACTCTCTACTACTCTCTCTCTACTACTCACTCCCTACTACTCACTATCTACTACTCTCTACTACTCTCTCTCTACTACTCACTCTTTACTACTCACTCTCTACTACTCTCTACTACTCACTCTCTACTTCTCACTCTCTACTACTCTCTACTACTCACTCTCTACTACTCTCGCTCTACTACTCTCTACTACTCACTCTCTACTACTCACTCTACTACTCACTCTCTACTACTCTCTACTACTCACTCTCTACTACTCTCTCTCTACTACTCACTCTCTACTTCTCTCTCTACTACTCTCTCTCTACTACTCACTCTCTACTACTCTCTCTCTCTACTACTCTCTACTACTCACTCTACTACTCACTCTCTACTACTCTCTAATATTCTCTCTCTGCTACTCACTCTCTAGTACTCACTCTCTGCTACTCTCTACTACTCACTCTTTACTACTCTCTACCACCCACTCTCTACTGCTATCTACTACTCACTCTACTACTTACTGTCTACTACTCTCTACTACTCACTCTCTACTACTCACTCTCTATTTTTCTCTACTACTCACTCTACTACTCTCTACTACTCACTCTCTGCTACTCTCTCCACTGCTCTCTACTACTCTCCACTACTCACTCTCTACTCTCTATTACTCACTCTCTACTCTCTACCTCTTTACCTCTCTCTACTAGTCTCTACCTCTACCTCTCTACCTCTACCTCTCTACCTCTCTCTACACGCTCACATATACTCATATATATATGCATATATATGCATATGCATTTATATATATGTATGTGTGTATATATATATATATATACATATATAAACATATATAATCTGCATATCTATATAAATACAAATATAAATGCATGCATACATATACATATGCATGCATATGCATGTTATTTACATGAAAGTTTGAAAAACACTAATAAAAGCACAGCTAAAAAGCTACCTCATTACAAACAGAATGGCTTTAACTTAAACGAGGGCGAGATCTATTGCATTTTCAAT
The DNA here is from genome assembly GCF_964263255.1 of Lissotriton vulgaris. Taxonomy (NCBI): domain Eukaryota; kingdom Metazoa; phylum Chordata; class Amphibia; order Caudata; family Salamandridae; genus Lissotriton; species Lissotriton vulgaris. Next base: position 788,767,238 of record NC_141687.1, on the reverse strand, counting down.
GCTTGTTTACTTTGGTTCCATCAAGAAGGCATTCAGATGTGTCACACATTTGCCATAAATTCTGAATGTTAGCACTCTAGTTGCTCATTAGATCACTGTAGTAAAGCTACTGCTCACCAGGGAAGTCTGCTGCTGGTATTCAAAGTGCATGTTTCAGTCTGCATGTATTTATTTTTTTAATGAAATAGAAGAGGATTTGAGAAGTCACTCAAAATGTGGCCTAATTTTTCTTTCTGAAGCACTAATCATACTTTCTATGGCAAAATGAACCCCCTCATTTTGTTCCTTTTTAAATTAAATGTTTTCAGACTTACCACTTCATTCCAATCAAGATGGCTTCTGGTGTGCCATACTTTTGTCATAAGTAAGACTGTTAGGGCTCTAGTTGTTCTTTAGAACACTTTGGGACATTCTGTCATTGGGCTATACTTGGGCTACATCTGGGTGATATTTTGGCTACATTTGGGCTCTTTCGTCTCTGGTGGCCATCTTGGGAGACTGCATGTCAGAATTTTTTAATGAAAGAGAAGAGGATTTGAGAAGTCACTCAAAATGTGCCCTAATTTTTCTTTCTGCAGCACTAATCATACTTTCCATGGCAAAATGAACCCCCTCATTTTGTTCCTTATTAAATTAAATGTTTTCAGACTTACCACTTCATTCCAATCAAGATGGCTTCTGGTGTGCCATACGTTTGTCATAAGTAAGACTGTTAGCGCTCTAGTTGTTCTTTAGAACACTCTGGGACATTCTGTCATTGGGCTATACTTGGGCTACATCTGGGTGATATTTGGGCTACATTTGGGCTCTTTTGTCTCTGGTGGCCATCACGGGAGACTGCATGTCAGAATTTTTTAATGAAATAGAAGAGGATTTGAGAAGTCACTCAAAATGTGCCCTAAATTTTCTTTCTGCAGCACTAATCATACTTTCTATGGCAAAATATACCCCCTCATTGTGTTCCTTTTTAAATTAAATGTTTTAAGAGTTACCACTTTATTCCAATCAAGATGGCTTCAGGTGTGCCATACCTTTGTAATAAGTAGGACTGTTAGCGCTCTAGTTGTTCTTTAGAACACTCTAGGAGGCTGCAGTAGAACACAAAGGAATCAACTGACAGTCTCTGTCCTTGTTGGATGTACATGATTTACTGAGAATGTCAGACTTCTTTCTCACATGACTGAGAAAGATAATGTGAATTTACAGAAAATATGCTTTCAGTTTAGCTTATAGATCCCCTTCCAAACCACTGTGGGAAACGCATTAGATAATAGTTTTCTTTCAAGCATGATTCATGATATCCCAGCAGAAGGCTTTCTCACATGGTAAAATCACCTTAGAACACACCACAATTCCTAAAATGAGTATGGTACCATCAACAAATAATTTATAATGTAACTAAAGTCTTAAAACCTTATATTAACTGCAATGCTTTTTTAATGAGGTGCTATCATGTACGCGCACCCCGCAATTTAAATATATATATATATATATTGGGGCCTGGGGGTACTTGTGGGACCCCTTGAGCAGGCCTAGGGGGTCAGGGTGCTTCTACCCTTCTCCCTTTGCATGTTTTGCACCTTTGTTTTTCTGCTTTCCTGTGCCTCAGTCTACCGAGGCACAAGATGGCTGCCAACACTTTCTGGTTTGGAGTGTTGACAGACATTGTCAGCCAATCAGCATGCAGCTCATGCTCTGAATGGTACAGAGTACAGTAAGCTGCTATAGATATATATATTTTTTCTCTTTTGATTTTCTCAGGAACTACTGGAGGGATTTACACCATTTAAACAAAGGGCACTTCTGCGTACCAGTCTCTACAATTTTGCCAAGTTTGGTGTAATTCCGTTCAGCGGTTCGGGCTGTAGCCGTGTCTAAACGTCCTAAGGAAATTAACATGGGGAAAACACGTTTTGGGACCCCCTTTTTTCTCAGCCCCCGCTTGACGAATCCCCCCAAAACTTTCAGGGAATGAGCAGAACTGAGCTGGCCAAAATTTTGGAAAATTGCACGCAGATTCCTCAATCGACGCCAAAGTTATTCCAAATAGAATATTGCGGATTTCCTATGGAAACTAGGTCCTAACTATATATACCTACTGGCGGCCGCCAGTAGGTAATATGTATATATATATTACCTACTGGCGGTCGCCAGTAGGTATATATAGTTAGGATTTTTTCTCTATGGAACTTTTGAAAATTCTATGTCTAATAACTTTGGCTTTGTGGACGGAATCGGCTGAAATTTTCAGGAAAATGGCACATTTTGTTTCTGATCAGCCCCTAAAAATTTGGGGGGGTTTCGTCAGGGGGGGGCCGAGAGAAAAGGGGGGTCCCAAAACGCGTTTTTCCCATTCATTTTTCCATAGGGCGTTTGGCCTCACTTTTAGCTCGAACGGCTGAATGGATTTACACGAAACTTGGCAAAATTGTAGGGACTGTTAGCCCTATGTGCCTTTGCTGGGTCTCAATATATGTGCTCCAGTGGATTTTGAGAAATTAACGTTTAAAAAAACAGATATATCTGTGACAGCGTCCCAGATAGCGCTCCAGTTCGCGTACTTCTCGCGTAACGGAGCTTTGCGAAGCGAAGCTGATTGGCTCTCCGGTGTCTGTCAACATTCTAAACAGTCCGTAGCGGCCGCCATCTTGTCTCCCGGTAGGATCGAGAGACAAGAGGAGGCCAAAGCGAAAGGGCAAATGACCATAAGGGGGCATAGTAGATTCTCACTGACCCCCTAGGTTTGATGTGGAGGCTTTAAAAGGGCCCCGCGGGGCAAAAAAAAAAAAAAATCTTTTTTTTGCGTGGGGTGCGCCCGGTACGCGTACCGGAAAGCGGTCTGGGGAGCGTACTATAAGGAAACAAGAATGATTGACTTCTAGAATTCTAGTAATTTTTCATAAAGGGAAGGTAGTTCTTAAAAGAACTTTTTTTATTATTTTTGTTGTTTTTAATTTTTTTAATTATTTTTCTGAACATTTTTATACTTTTTTTGTATTTTTTGAACGGTTTTATATTTTTTTGGTTTTTTTTCAGGGGGAAGAACGAAAAACAGGCATTAGAAACGGCTCAACAGGAGCAACAAAAACAAAATCACTTTCTGGGGCGTTTTGAGCACTTGTGATTTTCAAATGCTCTGTTCATTAATGGAAAGCTCATTTCGCCGTGACAAAGCAAACCCCCACAATAAATGCACACCAGCTTGATATGTTGAAAATTAGTTTGAATAGCGGGGACCATCTCCCTCGCCTCTGGTCCCGAAAAACTTTCATGGGATGAGGTGGTGGCCACAAGAGTTGGTGGATTTTCACTTAGGTTATGCACCTCCGCCATACTATAATTTATAGGATGCCACCTTTGCATGTGGCGATGCATTGTATAGTTTCCAAAGCTATACTTTTTATCCGTGCCTCGAGACAGAGGTTCTTTACATATCAGGCATGTAACATAACGTGCATTCACCTTTTTTTGGCCTGCAGGAAATGAAAAAAACTGCCAAATAAAATTGGCCTTGCGGTGTGATTTCCGGGGCTCTTCAGGGAAAATTTTTATTTGATGTACATCTTGTTGTTCTTCTTCCTCCTCTTCTTCAGGGTTGGGAATAAACTGGGGAGGTGGTCCATCCTTCCTAGGAGGTTGTGGTGGTGGTGGGGGTCCACCAGCTGCAGCTACAATTGAAGCCATCTTCAATAATGATAATAGTTCTTTCTCTCACAAAGTTGAAAGTCAGAGTGAGAAAAATAGGAGGGGGCTTTCATCATTTTGGAAAAAAAATTTTCTAAACCAATGAAAAGTGTAATTTTTAGGTCACATGACCTAGCTTTACATCATTCAGAAATAAAAAATGAAATCAACCAATAAAAAGTGTTATTTTCAAGTCACATGACCTGTTATGCTTACGTTACGCGTCCCGTAACGCGACCCGGATCGCTTCCGAGTAGCTGCGCTTCGCGCCTTGGTTCGCGTTCCAGAACGCTTCCGGGTGCGCTAACGCGGCGCGTCATAAGACGTATTACGCGGTAACGCAATACGTCGCGCTTACGCGATGCGTCACGATATCGTTTTCTAACGCGGTGGTTGTGCTAATGGAACGTTTACCGGTTCGTGGAGCGGGTCGCGGAACTTTATTAAGCTAACAAATAAATAAAAAAATATTACAAAAATATAAAATATATTTTTGAATTAGAATAAGAATACATTTTACAGCTTTTGATATTTGCTATTAAAAAACCATTGAAATTCACTGAAAAAACCATAGGTTATAGACCATATATAGTTAGGGATTAGCATTTACAAAACCTTAATTTACTCGCACAAAACCATAGAAATTCGCATATATAGTTAGTTGCAATAACTATATATCGCGCACCCGCAATCCACTGCTGATGATGTCACATATTACATCATTCATGACATGGTCAGTGACATCACTGATGACATCACTGATGACATCATCCAGTGTTTGTATGTTTCTGTAAAGTTAAAATATGTCTTACATATTGAAGAATGAGTGGATGTATAAGTGTCTGGATGAAGGATTTAGTAGGTGCATGACTGACTGTATGAGAGAGTGATTAAATGTGTTTCACTGAGTGCATGGGTTAGTGACTAAACTGTCTTAATTTGTACATCATTATGTCTGTTGTTCTGTAAACTGCTGCATGTGTTAATCAGTAGCTATATGAGTAACTATATGGGTTATTGATTGGTTGCCCAAGTATTTGTATGGGAGACTGACTATGTGTGTGGGTGGCTGGGAGGTGTATGACTCTGTGCATAGATGTGTGAGCAGTTGATTCACTAGATGTATGGGTTCAAACGTGTATGTGGAAACAGCTGTATGGGCAGTTGACTGTGTGCATGAGTGTATTGGTGAGTGAATGGATATCTCAGTGCTACATGTCAAAGTAAGTACATATGTAAAACACAGTACATGTGAGAGTTGACATATATAAATAACTGAGCATAAGAGCCAGTTAATGTGAGAGTGGCTGTATGAATCATTGTGAACTTGTATCAGAGATTGTATAAGAGAGTAAATATGTGTTAGAATATGTTTGAATTAGTAAGGTGTGTATAACTGTATAGTTGAGGAAATGGAGGAGTGATTGATTCTTTTCATGACTGACTAGATGTGTGAGTAACTCCATGGATGAGTGACAATCTGTGAGTGTCTGTTTACACTGATTATATCTTAGGTTATATTAGAGTCTGAAGAGGTTCATCGTATTATCACATGAATGATTTTATCAGTGATGTGATCAGTAATGTCAAATGAGATGTCATCAGTGATGTCATCAGTGATATCATTTGAGATGTCATCAGTGATGTCACTGACCATGTCATGAATGATGTAATATGTGACATCATCAGCAGTGGATTGCGGGTGCACGATATATAGTTATTGCAACTAACTATATATGTGAATTTCTATGGTTTTGTGCGAGTAAATTAAGGTTTTGTAAATGCTAATCCCTAACTATATATGGTCTATAACCTATGGTTTTTTCAGTGACTATATATATATATTTATATATATATATATATATAGCATACAACTTGTCCTGTCGCAGCGGGAGCACTCTTCAGTCGGTGCCAGCGAAGGGACCAGGGCAGTGTCCCGTTCAGATGAAATACCAATAATTCGCTGCACACGCCTTGATGTAAATTGCAGTTTCTTTATTATCAAAACGTGACAAACACCTACGCGTTTCGAACCGTAGTTCGTGTTCACGGTAGCTATCCTGTGTGGTCCTTTCATTATTTCAATACAAATCGGCCTTAGGCACGCCCCCATTTGTTTGAGGCATGCTGGGACATGTAGTGTCAACAAAAGTATATGTGCCAGCGCAATGTTTGTTAAAGTCCTGGGTTTATGTGGCATTGGGGCGACATTAAGCGTTACTGCATTTTAAAGCGTGTCCCCAGTTAGCTAGGACAATAGCGCTTTGTATCACACGTGATGACACGTGCGTGTATAATCAGCTCTCTGTTTACCCAAGAGTTAATTAAAATGCGTAACTATATGGATGCAATTCCATTTGTTGACACTACATGTCCCAGCATGCCTAAAACAAATGGGGGCATGCCTAAGGCCGATTTGTATTGAAATAATGAAAGGACCACACAGGATAGCTACCGTGAACACGAACTACGGTTCGAAACGCGTAGGTGTTTGTCACGTTTTGATAATAAAGAAACTGCAATTTACATCAAGGCGTGTGCGGCGAATTATTGGTATTTCATATATATATATATATATATATATATATATATATATATATATATATATTCACAGAAAAAAACATAGGTTATAGTCCATATATAGTTAGGAATTTGCATTTACAAAACCTTGAAAATTCACTGAAAAAACCATAGGTTATAGACCATATATAGTTAGGAATTTGCATTTACAAAACCTTATTTTACTCGCATAAAACCATTGAAATTCCATATATAGTTAGATGCGCTAACTATATATCGCGCACCCGCAATCCACTGCTGATGATGTCACATATTACATCATTCATGACATGGTTAGTGACATCACTGATGACATCACTGATGACATCTCAAATGACATCACTGATGACATCACTGATAACATCTCATTTGACATTACTGATCACATCACTGATGATATCATTCATGTGATAATACCATGAACCTCTTCAGACTCTAATATAACCTTAGATACAATCAGTGTAAACAGACAGTCACAGACTGTCACTCATCCATGGAGTTACTCACACACCTAGTCAGTCATGCAAACAATCAATCAGACTTCCATTTCCTCAACTATACAGTTATACACACCTTATTTATTCAAACATATACTAACACATATTTACTCTGTTATACAATCCCTGATACAAGTTCACAATGATCCATACAGACACTCACACATTCACTGGCTCTTATGCACACTTATTTATATATGTCAACTCTCACATGTACTGTGTTTTACATATGTACTTACTTTGACATGTAGCACTGAGATATCCATTCACTCACTAATACACACAGTCATCCGCCCATACAGCTGTTTCCACATGCAGTTTTGAACCCATACATATAGTGAATCAACTACTCACACATCTATGTACAGAGTCACACACCTCCCAGCTACCCATACACACTCACTCAGTGTCCCATACAAATACTTGGACAACCAATCAATAACCCATACAGTTACTCATATAGCTACTGATCAACACATGCAGCAGTTTACAGAACAACAGATATAATGATGCACAAATTAAGGTAGTTTAGTCACTAACCCATGCACTCAGTAAGACACATTTAATCATTCTCTCATACAGTAAGCATGGGCGGAAAATCCGTTTCGCTCGCGGATTTTGCGGATTTTCGGTAAATTCGCAATCCGCGAGATTCGCGAATCTCCCGCAAAATCCGCAAATCCGCGAGCAGCGGATTTTGCTCGCACGGCTCGCACTGTTCGCGTGAGTTCGCGGCTTCCCAGTACAACTTCGCACCCCGCGAATAAGTGCAAAATTGCAGAAATACGATCTTAGCAAAACTGAAACTACTTACCAGGTTCAAAAGTTCAGGCTCATCATTAGTAGCCATTTCCTGTAGTGCTTCCTGAGGGGCCCCTCCAGAGTTCAGTTGCCAGCTGCAACTATTATGTGACCCTGCTCTGAACCTCAGAATAGTTACACATATGCCACAAAGGTCCTGAATTACAGCTAAGGGAGACAAGCAGGAGCCAGGCTGGAGGTTCAAATCCATTAATCAGCCCCTAATTCATTATTGTCAGTTGGGGCAGGGCAGGTGTTGTAACTAATTTTGCAACAATGAAAGCACTTAGCAAGTGCAAAAGATCACTAATCAGGAAGCACTAAGGAAGCAGGTGCCAGCTAAAAAAATATTCTGTGACACATTAATCAGCCCCAAATTAATTCAGGTCACTTGAGGCAGGGAATGTGTGCTTGCGTTGCCACAATAATGTACACTGACTGGACAACCAGAGGGTGCTGTGATGAAACAGAGGGTGGCATGGGTGGGCCAGAGGGTGGCATGAGTAGTCAGAGAGTGGCAGTGGTGACAGAGAGTGGCAGTGATGAAGAAGAGTGTCCCAAACAGGCTGGACACGTAGAAACAACAAGTTCGCGAAACTTGCGACCCGACAGGTAAGTTCGCAATTTGCGACATTGTACAAAACCCTTGCGAACTGGCAGAAACCCGCGCAAACACAAAAAAAAATCTGCAAATTCGCGAGAATTCGCGGATTTTGCGGATTGCGAGTTCGCAAATCCGCAAAATTCGCGAACGCGAGATTCGCAAAATTCGCCCATGCTTATCATACAGTCAGTTATGCACCTACTAAATCCTTTTTCCAGACACTTATACATCCACTCATTCTTCAATATGTAAGTCACATTTTAACTTTACAGAAACATACAGTCACTGGATGTTGTCATCAGTGATGTCATTTGAGATGTCATCAGTGATGTCATCAGTGATGTCACTAACCATGTCATGAATGATGTAATATGTGACATCATCAGCAGTGGATTGCGGGTGCGCGATATATAGTTAGCGCATCTAACTATATATGGAATTTCAATGGTTTTATGTGAGTAAAATAAGGTTTTGTAAATGCAAATTCCTAACTATATATGGTCTATAACCTATGGTTTTTTCAGTGAATTTTCAAGGTTTTGTAAATGCACATTCCTAACTATATATGGACTATAACCTATGGTTTTTTCTGTGAATTTCAATGGTTTTTTAATAGCAAATATCAAAAGCTGTCAAATGTCAAGTACGTGATAGGTAAAAACGTTTTCGTGTTTATGCACGCTGATGTGCTTTGAACGCTGCCCCCCCCTCCCCTTTTTTCTCTTAGTAATACTCTCTCTTTGCAGATAGTGAAGGGTAGTTAACGCAGACCTTTACCCCCGTTGTAATCCGTCGTACCTGCTTGTCTCTCCATTTCATTGATTGTTATCCAAGCATTTACTGTTTTAGAATTGGTTCTCTTTGGATCATTCTCTATTTACAAACAAGCACAAAGTCGCAATACTCTGTTTAGTCTTTGCAGATAGTGAAAAATCGTGTAAAAAAATAAAAGTAATCGAGCAAAATCAGTAGACCACTAATTGGATCTCTTTTTGACCTCGCTAAAATACAAACATTAGGAACAACCCTTCATGAGAAATACGAAAATAGTGAGATGAACTAAGCTCCACACCATGATGGCTGCAAGACAGATCGACTCCGCCACCCACCCCGCCCAAAATAACAACAAACCCTATGTAAATATTATAAATAGATACAACACACCAGCAAAGTAAAAGGGTAAAACATTTTATTAAATAACTATTAACATAACTATTTTATAGTTTTTATTGCCCGATCCGGCTAGCTCAATCGATCGAGCATGAAACTCATGCACTGATAACAAGCGTTGCTGCTGATGCTATGCAGACAAAAACTGGTTTTCAGTTTGTACATTCTTTAAGATTTTTCCATCCAAGGCTGGTTGAGAGTTTGTAGAACGATGGCTTCAGATTTTCTACATACGGTGTGGTGGCGCAAACTGGGAGGGGGCGCTTCGCTCCTGCCCCCTCCCCAAGTAAGATTTTCATACGTGAGTGTTCGTTCATGCTTTTGGTCCCTGAGTTGCTTCGATGTCACTGCCTTACACAAATGGCATAAGTCCTGGACGTTGAGTGCCATACTTCAGAGTTCTAAGCAGCGCTTGTAACACTGTCTAAACCTTATTTGCAGCTTCACTATTCAAAGTAAGTGGGGTCCGTTTGTGCACCTGACTGCATTAGAAAACAATGTGATACGGTGCCTCCCTAAACCGCTTCACGGAGGCCCCCGAGGGGCGGTGAAATGGCGCGGACTGGGAGGGGGCGCTTGGCTCCTGCCCCCTCCCCAAGTCGTGTTGCCCTGGTGTGGCCTGAGAACGCCCCCGACATAGGCGGCCGGCTCCCGGGGTCCGGCGGATTTTTTTGCCTTTTGATGACTCTTCCATTCTGGACCTTGTCCCACAATCCGTTTAACCTGAAGACACGCTGTAGTGGGGCGCCCCTTTACCGTTTTAGTTGCCATTTCTCCCGCTTTTGCTACTCTGTGCCTCTTCTGCCATTCAGCTGTTTACCGCCCGCTCTTGCGACTACAGCGTCTCGCTCACCATGTAGTTGAGTTGCTCCCGCTCTTGCGATTTAACAGAACTTTTTGGACTGCTGAAAACGGTTGTACTCCGACCGCTGGTTGGTGGAGATATTTTGACTATATTCTGGACCTGCGTTGTCGCGTAAAGCGTCATATGACGCGCCGCGTTAGCGCACCCGGAAGTGCTCCGGTGCGCAAGGCGCAGCTTCCCGGAAACGATCCAGAGCGCGCCGCGCAGCGCGTAACGTAAGCATAACAGGTCATGTGACTTGTTAATAAAACTTTTCATTGGTTCATTTTACTTTTGTTTTCCTAATGATGTAAGACTAGGTCATGTGACCTAAAAATAACACTTTTCATTGGATTAAAACATTTTTTTTCCCAAACGATGAAAGCCCCACCTTGTTTCTGGATGTTTCATACTGAAGCTGGCGTCACCATGAGAGCACCACCATCTCGTAGCTCCGTTGTGGCCATTCTGCAAGCAATCATGGCAGCCGCTCCCCACCGGAAGCCTGCGGGAGTCGAGATCCCCAAGACTTTTGTAGAATCTTCAAGGCTGAGGGGACGCTTTCGAGAATAGGACCCAAGCCCTGGCAGACAAGCGTCCGAGTTCCAAGGTGTCCCAGGGCCATTTTACTGGACCAGGCCCAAATCCGAAGAGCCGGCCGCCATTTTAAGAGTCCTGTGGCAGCCGCCTATCGCTGCACCGCAAGAGTGGGAGCAACTCAACTACATGGTGTGCGAGACGCTGTAGCCGTAAGAGCGGGCGGTAAACAGCTGAATGGCGGAAAAGGCACAGTGTAGCAAAAGCGGGCGGAATGGCAACTGAAACGATAAAGGGGTGCCCCACTACAGCAGACGAGCCTCCGCCATGTGCTTCAAAACTGCATACGTATCTCGTGATATCAAGGTTGGGCAACCAGTACACAACAAGCAGTTACGAATCCCATTTACACCGGATCCATTTTGGGCGCGGCCGGGCAGGTCCAGGATCTACTGAAACATAACAAATGAGGCTGACGTCTCTGAAGCAGTTGACGCACAGCAGGACATAGCAAATAAACATGAAGTCTCTAAAGCTGTTAACTCACTGCAGGCCAAAACAAGTGAACCTGAAACCTCTGGAATAATTGTCGCTCAAAAGAACAACACACAAAACTCTGTAGAGCCTGAAGAAAGAAAAACAGAAGGGCACTGTAGTTTCAGACACACTTAACCCTAATGACTAAACAAAGATATCGTCTGTCTATGAAGCAGTTTTCATGTTCACAGAATTGACAAAGAACTGTGCAGACACCAATGCTATTAAGAAACACATGGAAATCCCTAACGCATCAGCATTCTCGGAAAAGGTTGACACAGATAACATCTTAAGGAACAAAGAAAGACAAAATAAGGATGAGGAAGTTATCACTTTAGTTTTTTCATCAGCTAGCGACAGCAAAAAACACATTGTAATGGAGATTAGAGAGGCTACGGATGGATAAATAAATTATCAAAAGAAATAGCGACTCCCCCCTTTAGCAGATTAGCTAAATCTTTGCGTAATTTGGACATTAAAGTTATATTATTGTTGTTGTTGTTGTTATGGTTATAGTTCTGGTTAATTTCAGCAAGAAACACATTGTAATGGAGAATAGAGAGGCTACGGATGGGTGAATAAATTATCAAAGGAAATGGCGACTCCCCCCTTTAGCAGATTAGCTAAATGTTTGCGTAATTTAGGCATAAAAGTTATATTATTGTTGTTGTTGTTGTTATCGTTATAGTTCTGGTTAATTTCCATTCAGACTGTCCTACACAGCACCACTCTAGGTAAACACTACTTTATGTAAAACCTGCACTTACTTGGTCACCATGGGGTTTAAAAAAGGGATGGTTCTTCACCTGGGTGCCGTCCACAACTCAGCACGTTGTGCTGCCTTGGGACTATTCGCACAAAAGACAGCTTCGGACCATTGGTTTTTTTTTTGGTCAAAAAATGTTTAAATATATTTACAGTTTTTGTTGCGTTCGTTATATTTAAAAGTTAATAAAGTTTTATAATCCTACTTTTTTGGAGTACTATATATTATTAAAAATTCGAGTGAATGGGGCCTTGAATCGGGTTATTGTCATGTGTGTGCTTTGCAAGTGTACTGCTACAGGATCGGACATTTCAAACTCAAATGCACGTTCTTTTTCTTACCTTTCCGAAGCATGGAGCGCAATAGCAGGCAGAGAAAGGGTGATGCAAGTGTTGAACACTGCCTGGCCTGGCAAGTTGCTGGCAGTTGGTAATATGCCCCCGGGTTTTTGGCTTTAAAAGCCAAGAAAGCGGAGATAAAATTATCTCCCTATTACCAAGCTGTCGCTAACTCCAGTTAGTGACAGCTAAAAGGAGATAGCGACCATCTTGGGCCCCGCTTTGCATGTCAGTGATATCTATCACTAATGACATGCAAAGTGGGCGTGCCAAGATGTTAGCGACTGGAAACAGTCCCTAACATCTCTATCTCCTATTACCAAATTTTGGAGATATTCGCGCTAAGCGCGAATATCTCCAAAAGCTAACACCTGCCCTGAGCAGTTTTTAGCCATGTTATCCAATGGGAGCTGGATAACATGGCTAAGAGCATTTGCTGGATAATGCATGAATATCGCTGACTTTTCAGCGATATTCATGCATTGCGGCCGTTTTTTATCGCATTTGCGATAAACCTTGCTAATAGCAAGGTTTATCTGCGATAAAAATCGTCGATGTGCGGCGATAATTTTTCTCTCTAAACAAGTTAGAGACAAAAATTATCGCTAGTTGTTGGTAATATGCCCCCGGGTTTTTGCTTGCAGGAATCGGGAGGCGGGAGACTAGCACTGAAATCAGTAGTCTCACGCCTGAATCGGGAGGGTTGGCATGTCTGGATTCTCTACAGCTGGGGCCATAAACTACATCCGCAGGGCTAGGTGATAGCCTGGGAACGGCCTAGCATCTAAAATGGCTGCCGTGCACGACAAAATTGTGGCATTGGAAAAAAGGCAAGATGGCGCAGACAATGTTTATCAATAAGGATTCATTTATAACAAAATATTTTATCGCACTGACAAATTGGTGGTCAACACTTCCTGATTTCCATCGAATCGAACGTTAACAGACGTCATGCAGCAAAAAAAAAAAAAGCTCACGCACAGCCGCTGGAAGACATGTATCAACATATATGAGCCTCCTCAGCCACCCTCAGAAAACATAAGGGATTAGGATACGTCTCCCGCACCCCCTTATACCTAGTAATTTAATTAAAACGAAGTACAAAATGGTCTCCCGCACCCCCTTATACCTAATAATTTAATTAAAACGAAGCACAAAATGGCGAATTCCCGTTTCGCTACCAGTTTGCGGCCCAGTTCGCGGCCCGGGAAGCGCTTCTACCGTGAAAAATATATATTTTTTTATTTTCCCCACGGGACCCTTTAATAACCGCAACAACATTCCTAGGGGGTCAAGAGGGGTATACCTTGCCCCCTTTCATTAAATCCCCCCTTCGTTTTTCACCTCTTCTTCTCTCTCGATCCTACCGAGAGATAAGATGGCGGCCGCTCCGGACTGTTTAGAATGTTGACAGACACCGGGGAGCCAATCAGCTTCGCATCGCAAAGTTCCGTTACGCGAAAAGTAAGCGGACCGGAGCGCAGCCCGGAGCGCTGTTACAGATATATATCTTGTTTTGAACGTTAATTTCTCAAAATCCACTGGAGCACATATATTGAGACCTAGCAAAGGCACATCGGGCTAACAGTCCCTATAATTTTGCCAAGTTTCGTGCAAATCCATTCAGCCGTTCGAGCTAAAAGTGAGGCCAAAGGCCCTATGGAAATTAACATGGGAAAAACGTGTTTTGGGACCCCCCTTTTTTCTCGCCCCCCCCCTTGACGAAACCCCCCCAAATTTTCAGGGGCTGCTCAGAAACAAAATGTGCCATTTTCCTGAAAATTTCAGCCGATTCCATCCACAAACGCCAAAGTTATTAGACATAGAATTTTCAAAAGTTCCATAGACAAATAATCCTAACTATATATACCTACTGTCTATCGCCAGTAGGTAATATATATATATATAAATAACAAAGTTTATGTCATGCCAGTCTGACTTTGTTGTTTATTGCCTCATGTGCCCCTGTCAGTTACGGTATGTTGGGAGTACCATCAATCCTGTTAAGTTGAGAATTTTGGAACATATGCGGGCCATTGTGAATAAGGACATCACGTATCCAGTGGCCCGTCATTTCTCCCTTAAACATAACAGTGATAGAAACCTTCTTAGATATTTCTGTCTGGACCGAGTCGAGGAAAATCCTAGAGGGGGTAATAGATTACTTGCACTCAGAAGACTCGAGTCCCGGTATATCATAGACCTTGAGACGAAAGCACCTGGAGGCTTAAATATGGGAGAGGAACTGGCCTCTCACCTGGGTTGAATATGTGTGCAGTTCTATGCTATGACTTCCTGTCAAGTTGAATACTGAATTTCCAACTTAGACTTGACTTTCTGTTAATGTGTGCTAAGTTTCTTTGGAATTGTCTTGTATGTTTCTGTTTTTGTTCTTTGTTTCTGTTGTGTGATGGATGCTTCCATCACCACTGAAATTATACTGGAGGATATGCTTATATAGGTAACCACATTGTATGTTCTGCAGTCCATTTAGGGGCTGCAATTGCCGATCCACGGCAAGATTTTTCCGACCTGTGCACATTATAATTATGGTGTTCATGTCGTAGGTTGGTCAGGTTCCAACATTTTACTACTGTCCTAACCTTGTGATATACTAAATGAGATTAGTATTTGGTTCTTTGTTGACAGTAGGTTAGCCGATACACGGCATTATTTTTTGTTTGTGGTTTTTACAATAAGCAAAACAGTACTGTATATGTGACATTTATACACTCAAGGATGGCGCCCCTCGCTGCGAAAAAGCATTGGTCCTTTGTTTGTTTCCATATTTGTTTGTAAACATTCATAATGGCGCTGCGCCCGTCTTGTGAGATGAGAACATTGAGAAAGGGAGGGCTCTCCCGAAACGCGTCTGTTTTGAATAAACTTGCCCTGTGGATACGAGCTGTGCCGTGCTTGCGAGTGCTTTACTTTTCCTATGACCCGGCTGGGTATGTTTAGGATCTTGGAGCTTCGATATATATATATATATATATATATATATATATATATATATATATATATATATATATATATATATATATATATATATATATATATAATCAAGCCAAACACAGTCGCTTCGGATCACTGCCGCTTCCAGTGGCAGGCCTCGGACAGGGTAGCGAGTCCCAAATATTCAAGCCAAACACTCTCCTTTGTATAAGAAAGAAATCCGTGCCACTTAAAGTTTTTGCAAAGTTTGTTTTAATTCAAAAACGGCTTTTCCTCTCCTTTTGAATTAAAACACGCTTTGCAAAAACTTTAAGTGGCCCGGATTTCTTTCTTATAAAAAGGAGAGTGTTTGGCTGGAATATATATATATATATATATATATATATATATATATATATATATATATATATATATATATATATATATATATATATATATATATATTCTTTCCACAACACTTCCCAATAAGGATGATACTCGGACACCCGGATTGCCTTGCAAGTGAAAATTGTATTCGGCAGATAGAAAAACGACGCGTTTCGCCATTACGGCTTGTTCAAGCTCGCCGAGTTACTTTAGACGCCATCTTAAATACGTGATAAACAAAACACCAATGTGTATAGTGAAAATACTGGCGGACATTTTTACATGGAGTACAAACAGTTGTTATGTATGCCACAAAGTGGATTATGCTCGCACTGCTACATTACTGCATTAGATCGTAATTCATATTGTTATGTAGTGTAAGATAATACAATATACATTTCACATAATCATTCTATGCGAAAATATTTCCAATTCTGAATTAATGCAACATAATGGTAACAATGTCGTTCCAAACAGCCGGGTGAAGTTTGTGGGCACGGAAATTCAATTATTAATAATAAAATCAAGAACCGTCATTATTGCACAGAATTATGTATCACATGATCGCCTACAGTGTGTAAGCCAGGATTTCATTGGTTGTTAGCGCGATCATTTTGTATCAAGGTATTTCATTGGATGTTACCACGCTATCTGTTCCCATGGTTTCAGGTAATATATATACACACATAGGCATTGCTTCTAAGCCCAAGTGGGCTATAATCACAAATAAAGTTATATCAATCTTAGTCCATGCCCAGGTGGGCTTATAAACAAGATATCAATCCTTATGCGTATATTCATTTGTAGATGACCCGTTATCTTTTACCATGGCGCCAGATGATATATACATATCTATGGTACTTCTAAGCCCAAGTGGGCATTGGTCCCAAATGTGATTTTAATTAATCCATTCCAATCTTAGTCCATGCCCATGTGGGCTTTTAAACAAGATATCAGTCCTTATACAAATCTCAACGGTTTGATCCTAGTTGTTTTTTGTAGATAATGTTATCTTAAATCCACGCCCCAGTTGGCAACTGAGTAAATTTCACGGCATCACATTTATAATGTCCGTCAACAAAAGAAAGTGACCAAATTCTGAAAATGATTAAAAACATGTATGTTAAAAACATGTATGTTAAAAACAAGCAGACTGATACAGTAAGAATGAAAGTTCAATAATCATCAAATGCAGTTACTCATACAGATGAATTGATAGCTCTTCGCTTACATTGAGGCCCTTAGGTGTTAAACAGTCAAAGTCAATTATATAGCGTGATTCCAGTTTGCGAAGTGATAATTCTCTGTTACCACCCCGCACGCCTAAATTGACACAGTCAATTACATCCATCTGCACCAAATTTTCATTTTGCATATGCATCTCTCGAAAATGACGTGCGATGGGATATTGTTTATTGTTACTTCTTATAGCACGCAAATGTTCAAGCACCCGTTTCTTTGCCTCATGCTTGGTGCTGCCAACATACCATTTTTCACATGGACAGATCAAAACGTATACACTATATGGAGTAGTACATGATAGTCTCTTTCTTATGACAAACTCCCTAGATGTATTTGGAATCGATAATGTCTTAACATCTTTGCTGTTCTTACAAGCTTTACATTTGTGACAGCATGAGTACATGCCAATGTTTGCAAAAAAAATTGACATTACAACATTCTCGGGTCAGGCCAGCGAGATACGTAGAATTTTTCGCAAACATTGGCATGTACTCATGACCGATGATCATTTAAAGAAAGAACTGAATGATAACCCTCAGATCACTTTTAGAAAAAGTAGATCTCTACGTGACGAATTGAGTCACAATTACGTGACCAGTATTGATTCTGATGTAAACAGCAAATTCCAAGGATTCAAATGCTGTCACAAATGTAAAGCTTGTAAGAACGGCTTTGTTGTTTCTTTCTGTATCTGTATAATTCACACCAAAAGACGGACATGGACCCAAAGTAAGTGGTCAAATTATTTTACTCCATTTGTCGCCATTACGCGTTTCAGCTCTGACAAGCCTTGTTCACATGACATGCCGGAGCACGTATTCAGTGCATTTTTAAAGTGTCAGTGCAATACGTTGAAACATCACTTGACCAACTATGCATAACCAAATTATGAAAACAATCACAGGTCATGAATAAATATAATATATACCCAAGTTACTGGAAAAATAATCAGTATAATACTGAAATATCCAAGAAATGTACTGCTTTATGGATGATAACTAAAGTTTCAGCGTGGATAACATGATGCATTAAGGCATGTCTGTCTATCGTGGCTTCCGGCTAATCACCGTAACTAAAATATGCCTACAGGTTAATAAAAACAAAGAGTTTCTCCGAATATATGGTAAATACCTAACAATACCTGAATGTCGGTTATAGTGTGATGTCAAAAAAGTACTGTTCAAGTCGTGCCTAAAGTGTGGTGTGAAATTATAGCCTTACAACCATGTTTAAATGAATCTTTACTACAAGTAAACTGCTAAGTTGATTATTGATGCTCTCCACATCGTGGTTGCTCAGCTGCCTCAGTATCTGGTTAAGCTCATGCTGGAGAGTCGCATGTAGAGCTGTGATATGAGTTCAAATGACACTCGTAGCTTTTGGTGGGAACTAAGTAACCCTTTACAAAAACTTGAATATTATTATCTCATTATGCAGAAGCATACTGAGAAAATGACCCCAACAGTAGTAAGTAACCATCTTAATCTTGAATAGTCCAAGACATGTTAGTCTAAATGTCCTCATTCTGTTAGAACACAGAGTTCATGTAAGTCTGTTGAGTGTGTACAGCCTTACATACCTCATACTGAGGTCAGGGTTGTGGAATTCCTATAGCCCGACGCCCAGGACATATTGTTTGCGGTCAAGGGCAACAAGTTGTCATGTGTATTTTGTTCTTGGGACAAGTAGGCCCAACCCCCTGCAGTACAAAGCCTTTGGCTGCCAGTTTGCAGTACCACATTATGGATTTGGGAAAAGCACTCAATGTCTGCAGTTAAGGTAATATTTTTGTCCATGTGTTAATGCAGTTCAAACTTGTATTTATGGTTCACTATTTGAAAGCCTTTATTATTAGGGTGAGCGCTCTAAGTAAATGTTGGAAGCTCACACTGCTCTACTGACAGTGGTTCCAGTATAAAAATGTGTATACACATTTTCAAAGGTTTAGCAATATTAGGCTATGTATTTATTTATTTATTTATTTTTTGGAAAACCTTTATTGGTACTTCAACCAGTTACAAATATGGGCCTACAACCACCAGGGCCGGCCGCTAATCAGTTTCATCACAGCAAGTCAGTTAGGACACGACTCAGCAGCCCGGGAAGCGAATGTACCACAAATTCAATTAAAACGGGCTATTAAGCATACCATGTGAATGACAGGATTCTAAAGGCTCCATTTTAAAATATAAAAATAGAAGGATCAGGTGCCATACAATATCGCAGAGTCGCATAAAGGGCAGGCAAAATAGTAGGATTTCCACAGTAGATCGATCTCATTTAAGACAGTGGCGCTAAGGCATACAATTCAGGATAAACAAGCATACAATCACAGTTCGCACCAGTTAAGCGCCCACCCAATGATACTGAAATACCGTGAAAAGTATAGGCACAGATAAGAAAAATCGATAATTGACAGAAGAGTGGACCCACTACGCTGACCCGAAAAAGGAAGAAGCAAAAGAAAAGGCAAAAGGAAGGATACAAAAGAGAAAAAAGGCCATAGAAACAATAAAGGCAAAACAAACATTCCCCTCCCCCAACCCCCCACCCTGCACCCCTGCAGAGGACTACGGCATACCCCCTTAGCAGCGTGCCTGTCGCCCCAAATAACTGAAACCCAAAATATAGGAGAACAAAGAGAAATAAAGAAGAACTAAACCCTACACTAAAAGCAGAAATGGAGGAAGGCTTTATCGTACGCATTCCCGGTCTCTCCCCATCGCCTTAACAAAGAATCCCCCACAAAGCTGACACAATAGAAAATTACACCGGAGGAAACTATAAACCCCGCCCGGTCTCCGTTAACCTAGTAAAGCAATCCCGTTACCGATGAAACCATAGTGTGAAACCCAAAACAACAGTCGATCAAATTTGCTGATTCCCTCCGATAAGTAGAGCCCCATCGTCAAATTGTCAAAATATACACAGAAGTTGACGAAATATAGACTGTTAGATGGGGAAAGGATGGCAAATCCCAAAGTAGATGGCCGGTTCCAACGATGCCCCTCCCCGACCCCGAGGCCAGACACTGTCCCATCCGCCATCTTGATGGACCAGCTGGGAGGGGGGTGCGACACAATCCAACACAGTTCACAGTTCCGACCAAAAGTTTCCAGAGTGGGAACAGCAGTTAAATGTTCCGCTGGGTGCGAAACCAAAGATTCAGACCATATAGTTGATACACAGATCTCAGCATGTTCGATCAGTTCCACTTCTGTAGGGGCAGGCAGAGCTCCATGCACCGGGTCTGAATGCACCGCTGGGGTGTCTGCCGAGAGTTGAGCTGGCCGCCGGATCCCGGGCAACGAGTCAGGGTCCGGTCCCGATCTTCTAATTCCATCCACTGCCGACATCAGATTCCAGACCTGGGCCTCCATAGTCACCTGAAGTGCCTCGAGGGCTGCCATCACTAACTGCAATGACGGGCCGCACTTAGCCCGCTCCGCCGGGTTTCGCTTAACATCAGGCATAGTGATCCCCTCAGAGAGTCGCCCTCCCCGGGGGAAGATTAGTCGGAGCAGGAATGAACCGTGAGAGACAGATCGTCAACATGTGTTCGTGCGCGCCAAGTCTCCTACCCAAAGGCACCGGCGATGCAAACGCTAGGCCTCCGGGTCAGGGACCTGAAGGACTGGGCTATTCTAAAGCCCAGCGGTGCCAGGTGACAACACCTGAAACCTTCGTGGGTTACCTGTTCCGGCGTACAAATTACAGAGACACGGGACACTTCCTTCGGCGTCAAAGATCGAGGTTTATTTACTGCAGGGAATACAGAAGTCACACGAAGTACAACATGTGTAGGCTCTAGGAGACTGCTTCAAATTGCAACAGTGGATCGCTCCTTTTATACAGATTTTAGTCGTAGCACAACATGACGAACAAAAGGTTACAACTCAGTTCCCACAGTAAACTTCAAAAGGGTTGCTTTCATGTATTCGGGAACCCGGAACATAATTACAGTAGCATCGCCGGTTCCCAACTGTAAAAGTACGTTATCCCACCATTAAGTACATTCCATTCCGGCTGTAACCGAGTTTGAGAGAAGAAAGAAAACAGGTGCAAGGAAGGCAAAGATAGACAGCAGATTGGTGTAAGGGGCGATATCGGAAACACGATTGCAGGATCAAAGGATTCGTGCCTAATGTATGCACGGCTGAAACAATAGGCCGGCACGGCAAGATGAGCCTCGAGCGGGGCCATCTGCCTTTGCTGTGTCATCCCCCTCGTCATAAAAACACCCTCAAAGGAACACGTGTCTTCCGCAAGAGTTTGGGAATCCCAGGGTCACGAAGCGGACAGTGTCCGTTCGCTGGCTACTTGAGGGCAAGAGACAAAATGGATGCCGTATCTAAAATAGAACCCGTGGGTTCAGATGAAGAAACCCACGAATAAGACGAACGGTTCAGACCAGTGTAGCGAAAACGCGTACACCCACTAAACTCGTTATTTGCGGTTCATAGATACCAAACTCGTCCATATTCGAACGAGTCAAAAACACCACTATAATTGTCACGGAACCTCAGATGCTCCTTTTGCCCTCATGTAGGCAAGCACTAGTCGATATCAGAATCGATCTTGATATTCATTAAATCATTCAGATGTTGCTGCAACATTATTCTATCCATCAATGCTTCCTTGGTAACAGATGGCCGTCTTATACACGTCGTAGCACAGAGGCCACATAAGGCAGGACCACACTGCACACAAAGACAACACGTGAACAGAAATGCTACAACAACCCCAATGATCATCAGAATCTTCCAACCCCACATCGACATTAGGCCCCAAAACCATCCTAGTAGCGTCCAATCACCTACGTCCACGTGTATGGACTCAGAGATCTTATGCAACTTCGAGATGGCTTGATAGACAGTTGGAGCGTTATCAGGGATGAAAATGCAGCAACTCGAATGGATCACCTTACATACACCACCTCTATCTGCATGAACAACGTCTAAAACCATACGGTTTTGCAACGTCATAAGCCTATCCGCCTGAAGCTCTGCTGTCAGATTATCAAGAGCACTTGCAGTTATATTAGCAGTCGATTCTACCACACGAGTCAACTGTCTCAGGTTCCTACTAATGATCATAGGTCCCCAAAACGGCAGGAAACCCTTAAAGAAGTCTCCTGCTTCTTGACCGGCAGTGTCCTCTTCGCCAATAACGCCTCTCACAACTCTCACATCTTGTGATAGTCCGAGCCAACTGTGAAGGTCGGTGGCAACAAGTTCGCAATATAACAGGTGCCCGAGAAGTCACGGGGCAACCATGTATATGCGCAGTCGTAACATACAAAGTATGTACTCTTGGCAGTCAGAAGAACAGGGGAAGAGAGCGTTGGTAAAACATACGTTTCAGTGCAAGCACTCCTCCCAAGCTGAGCTCGCGGGCTTCGGCCAAGACCTTTCAATCAGAAATTACCGAGATGGGGTACGATCTAGATCGGAGATGAGCTTTTAAGCTGTCTATCACCCACTGACATGCTATACTCAGCCTCACTCAGATCCCTGTATGCTCGCACCTCTTCCTCTGGGATAAGCGATGCGTCAAAAATATCTCTATCTAAATCAGCAATCGCTCTTGCCAAAGGCTTGTGGTACGGGCCAGGACCATGATCTGCAGTGCGTGGCTCTCGATGGGGGTAAGAATCTAGTGTGCTATGAAACATAGTTTGGAATGCTCGAGCTGACCCCTGGGAGCTATAAGGAAGAACCAAATACGGAATACCCCTATCCATGGTATGTGGCATTAAACCACACACCCAACAGTTAGTAGTGTTCATCACCAACTGATGCTGATGTAGAAGCTGGACAAAGGAGTTGTTCATGAATTCCGCACGTCTAACCTGTTCATGTTGGGGCAGAGGATGGAAGGAATGTGGAGAAACAGTGGAGATAGATTTCGGTTCAGAAGAAGAAGTAGGTAAAGCAGAAGGCAATAACGACTGTATTCCAAAATACACTCCGCCCACCAATAACATGGAAACAGTCAGAAACAGCAGGAATACCTGAAACAGAAAGCATTTTGTTCGTACAACCCTATGCAATGTCGATCTTTGAGCTAGCATCCTCTCCACTTCCGACAACTTAGAGAATTCCATCCTCTAAAAACCGTCCGCAACGTTCTTGACGCACTTCGTTCTGAGTAGCGATTATCAATTCCCAGGAGTTCCCAGGAATCGACAAAAGTACCGACCTAGTTTCAGGAACCTGCTAAACAGAAGGAAGTACACGCACGGCCCTACGGTCAACCCGGATGTAAGGTTTTCTTCAATCAAACATTCAATTTTGGTGCAAATCTCTTAGCTGTGGAAAAAAAAACATGCGTAGAAAAAAACTCAAGAATTAATAGAGGATGCAATTGTTCATAATGTTCAAGGCAACAATAGGGAGGTAATATGAATTCAAAAAGGGGAAAAACAAAAAGGGTTTTGTTTATTAGTCTTTGTTATGAGAACGAAGAAAATATCTGCTTCTTCCTGGACGAGTCTGATCTTCAAATAATTGTTCAGTTTGCAAAACAGCGTCCAGTCGATCAGATGACAGTTCAGGCCTCGAGTTCTCCAATGCTGATGGTTCAACAAATGTATCTGACTGCAATGAAGTGTCTCCTACAGGTTGAGCATCACCAAACGGCACAAATTTTGTTGGGGTCTCCGTTTCCGTTGCGGCAATTCCAGTCCTCACCCAAGAATCTGCTGGCAAGGGGATAGGCACTTTTTTGGTGTGGGTGGCATGCACCCAATTCTTCCTGCCTTCCAGACGAACTGCAGTCCTTGTGGCTAGGAGGACTTGGAACGGACCCACAAATCTCGGCTCCAAATTGCGCTTCCTGCCGAAGTTGCGGGTGACCACCCAGTCACCCGGTTGGAGCCGATGTCCAGGACCCTCAGTCTGTGCCGGTAGAGCTTCAAAGACCTGTTGATGAATTAACCTCAGTTTAGCAATCAGATCATGAAGATAATCAATTAACATTGGGTACTCAAGACTATCAAAGGCCTTGGGCCTCGGGACTCCCCAAATGTTCGCAGGACGGCCGAACACAATCTCATATGGGCTAAGCCCTACTCGAGAGTGTACAGTCGCCCTGGTCGACAAGAGAGCCAGAGGCAAGGCATCAGGCCATGACAGACCAGTCGTAGCTTGAATCTTAGCAAGTTTTAGTTTCAGAGTACCATTGTACCCCTCAACTAAACCTGCTGACTGGGGATGATTGGTGCTATGGAATTTTTGTCGAATTCCAAGGCCCTTGCACACACTCTTCATCACACTCCCCACAAACTCACTTCCGTTATCTGACCATACAATCCGTGGCATTCCATACCGAGGAAAGTATTCCTTCAGTAGGACTTTCGCTGTTGACAGGGCAGTATTATCTTTGAGAGGGTAGGCCTCGATCCATCTAGAGAATGCGCAAACCACAACTAAAACATACTTCAGGTTATTACATCTCTCCATATGGATGAAATCCAGTTGGATAACCTCAAAGGGACATGTAGGAGGAGCAAAATGGCCAGGTGGAGTAGGGGTGCCTTTGCTGGGATTGTACATCATACATACCATACAATTCTTAACCACTCTCTCAGCACACTTAGCGATACCATCATTCTTCCATACAGGGGACAGCAACTTGCATATACCTTTCGCGCTAATATGTGACAAGCCGTGAGCCATAGTCACAACGGCTAGCACATATGCATCCGGTAACATCCACCTCTGACACTCCGACAAATCAATCCAACATCCGTGCGCGTCTAACTTTCCCGTGCTTTCTTTCCACTTAGTCTTTTCAGTTTCAGTGGCCTCATTCTGAATCGCTTTCACGCTCTCAACAGTGTCCTCACACATACCAGTCTCTGCCGGCCACCTTACTGAACTCGTAACGTACATTCGGGTTGCAAGGTTTTTAGCTGTCTCTTTAGCAATCTCATCTGCAAACGCATTACCACGACCAACATCGTCCGTAACCTTTCGGTGCGCGCTGCATTTGACTATTGCCACCTGCTTAGGCAATGTAAGTGCGTCCAAAAGATCGTTCACGAGCTGTCCGTGTTGGATCTTCGTGCCATGCAATGTCATAAATCCTCTTTCTCTCCACAGACGACCAAAGCTATGTGCAACGCCAAATGCATACTGACTATCTGTAAACACATTCACTCGCTTTCCCTTAGACAAAACACACGCTCTCGTCAACGCAATCAACTCTGCCGCCTGCGCGGAATTCTGACTCAATCTCGCAGTTTCCACAACCGTACTCAATGTCACCACAGCATACGCAGTCGTCACATCACCATTCGGCAACTTGAAACACGAACCATCAACATACAAAGTACCATCGGGATCTGCCAATGGAGTGTTTTTTAGGTCATACAGGAACCCTATGTGAAGGGTCCAGAGACCTGGTAGGTGTTGTATGGTTACTGCTTACTAAGTCAGTGTGTACCAAAAATATGTAAGAAAGAAAAATTTCTTTCTAGAGTCCCCTCACTCACCGGGGTTGCCCCACGGTGACATGCTTCATCATTGGGGCCATCCCAGTTCTCTACGAAAAGGGGCGTGCTGCGACAAGGCGACTACGCTGGAGCACTGGTTTTGTGAGATGACTATGTGTGGTGCAAGTGTGGTGATGGTGGAGTGGGTGTGGAATTAAAAATACCGTGCTAGTGGGCCTCAACAATTTATTTTGCTCCTAGTGTGGTATAAAAATTAAAAAGGGGTAACACTGTATTCTAACTTTTACTGAGCTAGATCAGTGTTATGGTCGACATGTTTCAAGCTCCCCCAAGCTTTTCTTCAGGACCATACAGGGTCCAGCCCTGTATTGCCACTCCTGTTTTCAAATGAAAAAAGTGTTGCTAAAAACTACTTATTTACATTAAACGCTGTTGTTAAATAAAACATGCGTGTTGTTGTACATACGTTTTGTATTCTACTTGGAATTATAAAAGAGTGTTTGATTACACCCCATGGTCTTAGGCAAGGGCAGGAACGCCTCGTGGAAACATTGTTCCTATCGGCAAACCCGCTCGGTACTACCTGATGCTTCCTCACCCGACCGCATACTGTATGCGGTCGGGTGAGGAAGCATCAGGTAGTACCGAGCGGGTTTGCCGATAGGAACAATGTTTCCACGAGGCGTTCCTGCCCTTGCCTAAGACCATGGGGTGTAATCAAACACTCTTTTATAATTCCAAGTAGAATACAAAACGTATGTACAACAACACGCATGTTTTATTTAACAACGGCGTTTAATATAAATAAGTAGTTTTTAGCAACACTTTTTTCATTTGAAAACAGGAGTGGCAATACAGGGCTGGACCCTGTATGGTCCTGAAGAAAAGCTTGGGGGAGCTTGAAACATGTCGACCATAACACTGATCAAGCTCAGTAAAAGTTAGAATACAGTGTTATCCCTTTTTAATTTTTATACCACACTAGGAGCAAAATAAATTGTTGAGGCCCACTAGCACGGTATTTTTAATTCCACACCCACTCCACCATCACCACACTTGCACCACACATAGTCATCTCACAAAACCAGTGCTCCAGCGTAGTCGCCTTGTCGCAGCACGCCCCTTTTCGTAGAGAACTGGGATGGCCCCAATGATGAAGCATGTCACCGTGGGGCAACCCCGGTGAGTGAGGGGACTCTAGGAAGAAATTTTTCTTTCTTACATATTTTTGGTACACACTGACTTAGTAAGCAGTAACCATACAACACCTACCAGGTCTCTGGACCCTTCACATAGGGTTCCTGTATTGCATATACTGACGGGAGGCCGACCTGGTCTGGTTTAACCTCCTTCTCCCTCCCTTTTTTGTTTGTGTTTTTTAGGTCAACACGACCCTTCGTTTCTTCCTCAGTTCGCAAATAGCAATCATGTGGTGGTACATTATCTGATTCCATATGAGTTGGCAACAACGTCGCCGGGTTTAGTACATTACAGCGCTTTATTTGTATGTGACTTGCCAAAAGCGTCAACTCATAACCGGACAACCTTGCGCTCGTCAAGTGTTGGGTTTTTGTACGATTCAAAAGAGTGTCAACTGCATGCGGAACCATCACCGTAAGCATATTATCCATGACCAATCCTGCAGATTGTCTGATGGACACCGCAGCTGCCGCTGTCGCTCTTAGACAACTCGGCAATGCTCTAGCCACTGGGTCCAAGGTCGAGGAAAAATATGCACATGGACGCTGTTCACCATCAAATTGCTGCGTCAAGACACTTAACGCACAACCCTCTCTCTCGTGAACGTATAATGTAAACGGCTTGCTGTAGTCGGGAGTACCTAACACAGGGGCCGAACACAACGCATCACGCAATTCAGAAAAACTTTTCTGACACTCATCAGTCCATGGCAAAGGAGTTGGAACATCCTTGCACGTGAGGGCTACCAATGGCTTCGCTAGCAATGAAAAATTTGGAATCCATTGCCTGCAGTATGACGTGATACCTAAAAAGGCACGCACATCTCTTTGAGTTGTTGGCACAGTCATTCGAGCGATCGCTTCAATTCTCTCTGGGGTCAACCTTCTTCCCTCCTTTGACAATAAGTGACCTAAGTAGGTTACTTCTTGACAACAATATTGCAATTTAGAAGGTGACACCTTGTGATGCAAGTCACAGAGATGCTGTAACAACGATACTGTAGCAGTTTTGCAGATCTCTCTAGTGTCAGCAGCCACTAATAAGTCATCAACGTACTGGATCAAGGCCGCACCAGCCGGTAACACAAACGCGTCAAGTTGACTCTTCAGAGCTTGACTGTAGATCGATGGACTCTCACAGTAGCCCTGAGGAGCGCGTTTAAACCTGAAGCTGCGACCACCTAATGAGAAGCCGAATAGATCTCTGCTTTCCTCAGCAATCGGAATGCTAAAGAAAGCATTCTTCAGATCGATCACTGAGAACCAAGAGGCAGAGGCTGGAATCAGAGTCAGTAAAGCCGTAATGTCAGGCACCACAGGAAATTGTGGAATCACAATTTTATTCACCTCCCGTAAATCAATGACAAAACGGTACACAGGAGGCTTAGATGGATCAGTTTGTTTCAAAATAGGTAACACAGGACTATTACACACATTTCCTCGAGTCTCCTCGATGACATCCTTCTTGATCAAATCATAGATGATTGCTAACAGCGCTCGTTCACCATCGAGAGAGATACGATACTGGGGAATACGTGGTAATCGCACATTCGATTTCAATTGGACAACATAAGGTGATATGTCCAGCAGGCCCACATCATTGGGACCTGTTGCCCACAAAGACTTAGGAAGAGAACTCAATTCCGGTGGGAGCTTATCAGTTGACAAGTACATAGGAGAGATCACTCTTTGACCCAATGTAAGCTCCACTCCCGCAGGAGAACAGTACAGGGTCGCATATAACCGTTTCAGCAAATCCAGGCCCAAAAGATTTTCACCTCAACCAGTAGTCAAAATCAAAGGGGCTTCCAGCTCACGAGGCCCAATTGTAAGGGGCAAAGGGCCAGAAACCGGATTGCTAACGGGGGCGCCAGAGAATCCAACGGAAACATTCGTTAAGCCAGACAAAGGTGCGCCAGGGAGTTTCGAATGCATGATGGAACTTTTCGCTGCACCAGTGTCCAACAGAAAAGGCTCAACTACGCCCGATGTGGCAACTGCGACGTAAGGCCCTCTCTGATCAACCGGAACTGATACTACTCCCTCTCTCTGTCTGTGGCTGTCCTAGTAATTACCGTCATCAATATCATGCTCGACGTAACAGTCATCCACATGATACTGTGCAGAATAGATCTACCTGATGATGAACCACGCTGATCAAAGCAATTGTTTGAATCTGATGAATTGGTAGAACGCTCATTCTGATTTTGAGTAACACCACGACCTCTACCACGTGAAGCCTGTTGAGGACCACTACGACCTCCTCGTACCGAACCACCATTATTTAGGTCGCACAAAACCGGACAATTAAACTTCAAATGACCCTCTTCTCTACAGTATGCGCATTGATTATAACCAAGCATAGATCTCGGTGTAGAGGAGT
Source organism: Lissotriton vulgaris (assembly GCF_964263255.1). Taxonomy (NCBI): domain Eukaryota; kingdom Metazoa; phylum Chordata; class Amphibia; order Caudata; family Salamandridae; genus Lissotriton; species Lissotriton vulgaris. The sequence goes on along the minus strand of NC_141687.1, from coordinate 788,738,298 downwards.
CATTACGCAACTGTGACCTAGAAGACTGTGATTGCGATCTATTCAGCTGCTGTGAGTCATTTTGATTTGAGCGCGGAGGATACGCTTGCTGCAACAAAACTTTAGTTTTAAGATCCTTAGTTTTCTTATCCGCACGATCATTTTCCTCCTTCTCCCTATTTTCGTAATATTGAGCCGTGGCTAATATCTGAGCAGAGGTAGAAACAGCCCACGAACTCTCGGAATTTTTCAATTTGTTGCTGATGTCAGGCAACAAATTCGATACAAATTTATCTACAAACAACCGCTGACCTCCCTCGGTGCTCATATCCTGACCACTGTGATCGATGAATGCCTCCTCAAATCTCGTAAAGAAATCGGAGACACTCTCATCCTTCTTTTGCTTACATGCAGACAGTTTATCCCAATTAACTCTCATAGCTGGCATAAGCGTCTTCATAAGTGTAATTATTCTCTGGGGCAGATTCTCAATGATCTGTTCAGGTTTAGCCCCACCAACTTGTCGTCCGTCGGCCGCCGCGAGAGCAGCCCAATCACCGCCTAGCTCGGCTACGTGATTCTCTTGACGGATTTTTGCCCAAATTGGTTGAGGTACTACGTTACCGAACAGCATGTCGATATCGGCAAGGTTCATAACAGTAGCGTCCACTAATTGGGATAATTCCTTATAATAACCTGCCGGATTTTTGCGAGGGTCAGGTAAAGTTTGTTTCACCTGTAAAACTTCCGATCGCTTCCATGGGAAGTGTATCCAAACTCTCTGGAAGTGTGGCGGAATAGCAGGATTAGCAGTAGCATCACCTGGCATCCAAACTGGAGGAACTTCTCGCATGGGATACTGACCAGGTGTTGCCATCCATTCCTCAGTTTCGTCCTTAAACAATGCTCGAGGTAGTACGGTAGATCGAAAAGATAGAAGACGCTCTACAGCACGTCGAACATTACTTCCCACAATCATACCACTCGAAAACTGATGCTGGAGTTCAGTCACTTCGGGCGGCACATTGTCTACCTCATCAGTATCCCATACGTCTCGTAAACATTTACACATTTCCTCAAACACAAATCTCTGTGTGGGCTCATTGAATTGAGAGAAGGTCTCAAAAATCACACGCGGGGTGTTTTTAATGGGATACCTAATCCAATTACACGACATTTTTATTAATGTATCACTCTCCCTACCACCAGGAATTTGACTTCGTCTTTGAGGGACATCAGAAACATCGGATCCAAGGATCGGTCCGAATGGAGAGTAAAGATTAGCAACAGCATTTGGTATGCGACTACGGACAGACGGAGAAGAGGAGAGAAGTACAGGGGCAACAACATGAGGGCTAAACGTAGGAGCAGTAGGAGCAGTAGGAGTAGCCAAAAGAGCAGAAGTAGCGGGAACAGCAGACTGAGAAGGTATAGGCAGTGGAGCAGTAGGAAGAGGGGCAGGCAAGGGAAAAGGGACGACTTGAGGAACAAGAGGATTCGGAAGAACCGGACCAGCGACAGGCTGACCAGCAGCTGCCGGAACAACTGGTTGAGGAACAGGAGGAACCACAGGGGCTGTAGTATCCTGTGCGTATGGGGATGGTGATTTCAGTAGATAGGACAACAAAGGGTCCTCTACCGCTTCCTCTCCCTTCTTATCGGAACTCGACGGTAAAACAGGATAACACTTATCCACCGCCATATGTTGCAGTCTAGCAAAAACTTCCCTTTCCTTCTCTTCTTTATCTCGCTGGAACTGCTCTGCATTTCTCATCACCGTAACGATACCTTCCCTCTTATTTTTCTTAAGCTGTTTAATTTCTTTCTGCTTGGCCTCCTTGCGCCATAACCGAAAGGAATCAAACATGGCCGGCATAGATTTCTTTTTGAACAATTTGGCTTCGAGATTATCCAAAATTGCAGTTTCGAAACTACCATGAGGTGGCCAACTAAGGACACCATCATCTTTAGTGTAGCGGATCCAATAGTCATTATATGCGATAGGACCCACTCCATGGCGACTATAGAGCTCATAGACCGGAGTTCCAACTGGAGGTATCAGACACGAGTCCTCCAATCGGGAATCCGTACCGCAACATTTAAAGCAACTAAACAAAGTACTACGGCCAGGCATCGTGCACACTAGCCGAGTTTACAAACTTCAAGGGTTATCGAATTGCGATGTCCTCGCAAAAATGCAAGACCCTCGGTCTTTGGCAATTGCAATCGTCAAATAAAACCCAACAACTAAGAACCAATAACTAAGAACCACAAATGCAATGGAACCATGCAAACAACCAAGTTTCAACAACAACAACGAAGGACTCTGGGAGCGACCCACAAATACTTAACTGAAAGAGCAATGGCGTCACCAGGAAGGCCCGTCTATCGTCTCGCTGTACAAAGGACTACGCCAGGCGCCAAAACTGGTCGACAGTCAGGGCATCAGTCCGTCGCAGCCGTCAGGAGGCGGGGATCTTCGCGGGAAAAGTCTTCGGACCACTTATTTCGACAACAGGATCGATGAAGCGGGGTGCACCTTCCCTCAGAGATTTCACACGAAGTTCCTCACGATCGTCGGGCTTTGGACCGGTACCGCTGATGTCGCCCCACATTGGGCGCCAACTGAAGGACTGGGCTATTCTAAAGCGCAGCGGTGCCAGGGGACAACACCTGAAACCTTCGTGGGTTACCTGTTCCTGCGTACAAATTACAGAGACACGGGACACTTCCTTCGGCGTCAAAGATCGAGGTTTATTTACTGCAGGGAATACAGAAGTCACAAGAAGTACAACATGTGTAGGTTCTAGGAGACTGCTTCAAATTGCAACAGTGGATCGCTCCTTTTATACAGATTTTAGTCGTAGCACAACATGACGAACAAAAGGTTACAACTCAGTTCCCACAGTAAACTTCAAAAGGGTTGCTTTCATGTATTCGGGAACCCGGAACATAATTACAGTAGCATCGCCGGTTCCCAACTGTAAAAGTACGTTATCCCACCATTAAGTACATTCCATTCCAGCTGTAACCGAGTTTGAGAGAAGACATAAACAGGTGCAAGGAAGGCAAAGATAGACAGCAGATTGGTGTAAGGGGCGATATCGGAAACACGATTGCAGGATCAAAGGATTCGTGCCTAATGTATGCACGGCTGAAACAATAGGCCGGCACGGCAAGATGAGCCTCGAGCGGGGCCATCTGCCTTTGCTGTGTCATCCCCCTCGTCATAAAGACACCCTCAAAGGAACACGTGTCTTCCGCAAGAGTTTGGGAATCCCAGGGTCACGAAGCGGACAGTGTCCGTTCGCTGGCTACTTGAGGGCAAGAGACAAAATGGATGCCGTATCTAAAATAGAACCCGTGGGTTCAGATGAAGAAACCCACGAATAAGACGAATGGTTCAGACCAGTGTAGCGAAAACGCGTACACCCACTAAACTCGTTATTTGCGGTTCATAGATACCAAACTCGTCCATATTCGAACGAGTCGAAAACACCACTATAATTGTCACAGAACCTCAGACCCCCGCCACACCGCCTCGGGCGTCACTCGTCTCCTCACCTTTGATACGAGACCAGGCAGCAGATCGGCAGCAAAGCAATCCAAAAGATGTCGAAAGTTCCATGGACCGGACCCTGCCGCCCTCACCGGTCCGCTGTTGTTCAACTAGGACCCGGCTAGACCAGCACTCGAGACCCCGGCTTCCAGACTGGGTTAGGCCTCAAGTCAAACCTCGACATTACTCCACTCCACAATGTCGGAAAAGTCTCTGGATTGCTCCATCGAACTGCAGATTAGTTCATAGACACGGATATGGGGCGGAATATCAGGATAAATGACAGGATCTTCGAGCGAAAGACGGAGGTCAGCGGAGCCGGGAGACTACGCGGCCATCGTGCTTGCTGTCGTAGCTCCTCCTCTATTAGGCTATTTATAATGCTCCCAGAATTCTCCCTGATTTGATGCAAATGTTTGCAGAAGCTGAAAGCAAGATTGATGATTCTTTGCTTTCAAAATAAAATGTTCATCAAAAAATGTAAGCAGGAAAAAAACATTTTGCTAAACTACTGTAAAATTTCAGGTACCATTTCTTAGCAGCATGATTTAGTTGATGCATGCTAGTAGTTCCCAAAAATATTCATAATGGAAAATCAGGGGAACCAGTTTCAGTAAGATTATCCGAAACAAAAACAAACAAGCATTGTCAAAGCCAGTGTGTCTGAAACTAGTGGTCAGCTTTTTAGTTCTGTCAATGTGTGAATTGTTTTGGCACAATTTTTCTAAAACCTTATTGGTGTGAAAGCTGCTGGCCCTCACCATTATAACAAACATTGGCAAAAGCAAAAACTGTTTTTAGTCTCAAAAAGTACACACTGCCACTAGTTACTGGCACTGAACAAAACTACTGTGCCGATATGCTCCTTGTGAAAGAGCAGAATGCTATCACTCACTGTTAGGCCTGTTGATACAGTGAGAGACAGAATTTTATTAAACCCAAAAGGTCATGGTCAACGCCAGACCAATTTTGGGGCCCAATTATTAAAGAAAGTCTCAAAACTGCACCCATGGTGTATGTCCTTGAATAAAGTGCAGCTGTACAGCTTTCATGAATGCCCAAGAATTTACAGAAGTAGGACAAGAAATAGTACTCCTAGAAAATATTTGTGAACTGCATTTTAGCACGAACAAATATGCATGTGTAGATGTGCTCATGCGAAAATCTGAGTGTTTGCAAGTTCACTTTCCCTCCAATCAATTTCTCCGAACTCTGGAAGAAGGTTTACAGCTGCCATTTTCTGGATTAACTTTAAAAAATGTCTCAGTATGGGAAAAGATTAGAGAAGAGTTGTTGAAAACCCTAAAAACATGCAAGTTAGTAGGTTTGCACAGTCTCAAAAGGGCATCCTAACCCTGGAACTAATGCTTACCACTACCTTCAGCCCCAGTATGTAGATCAGGAGAAACTTGGCAACATAAGGGGATTGCAAGTATCCAAACACTTCAATGGTATGAGCCAATGCATAATCAGAGAGGATATATCAGAGCTCGTATATAATGATATTGCTGCCATAATTTGTCGCTGCTCCACATGGCACCAAAGAGACAAGTGGATTTTGTTACAGGACAAGTAGATTTATGAAGCAACCTGCCCCATGGATATTTTATTAAATTCCATACCCCTGTGACATACAAATACATATAAATATATTGCTATACAAATAAATATGCATTTAGTACATAAATACATCCTGATAAAAATTATAGTAAAAACACAATATGATAAACCGGTATACATCATAGATTGATCTCACAACATGTTGTGGGGATCAAACCTGTGTAAGACCAAGCACTGAGATTTTAAAATCACATCTGAAACAGTATTATATCAACCCATGAGTATGATTATGGCAGGATCTCATGACCTATCTGCAGTAAGGGTCAATTAAATGGACAATGCAATCACCCAAACACCCGTCAAAGGTCCAATGGTCAAAGTGGAATGATCAGCGGCGCTGTACACAAAAAGTAAATCGACAAAGCCCAAAAGCCTGACACCCTCGCCAGCCAAGTCTCACACAAGTACTCTGGCCGTGAAAAGCATTCCCCGGATAACTGCCTTGCACAAGGACACACGCGTTCAATTTGTGGAAGACTGTACCACTTTGCAAAGGTGTGCCACAGTGAATCAATTGGGTAAGACAAACTCCAATGAGAGCAGTTCCACAACTATCATTGCAGGACCTTGAACATCAGGATACAGCCAGACACCCCCCAACAGAGTAGACACTGGCAGGAGGAATCGTTATCAGGAGACTAGGAGGAAGTATTCCTCATATCATTTGCCGGAGGCCTGAAGCAGAACAGGTGACTGCAACCCACATGCATAGTGGAAATTGCCAGATTGGAAGTCACAGCCCTCATTGACATGGGGGCTTCAGTAAATGTAATGGGCATACAGCAGTATGAATGTCTCTATCCGAGCGAGGCCAACATTAACCTCGTTCCATTCTAGGATATACACAAATGGGATTCCAACCCCCTTTTCCCTTGAAAGGACCCATGAAGGTGTGTGTGAGATCAAATAACCAAGTACTCTAGGCAGAATTCTATGTTGTTGACAAAGAAGCTGACACCCTACTATTTCATTTCATTTGAGCCACAGCGGAGAACTTGGGCCCAGTATCATTTACCAGAAAAGTGCAGCTATTCAGCCAAATCACAGAACTATTCAAAGGATTAGGATGTTTATGAGTCCCACTGATAAAACTACACATTGACAAGCCGTTCAAGCCAGCAGCTCTGCACTATCTGTGTGTGCCATTTCATTTGAGACTACAGGTTGAGCAAGCACTCGCCAAACTCGAGAGGCTAGTAGTGATCGAGAAGGTGTCGTGACCCACATCCTGGATATCCCCCATGTTAATCGTGGAAAAACTAAAACAGCCTGAAAGGTGCATTTGTGCATTGATATGCGTATTCCAAATTGAGCCATCAAGCGACACAATAGCTGACCTCAACGCAGATAAGTGGTTCTCAAAATTAGACCTGAACGCAAGCTACCACCAACCTCAGCTGTAGGAGGAAGAACGATCCATTACTACATTTTCCAAGCACCTTGGCTTGTGCGGGTTTAACCGATTGAGCTTCTGCATTTTTTCAGCAGCGGATGTGTTCCAGGACTCCATAAGTAAACCGCTTTCAGGCATGCAGGGCGTCATGAATGTCAGTGATGAAATTTTAATTTACTCAGCAAACACCAAAGAAAACCACAAGCATCTGAGAGCCACGTTAAAGCACTTGTGGGAGCCAGGAGTCACTCTGCACAAAAAGAGTTCTTTCTTCCAGATGTCTATAGAATTTTTTTTGTCTATGTTTTCACCCAAAATGTGTTGCAAGTAGACCAGAGGAAGTTGCAAGCCATCAAGCAGGCCCCCAATCCTGTCAGTGCCACAGAAGTGTGCAGTTTCTTGTAGATCACTATTGAGGGACGTTCTACCCAACCTGGCAACCAAAGGTAGACGCTTGTTGGACATGGGATCTGACCGAGAAACAGGCATTCCAGGAAGTGAAGTCAGCCCGATAAGCAAGCGACCATGGCGTATTTTGACCAAAAGATGCTAACAAAATTGTTAGTCAATGCCAGCCCCATTGGCCTAGGAGCAGTGCTCATGCAGGAATTTGGGCAAGCAGGTCATTAACGTCAACCAACACAAGACACGTCTAAATTGAGAGAGAGGCTCTGGCCATAAAAATGGACTTGTGTACACTTACAATTATATTTGTGTGGACGATCTTTTAGAATAATCACAAATCATTGCTTCTGTTGTTTCGAGACACGGCGCCTTATCCCCCATCTTGCATCGAACGCTGGGCCATCCAGCTAAAAAAACTATCAGTTCGAGATATTCTATCCGCAAGGGGCCAAGAACCCATCAAAACATTCTGTTGTGCCATCCACACCCATTATCTGGGCGGTCAGTAGAAGATGTAGATAACACAGAAGAATACGTCCAAATTGTGTTTCAGTGAGCCTGCCCAAAAGCACTAACATTATGTGAAATTGAAGTAGCAACTGCAGACAACTTGGTACTCACAAGGGCCATGGCTGAATTTTTTAAAAGAGGCAAACCACTGAGATGGGCCAGACAAAGAAAGACTCTCTCAAATGTGGAGAGGGTGATACTAACTAAGGGCCAGATGCACGACCATTCCATTTTGCGGGTCACAAATTGTGATTTTTTTGCTCCTCGCAATTGGTGACTCACAAAACGGAATGTACTAATGTGTCTGAGATACATTTATAGATTCCCAATGGGATCGTAATTGACCTGCCTCATCAATATTCATGAGACAGGCTGCAATTTTCGACCCATTGGGAATGGGTAATAATCACAGCGATGGTGGTCTGCTGGGAATAGCAGACCACCATGTCTGTGATAGCTTTTTTAGATAAGCAACATATTTTTTTCTGATACAGCTCATTTTCCTTAAAGAAAAACGGGATGCATTTAAAAAAAAAGAAATTAATGAAATATGCTGTCCATGGAAACCGGTCTCAATTAGTTTGTTCCTCACAGACCGTTAAGAAGGATTGCACAACTCAAGCATATTGCCCTGCCACGGATCTGCCAAGAACAACTAGCATGTATGCTGTCTGCTCGAGGACAAGGTCATTAGGGCCTACCGTATTCCAAGGTTACACACACTAACTTGTGTCCCTTTGTATTGATCCGATTTTAATGTACCGTCTGATCCACCGCTTGCTGTCATCTAGTAATGGCGACATGGCTGATGTAATGCACACACAATAATTTGCCCTGTCTTTTATGTATTTTGTATTTGTAAAGAAAATCAATAACATTTCTTTGAATTTAAAAAAAAAACATTTTGAAAAGTTTAATTTCCAGTAATTAAGGACAGGCAAACACAAAGGGGCCTGCTGGGTACCCCTTCCAGTTTGGTTTACCACCAATTTGAAATTTGTGGTAACTGCGATTGTTTTGCCACCGCATTTGCGGTCGCAAAAGAATTGTACATCCCCCTCTGACTCGCTGTTAGGAAGGGACGCCCTTGGCATGCCCCTTCCTAATAGCGACTCACAAACTCTATTTTGGGAGTCAGTAATAGGTTACTGACTCACAAAATAGGGATTGTAAATGCTACAACCCTTTATAGCAGTTGCAAACAACCAGATTTTCTATTTGTGGCTGCCAAAAATGGTTGTATATCTGACCCTAAGTGTGTGAGACCTTGGCATCTTTGGTATGTTTTTCCTCTGACTTTTTTGCTGCTGACCTCCTGTTTTTGACTGTGTGTTGCATATTATTTTTGCTGATTTTAGGACTCTGGACACTTTACCACTGGTGGTCAGTTCTAAAGTGCAAGTGCTCCCTGTGTAAATTGCATCTGTAATTGGTTATCCATGATTGGCATATTTGAAGTCCCTAGTGAAGCGCACTGTGTGTGTCCAGGGCCTGCAGCATTGATTGTGCCACCCACATGAGTAGCCCTGCAAACATGTCTCAGACCTGCAACTGCAGTGTCTGTGTGTGCAGTTTTCAACTGCCATGTCAACCTGGCAAGTGCAACCACTTGCCAGGCCCAAATCTTCCATTTTACTACATGTAGGGTACCCTTAAGGTAGGCTCAAGGTGGCCAAAAGGGCAGGGTGCAGTGTATTTTATGGTTTAACTGTTTTTATTGAGATCAGATAGGAAGGACAGATAAACATCTCCATGTACATTTTAGCTATGAGCGTTCGATAGCAAGACATACAATCAAGTAATAGGCCATTATAGTCTTGGGTTCCGATTCAAGGTACAATCAGTGAAGTGCTCGTACATGGTGGAAGAAGGATGAAAAAGAAACAATGGAACCTAGAAAAGCCCAACCCCCCCTTCCAAAAGCCCCCCTCCTCCCACCCGTCTAGTGCTCCCTTTCTGCCCCTGATCCCCCTCAGCCGCTCAACCCAACGGTGCCTACGTTGCTATGTTCAATTCAACAGTCTGCCTTCTTTTGTTCCGTAAGCCTCAATAATCTCAGGTATTGTGGACATGTGATTTCCCTGAATTAGGTGGTCAAAAGTGACATGAATGGGTGCCATAGATCCTCATATTTGTCTCCCTCCCCCACCATAGTGAGCGATATTTTCTCCATTCCTAGCACATGCCACAACCGGTGTAGCCAACCGACAAAGGAAGGTGTGGTGGTAGTGTGCCAATGTGTGAGTATATTTTGTACCGCAGAGCCCAGTGCAAGTGCCATTTGTCTTCCTCTGCTGGACCGTAAGGGGTAGGCCAGTGGGTTAGGAAGGCCTAATAGGATATAAGCCGGGAAACGCGGGAGTTCAGTCTCGAAGTGTTTGTCTATTTCATCCAGCACTTGCACCCAGTTGGGGTGAATCTGTACACAGTCCCACAACAAGTGTACCAGATAGTCAACCTGGCCACAGCCACGCCAACAGGTCGCCTCTCGACTGCGGTCCATCGCATGTAGCCGTTCTGGGGTATAGTACCAGTATGTCACTACTTTCGTGAATGTCTCTGTGAGCCCCATGTGGTATGCAGAGTGTCGGGCCCTGTAGTAGATCCCCTCCCACTCTTTGTGGCTAAGGGTCCTCCCCAACTCCCTCTCCCACCGCTCCCTGCCTGGGTTATGCATGTGTGTCTGCGTAGCTTGTAGCATCTTATAAAGATCAGAAATGAGTTTAGCATCGGATGTGCGGGAGAGGATCCATCGCTTGTATGGGAGGAGGCGTCTATCCGCGCTTGCGCGTATCTGCGGATGCAGAGCCCAATGTCTCACTTGTAGATAGGTAATCACTCGGTCTCTGGAAGGCCATACTCCTGTTTGAATTGGTAAAATGGAACGACCCCCTCAGCTCAATATCTATGATATAAGACGCGGCAGCCTGCAGGCCTCCAGTGGACAAAAGCCATCCCCACTGTTCCCGGGGTGAAGTTGGGATTATCGACTAATGGAGTGAGTGGGGAGGGGAAGGTCGTAAGGCTGTGTGCGACATTAGTGGTGTCTCACACCTCTAGGGGAACCCTCGTTATGTGCGAGGCGTAAAGGTTAGGTGGCCTATGGGGTTTGCGGAGAAAGGGGATTTCCTGCAGAGGTCTTGCCGCCACTGCCTGGTCTTGAAAGAGCCAGTGTTTCTCTGACTCCCATTTGCCCCATTTGAACAGGCATCGCAATTGCGAGGCTTGGTAATACTTGTGTAGATCGGGAACCCCCAAACCTCCCATCTCTGGGGCAAGCGTGACCAACAGTCTCCGCATTCTAGGCTTCCGGCCGTGCCAGATAAATTGGGCCAGATCAGATTGTGTCTGTCGGATCTACCCAGCAGGTGGTCGTAGCGGGAGGGCACGGAAAAATGTAAAGGATCTGAGGTAAAATGGTAATTTTGATAGCCACGATACGGCCTAACCAGGAGAGGGGATAATGTCTCCACCGGTTTATTTCCCCTCTGATTTTCCCGCGGAGTGTGGCATAGTTAGTGGCGACTGTAGTGAGGAGTGAAGAGGCCAATTGGGTCCCTAGATATGGAATTGTATCCGTTGCCCATTGAATGGGAAATAGATTCTGTAATTAGGATCGTGTGTGGCGGGACAGTGAGAGATCCAAGGCTATCAATTTATCTGCGTTCATCTTGAAGCCGGCAACCCGGGCGAAAGCATCTAGATCCATCATACACCCCGGCAAGGCCGTCTTTGGGGTATCTAGCAAGATCAGTACATCATCCATGTAGAGGCTAATTTTGTGGATATAACCACCAAATGTAATCCCTGTGATTGCCCGATTTTGTTGTATTTTCTTCGCCAGGGGTTCCATGTATAGGGCGAAGAGAAGGGGCGATAATGGACACCCTTGCCTTGTGCCCCTCTCGATGTTAAAACTGGCAGAGCTATAGCCGTTCGCCCTAACCACGGCTGTAGGGAACTTGTAGCAATTAAAAATAAAGGTGCAGAATTTCTCTCTGATGCCCACTCTCATCAGTACCTGCTCTAGTTAGGGCCAGTGTGTCGTAATTGGCCCGCTTGGATTAGCGACTAGCTGAACCTACACGTTGTCCTCCTTAACTTGGCTATATACGATAAACGCCATTTTTTGAATGTTGCAGCGGCCATCTTAGACCATGAGCGGCCTCGTGGCCGACGTGCCCTTTAGTCCTTTGTCCGTTCCACTGACCACTCTCATCTGCCCAGCAACAGGCTATTTTTAGTACTGGTCAAGCCACACATGCGCAGTTCTTACTGACCCGTAAACCCTCAGGAATGTGCCGCTAACTGACCAACGGGTTTGAAACCCACCAATGAGCTGGCAGTGTTCCAAAACATGACCATATATGTCTCTAAAACTGTGTCTTAACTTATGCCGCCTATCTTTTATTGCCCCAAAATTGTATATAAACGGGGTCACACCGGTGTTCGGTGTGATACCTCTTGCATTACCGAAGGGTGCTGTTTGAGTGTACCACCACCCCATGGGGTCTTAATAAACTTGTTCTTTGCATTTTACAGTTTCCGTGCCAACAGTTCTTGTGTGTAAGTGGGTAATCTCTGGAGCGTGTAGGCCTTGGGAACCCCGCAATACTTCAATTGGCGACCACGAAGGGACTCATCGGCGACTCGGATGCCCGAAGGAGAGGTCGTGACGAAGGCTTGGAAATCCGCCATGGGCGCGCGCTGCCACGAGTGACCCGAGTCTTGGCTGCCACGGTGTTTTTTCCTTTCCTTCCGATCTGACCTTCCAGGTGGCGCCGGTCTCCGACTGAGTTTTCGAAGTGTCCGCATCACTGAGAGAGTGCCGTTTGGCTGATTTGGCTTACAAGACCTTGGCAGTTGGAACCTGGACAGTTGAGTATTTGGTAAGCTTTGTGTTCGGTAAGGTAGTCTTCGGACGCTTACTGAAGTCCTACGAATTGTGTTCGGTAAGGTAGTCTTCGGACGCTTACTGAAAATCTGTGCTTTGTGATCGGTGAGGACGCTTGCCGAATTCTATGAACTTTGATTTGAGTTAGCTAACATTTTGAATTTGTGATCTTTGAACTTATATGTGTAGTGCACTTCACATAGGCAGGCATGTAGAGATGTTTCTCTAACTTTGTTTTTTCCTTTGAGCGGCACAATCGTGAGAAGAACTGTAAGTGCCATTTGGTCCGGTGTCACGCTTTCGTGATACTCTTTGAACATGCCTGTTTTTAGCACACTCCGGGGAATGTGTTGTTTAGGAGATGGTACCTCAATTAGGTTAGCGGAATCACAGCCGGCTCCCCCAGAGGGAACACCAAATAGGGAGATGTATATTAAGTTTGGCCTCCCCCCTATTATGTACGGTAAATTATGGCATAAGTACACTAAGGCCGATCCCGAATTGCAATGGCCCCTACACGGGTCGTACGATTTGAGTAAAATCCAATTTGTAGAGCAATGTATGTTTCAACGCAGGTCTAGACAAAACATGTTTGATTGTGTGCGAATGTGGGAGAAAGCGGCGCGTGAACGAATGAAGCGTGAGGTTGCCTTGGCGGACAAAGAGCAGCGCAAGGCTGCTCGGGATAAGGCTTTACAGCTGGAGGAGAAGGAGGCTCAGGAGAAGAAAGAAAGGGAGGAACGGGAGCGTAAATTGCTAACGACTGGTCAATTTCCTATTCGCCGACCACTTTATCCTGTCCTTAATAATGAAATTGATGATTTCTCTTTGTTAGATCGGTCACCGCCTCCGTACGTTACGCCGACGGCTCCAGCTGTGGATCCTGATGATGACGGACGGGATAAGTTGGGCAAGAAGGGTGTATCGGCTCTCAGGTTTACCGCGGAGAGGTCCGCTCATTTACGTAGTTGGGCTCGCAAAGTGAATAAGCATAGTGTTACCCAGGATCAATTGATATCAGAGAAAACGGGGTGGTCGGATCTTGAATTAATGTATTTTTTGTCCAGCCTAGCGGATGAAGTTGTAAGCGCATATCGTGAGTTTTCTGATACGTTAGAGCCTAAAGTTTTGTCGGTGTATCGTGAGAATTTAGCTAAAGGTGATTTTGATCTTACAGATGTTGATGACCTGTTCAAGCATTTGATCGCGCTGCGGGATGAGACAACCCATTTGCGACAGGAACGGAAACGGAGGCAAAAGGAGTCTGAGCCGGGAAATGATGAGGCGGTTAAGGAGTGTTCTCTTCGTGGTTCAGATAAGAGCTCTGCGTTGCATGTTATGCCTATGCGTGAAGCGGCGCCTTTGTATGTTCCACCAAAAGGGGAAGGTACGGATGATGATAAGTTGTCGAAGGATGCGAAAGGGTATTTTGTGTACAATTGGGTATATACGCCATGGAATAGGGCAGATGTTATGGCACTGAAAAACTCTTTACCTGATCTCCGAAAGAACCCAGCGGCATTCTATGAGGGGGTAGAGGGGGCTATATCGTCTTGTGTGATGACTCTTGTAGATATAGATTTGTTTTTTGGGCTAATTTTACCACCTGATATGTGGAGGCAAATTCGTAAAACTAATGACGAAACGATTTTGGGGGGGACCTGGAAAGAGATAAATGCTGCAGATTTAGATAGAGAACCAGCATGTAAGCCTTGTCAGCTAATTCTAGATCTTCCGGCAGCTATTTTGCATAAATTGAAAACGCTCGTTCCTGCCAAAAAGATAGATTGGACCATGTTAACGTCGTGCAAGCAGAAACCAGATGAAACAGTCTCAGATTTCTTTACACGCTTCGAGGAGGCATTTCATGATTACAGTGGTCAATCTTTAACTGACGATACGGGTCGGCATTTGTTTGTAGATAAGTATGTGGCTAATCTCCTACCAGAGATTGCTAAGCGATTGAAATTGAGTGAAAGTTCCTGGGCCACGGCGACCCCTGCGTCCTTGTTAACTATGGCTCAGTATTATGAGCGGCAGGAGGTGGAGGCTAAAGAAAGTGTAGAGAAAAAGACGAAGGAATTGAAAACGAAGGTGATGTTGGCGCAGGTTCGGGGAACACAGGGTAGAGGGAATGAGAGAGGTAGACGAGGTGGAGGTAACGCATCGTATGGTCGTACGGACATTGCGGAGGATCAGTGTGCTTATTGTAAGGAGTTTGGGCATTGGGCCGACGATTGTCCGGTACTTCGTGAACAGCGTAGCCAGCGTGGGCGAGGTAGTGGAAGGTCAAGAGGAGGTTATACTGGAATGAGAGGTGGAGGAGGTGATCGTAGACAGGTTGAGGAGAGGGGCCGTGGCCAGGACGAACGAAATACGTTTGATAGACGGAATCAATATCAGATTTTGGAAGGAGAGAATGTGGAACATCAGGATTATGTGCATGCATAGGATTGCGTAGGATGGGGTAAGGAATCAGTTGAAGTGCCAGTAGATCAGCAAGGTCCATATGTAACAGCGGGTATTTTGGGTTCTACTGACCAGTTTCTAGTCGACACAGGAGCTACTCGTAGCGCTCTGTCGAAAAACTTGGTTCCGAGGGCTCCCCTGTCTGGCGAAATGATTACGTGTGTAGGGTTTGATGGCACACCCTCCCCCAGCCCATTGTCCAAGCCCCTTGCATTATGCATTGACAAGTACTTTAGTTTTGGCCAATTTTTGTTATCGCCCCATACCCCAGATAATATTTTGGGCATTGACTTGCTTAAATATTTTCGAGCAACAATACGCTGCGCTCCAGAGGGAGTGCGGGTTATTCTGAATGATAACTACCCTGACCCTGATGATTGCCCTGAACATGACAGATTTTGTGTCATTTTAGATGTTCCCGCTTTGGCCTCTCTGCCGCACACGTTGTGGGCGACATCAGATACGGATGTGGGAGAGATGCGTATTCCACCAATACACATTACCGTTAAGGAGGGGGCCCCCCTACCACGAGTGCCACAGTATAAGATCTCGAAGGAAGGCGAAATTGCACTAACACACATTGTCCAGGATTTGATTTCTGCAGGGGTGGTGGAGGAGGTCCCTTATAATGTCTGTAACAGCCCTATTCTACCAATTCTTAAGAGAGATTCAGATGGCAAGATCTATCGATTTATTATTGATTTGCGTGAAATAAATAAAATTTTCATTCCCCAATACCCAGTGGTGTCCGATATTACGACCTTGCTTACATTGGTTCCTCCGACGGCCACCATTTTCACTGTTATCGACCTAAAGAATGCGTTCTTTTCTATCCCTGTCCATCCAGATAGTAGATATCTGTTTGGTTTTACGCTCAATAATAAATCATATAGATTTTGTCGAGTTCCCCAAGGATATACTGAGAGCCCTAGCATCTACAGCCAGGCTTTGAAACGACAACTAGATTCCTTTGAATTGCAGTCTGGCGTTGCGCTCATCCAGTACGTGGATGACCTTCTGCTTGCCGCCGACTCCTATGCACAATGTGAACAGAGTACGCTTGCGTTGCTTTCCTTTTTGGCACAAAACAATCACAAGGTCTCCAAGAAAAAGCTTCAATACTGTAGACCCCAGGTGACCTACCTCGGTCATCTGTTGTCTAAGGAGGGGAGGGCATTAACATCTGATCGAATTCAAGCAATTTTAGACACACCAGTCCCCCGCACGCAGAGAGATGTGCGTGCTTTTATAGGGTTGACATCTTTTTGTAGACAATGGATTATGGGTTTCTCTCATATCATAAAACCTCTGCTAGCATTATTGTCCAAAACCACACCGATGCCTCTTGAGTGGACAGACGAATGTCAGAAAGCCTTTGAACAGTTGAGACAGGCCCTTTGTTCTGCACCCGTGTTAGGAACACCAGACTACACGAAACTTTTCACATTGTACGTGCATGAGAATGATGGGTGCGCGTTGTCAGTGTTAGTGCAGTTACACGGGGATAAGCAGAGACCATGTGCATACTTCTCTGCCATTTTGGATCCTGTAGCACGAGGGTTGCCTGGGTGTTTTCGAGCGGTAGCGGCAACAGCAGTAGCCATACGACAGAGTGAGGGCATAGTGTTATCACACAAACTGTTGGTGTTAGTTCCTCACGCAGTAGATGCCCTGTTAAACCAAACAAAGACCCAATACCTCACGAGTGCACGACTTATAGGATATGAGCTGACACTTTTAGCGCCACACATAACCTTGAAAAGATGCGCTACTTTGAACCCCGCGACTTTATTGCCCTATCCGGCCGAGGAGGGTCAGGAAGAAAAACATCATGATTGTGTTTTCCTGACTGAGGAACAGACAAAGGGTCGTGTTGACTTACAGGATGTGCCACTTCCAGATGTGGATGGGGAACTGTGGGTTGATGGATCGTGTTTGAGGCTGCCAGATGGTACGACTTCCGCAGCATATGCGATCACGACTCTTAAGACGGTGGTTGAAACAGCTAGAATACCACAAAAATCGGCTCAGGCAGCAGAGCTGATAGCTTTAACAAGAGCCTGCGAATTGAGTGCTGGCCTATGTGTGAACATATTCACAGACAGCCGGTATGCCTTTGGAGTGGCCCATGACTTCGGACTTCTCTGGAGGGAACGTGGGTTTCTGACATCACACGGAGAGCACATTATGCACGGAGAGTTGGTGCGTGATCTCCTAAACGCGTTGCTCTGCCCCAAGAAAGTAGCGATAGTGAAGTGCAGTGCCCATAAAAAGATCACGGATAAAGTGGGTCAAGGAAATGCCTTCGCAGACAGCATAGCAAGGCAGACGGCTATGTCCCGAACTAGCTCCCCTATGTACGTGGTACAATCACAGGCCGAGAGATGGAGTGATGCTAGAGCAGAGATACGGGATATTCAAAAAACAGCTACAGAATCTGAGCTTGCGGCTTGGGCAGCAGAGGGGGTGCTAGATGATGAAGGTTGTTGGAGAAGCAAAGACATGGAGAAGTGGAAATTGCCTGCGGCTTATGTACAGGCGATGGTCCAGATGACTCAAGGACTGGCCCATGTCGGAGCTCTTGCAATCACCCGGCTTTTAACACGAGTTTGGGAACATTCTGAGATTGCGAATACTGCAAAGAGAGTAGTGCAGACCTGCCTGGTATGCTTGCAACACAATCCTGGGAAGGGGACCCATACTCCGAAAGGAGGGTTCGTTCCACCTTCAGCACCGTTTGAAGTGCTTCAAATGGATTACATCCAACTCGAGCGCTGCAACAACCTGAAGTACGTCCTAGTGGTGGTGTGTGCTTTTAGCAAATGGGTTGAGGCCTACCCCACGAAAGACAATACAGCTTTGACAACAGCTAAGGTGTTGCTTAAGGAGTTCTTCCCTCGCTTTGGAGTTTGCACATTTCTGTGGAGCGATAATGGGCCCCATTTTGTTGGAAAGATTGTGGAATATGTACTGAAGGGGTTAGGGATTCAGCAAAAGTTCCACGCTGTATTCCACCCTCAGTCAGCAGGTTTGGTCGAGCGGTACAATGCCACCTTGAAGCTTAAGCTGGCCAAAATCGTGGCGTCTACATCGTTGAAGTGGCCAGATGCATTGCCGCTAGCACTGCTCTCTCTTAGATCAGTACCCCACTCACGAACTGGCCTTACGCCCTATGAGGTGGTGTTTGGCCGCCCCATGAATATCTGGGGGGTGCCCAAGCCGCGATTAATACATGATGTGCCTTGTGTTATGATGAATGATTATTTGGCACGATTAACAAATGATTTGCTCTCTATTTACCAACAGGTTCGAGAAGCGCTCCCTGACAACTCTGCTGGAGAGGGCCACGATCTTCGTCCTGGGGATCATGTGATGATCCGTTCGTTTGAAAGAGCAAGCAGTCTGGAGCCCAGGTGGAAGGGCCCCGAGCAGGTCCTTCTGGCGACCCGCACCGCCGTATGAGTGACCAACAGGAAGCGGTGGGTGCATTCGACACATTGTCGCCGAATCTCTCCGGATCTGGTGACTCCTGTTGTGCTGACTGATTATAAGGAGATCTTGGAGAAAGAAAAGAGCCCAGCTGTGACGTCGGCCGAAGTGGAGGGAGCCTTCCCGGACCAATCTGCTACCGGAAGAGAGCGCTACAATCTACGTCCGCGATAAGAAGTTTTTTTTGTCCTTTTTTTTATGACTGGTTGGTAACCGCTCCAGGTTTGTGAAACGGAAACCGGGAATTCCAAGGGGGGGGGATCAGTTCTGCCAGAGTAGCGACACCCGTCTTGGCCCGGAGAAGAAAACAACGGCTACCTCGGAGTTCAGCACCGCATTTTTCTTTTTTAGGTATACACGTACGTGTATCTGAGACTATTTGTGAAAACTTGTGAACAATTTGTGTCATTTGAGACTTTGCACAGACTTTCTTGAACTATGGCATCAACGGCATCTCGTGACAAGAAACTGTTGGGTGCCTTTCTTTTTCTTCTAACCATTGTGGTGATAGCTGTTATAGCCTGGGTAGTCGAACTTGTGGTGCCTGTACGTGAACATTTGCTGCCGACTACCCCGGCACCGTCTGAACATTTCCATTTTACATTGCCCTTCCATGAAGAACGCCATCGCCAAACGTATTTAAATAACAGCTTCATTCAGATTCTTCACCACACGCATAACATGACCAATACCTCTAACTGCTGGGTGTGTGGAATGTTGCCTGGGCACCAGAAGAGAGGGGGCACCCCACTTATTCCACTCCCGTTTTCGCACAATGGGTCTTGCAATGCTTGGTACACTCTCCTCTTTACTTTGAGATGGCCAACAAAAGGGGGGGTGCTTTTTCGCCTAAATAAAGAATGTCCTCATGACAAGGATGGGTTTCCACGGGCAGAGGGTACACGTTTTGAATGGGAAGAATACAGGCCTGATAATGTGTCTGCCCCACGAATATATAGCAATCAGCGAAACGTGAATGTATCCAGTGCTCATGTTATAAATGTCATTTCCACCAAAGCCGATTTATGCATCAGAAACAAGGGCACGATTGCAGTGGGGAAAAGTGAATGTAATATTACTCTCACGTTTGATAGCCCGAATGGCATTTCATTTGTTGCATCTCGAAACACCTACTTCATCTGTGGAACGAAGGGGTACCATCAGCTTCCGGTGGGGTGGTTGGGCACATGCTATGTATCGTTTGTGCTACCTCCTGTATTCATTGCCCCTCCGATGTATCATAACGACTATACTCTGTACCACGATTTTGTTTTGAACAGAGTTAAGCGAACTGTTGCTTTAGAGGACATTGATCAAACGGACACTGCATTACAACAGTATGTGGATTTCAATCTGGGACTATTCTCCTTTGTGGGGGCTGCATTGAACAGCCGGAAAATCAGACGGCTGACTCGCGTTGTCGAGGCTGTTGCGAATGACACTGCTATTGCCCTGGGGAATATTACCGAAGAACTGCAGATTTCCAGAATTGTCACCCTTCAAAACAGGATGGTGCTGGATGTTGTTTTGGCTGATCGTGGGGGGGCATGTAGAATCATCGGAAGCAGCTGTTGTGTTTACGTGCCTGATAATTCTCCATCTGTGTATGATGCGATTTCCAAGCTGCATAAGATAGCTGCCGAAATACACCCGGACAATGGAACTTGGACACTTTCTGGATGGTTCTGGTCCATGATTGCAACTTGGGGCTGGAAACTGTTGACAATTCTCTGCATACTTGTGGGAGCAATGTTCTTTATATGCTTGTGTATCCAATGTGGCCCTACCTTATGTTCAATGTGTCTATCAGCTTGCTTACCATCGAGGCGAGCTCTTGCCCATGACAAAATAATGCTACACAAAGAGGTGACACAAATTATGTTAATAGACATCGAGGACGAACATCCAGAGTATGTTCATTATGAGGTAGATTCAGCTAAACGCTAAAAGGGTCGTCTGTCGTAATTGGCCCGCTTGGATTAGCGACTAGCTGAACCTACACGTTGTCCTCCTTAACTTGGCTATATACGATAAACGCCATTTTTTGAATGTTGCAGCAGCCATCTTAGACCATGAGCGGCCTCGTGGCCGACGTGCCCTTTAGTCCTTTGTCCGTTCCACTGACCACTCTCATCTGCCCAGCAACAGGCTATTTTTAGTACTGGTCAAGCCACACATGCGCAGTTCTTACTGACCCGTAAACCCTCAGGAATGTGCCGCTAACTGACCAACGGGTTTGAAACCCACCAATGAGCTGGCAGTGTTCCAAAACATGACCATATATGTCTCTAAAACTGTGTCTTAACTTATGCCGCCTATCTTTTATTGCCCCAAAATTGTATATAAACGGGGTCACACCGGTGTTCGGTGTGATACCTCTTGCATTACCGAAGGGTGCTGTTTGAGTGTACCACCACCCCATGGGGTCTTAATAAACTTGTTCTTTGCATTTTACAGTTTCCGTGCCAACAGTTCTTGTGTGTAAGTGGGTAATCTCTGGAGCGTGTAGGCCTTGGGAACCCCGCAATACTTCAAGTGGACGCGGTCAAAAGCCTTTTCGGCATCTATCGCCAGCATCATATATTCCCCAGGCATCCGGGTGGCTTTCTCTATAAGGTGGAGGATTCGTTTAGTGTTATCTGTTGTTTGGCGTTCGGGGATAAAACCTGCCTGATCCGGATCTATAAGTCCGGGCAGATGAGGGGCCAGTCGAGCCGCCAGGATCCCAGTGTACAATTTAAGGTCCACGTTCAATAGGGATATCGGGCGGTATGCCCCGCATTTAGTCTTATCCTTCCCGGGTTTTGGGATGACTGCAATAGAAGCCCCTAAAAGGTCAGGCATTATCGCTCTTCGTTCCGCAAACGTATTAAACAGTCGGGTAAGAATCAGGGCGAGCACTGCGCAAAACTTCTTATAGAAGATAGGCGAAAAGCTTTCCGGCCCTGGTGCTTTCCCCAGTTTGATTTGGGAAATAGCAGTGATGACTTCTTCTGTGTGGATGTTTATCTCTAGATGTTCTGCCTGAGGGTCTGTCAAAGAGGGTAGAGTAACCGAGTCCAAAAAGGAGGTGCCCTCGGAACTGTCCAACTGACTGCCAGCATAAAGAGTGGCATAAAAGGCGCGGAAGGCCTCCGCTATCTCAGCGTCCTCCAAGACGCAAGTCCTATCAGGCCAGACAATTTCCTTAACCCTTTGTTGCTGACGTGCCTCCCATAACCTGTTAGCCAGCAGGCGGCCACACATATCACCCCCAGTGTAATAAGCATGTAGAAGTCTCAGGGTCACAAATTCTGCGCAGTCTTGATCAAGTGCCGTCAGTTGATGTCGCATGGCCTTAAGTTGTCGCCACACTATCGGGGCTCCCGTCCTCTGGTGCATATGTTCTAATTGATGGGCGCGTTGCAACGCTGGCACGTCTTTAGGTGATTGTGTCGCCTGGGCCTTAGCAAACAGGTCCTTCACTGATTTCTCTTTGCAGGCCCTTGGGGCGGACATGATGCCTACGTTGTGCGCTGGGGGCTCACTTCTTGAGTCTCTCGCTGGCCACAGAGTGTCCAAGCAGCTGGCCTCTCTTCGTGGCGGCGTCGCTAAATTGATGCTCGGTGCTACAGGCCACACAGCAGGCTACAGACGACCAACGTGCTGTACCGGGTGATGCGTCCCCGCTATTGCCCGCTCTACACCGATGGGGTAGGGAGGCGAACACTGGACCCCTCCTGTGCCCGCTGCTGGGTTGTACTCTCCCCGTTGCAAAGCAATCTGCAAGGCCTTCCTCTTGGATAGACCGAGCGATATCTCTCGGCGCCTCCTTAAGTCTCCCCTTCACCGACCAAAGGCCCATGGATCTCGTGGGTGGCCCCCAAGTCTCAACTGCCGCTGAAGGTGGCCACGTCAACTGGCCCACAGGTTCCACACTTGGCACAACTTGTATCCAACAGCCTCCTCCTGTAGTGCAGAGCCCGCCAAGCAACTCGCCGCGGTCCGGCTCCCCGTTCGTTGCCAGTACTGCGCTTGGCCCCTATTCGCCTTTCTCCATGGACTGGTCCTGACTATCCGCCTCCCCGGGCCTCTTCATAAGCCTCGGTAGTACTCACTGCGCCGCTGGTGTCTTCGGTCTGGGCGGGATCAGTCTGCCGCCGCTGTGCATCAGCGTCCCCCGCCCGGCCCCGCTAGCCCTCTCGGCGATGCTATCTCCTTGGGGACGCTTCCCGGGGTCGGGCCTACGCTCTGGGTCTACCAGTTGTGATGCTCAGCTCGTTGCATGTCTCCTCTCTAGGCCCGGGGTTCCCTGCCGGCCTCCCCCGCTGTGTCCGCTCTACCCAGGTAGCTGGTTCTCTCCCTAAGGGGCCGATCCTCGCTATCGGCTCATTGGGGGCTTTACTAAAGTTCTTCTCCGTCGGCCCCGGGCCTCTCAGCAGCACCCACTCTACGTATCCCGGTCGCCGCTGGACAGGGCTGCCACCTCACCTTATAGCTGCCAGTAGACCTTCACGCCCTGCAGGGAAGGGCTCGCTCAAGTCTCTGCCTCTCGGTAACGCAGGAGGGTGCCAGTCCTCCTGGCGGGTCCTCGAACGCGCGCTCGGCGCTGCAGCTTCCGGCGGCACCTCACAAGATGGAGCCCCGGGCGTCTTCTGCCGTGGCTCTGCTTCCTCTCATGTCTAGCTCCAACCTCCAGGGCACCTCCACTGCCTCCAAATAATCGCCCGGCCTCCGGCAGTCAAGGCAGCGTCTGACGCCACTTCTGAGCCCTCCGTACCCAGGTATAGTGGTATCGCTCCTCCGGGAAGCCCACGGCCTCCGTGGGGGAGGTGCGCCTCTCCGACCGTGTGCTCTGCTTCTCCCAGCTCCCACTCAACCTCGCAGGTCAGGCCAGCTATCCAACGGCACCGCTCCCCAGCCAGAGTCAGCAAGCAAGGGAACGGCCAAAACCGGTGCTTAAATCGGCCGTCAACGGGAGCAGAAGAGCAACACGTCTGCTCACGCCGACATCTTGGCCACGCCCCTTGTGCAGTGTATTTTAAAAGGTAGGACATGTACTGGTGTATTTTACATGTTCAGATAGTGAAATACTGCTAATTTCATTGTTCACTATTGCAATGGTTATCTTTCCTATAGGTTATCACCAGAGCTGCCTTGTTGGGTTCCCTAAAGTTGGTTTTGAATTAAATGTTTAAAATGCCACTTTTAGAAAGTGGACATTTTCTTGCTTTACCATTCTGTTGCTCGCCCTGACTGTGGAATCCACGTCTGAGGGAGGGTGACAGTTGGGCAGTTTGTGCATTCACTGTAGACAGTCACACAAATGGAGCTGAGGTGTGCCCTGCTGATGGGTCTTCCTGAGCTAGAGTGGTGGGAGGAGTTGCCACTGACACCTGAATAGGGCTGTGCCACCATAACTTGAGCACAATTCTGGACTAAGATGACATTCTGCCCAGAAGAAAAGCTGGATGGTCTTGGAGGGGCAGACACTCTGCTTGTTGCTTTGGTGTGCTGGCCTGCTACTTCTGCCCTGGGAGTGAAAGGACTTGACTTTGCTTTCTACATCCGGTTTTCCAAGGTCTTGTGTGTGCGTGCCTCCTGTTAAGAAGTCAGGGCTATCAAAGACTTCACCTACCAGTGCCTGGCTCTTCCGTTGAGAGCCCTGACTTGCCAAGTGGTGCAAAATCCAGTTCCTGGGCCCTTGGAAGTAGAATTTGGTAAATCTGAGAAGAAAATTCACGCATCGACTCTCAGCACCCGTCTTTCCGATGCAGCACAGACGGACAGTTAAAAAACCAACTCATCGCACTGTGATGCCGAAGAATCGTGCACCGCCTGCCAGGCGACTGCAAGATCACCGCAGCCCGAGCCCCGAGCACCATCTCATCGACGCCCATGGCTCATGCTCCAACTCCGGCCCTGCTGTGCCGCTTAAAAAATTAATGCATCAGCTGCTTCGCAGCTGTGAAATAGACACAGAACATATTCCATACATAATGTGTCTAGATTTTTGCTGCATCATCCTTGGGCGCCAAGTTCCTCATTGACATTTCCCAGCAGTAAGGTACCAAGGCAGCTTGACCGGTGCATCACCTCCTCTCACAGTAAGGAACCAACGCATCATCTCTCCTGATAGTAAGGACCCAACACATCACCTCCCCTGGAAGTATAGAGCCAGTGCATTGCCTTGCTTTTCTGGTGCAGCACCTCCCCAGTGCCTGTTTTCATCTTTAATTTTGATGCATCACAGGTAATTTGTGCTAAAAGTGATGCATCAATAGTTTCCTATGGACTGAACTATTTTGAACTTTTTAAAAAGGATATCTTTACTTGTGGGTGCTGGATTTTTGTTTTTTGTGCAGGTGACCTGGTGCAACAATCTTCAGCCTGTCAAATCACCACCAGGCAAGAAACACCTGTCATCACTGAAGAACAGTGTACCATCCTGGGGTCCAAGGTGAGCATGAATTTCGGGAGTTTTCCGGATGGGCGAAACACCATGGTCATCGTAGATAGCCATACCAAGTATTCAGTGGTTGAACTAGCGGAATTCACAGCATTTGCAAATGTAGCCCCATCAATGGAAAGAGCGTTAGAACTCTTTGAGCTGCCTGAGGAAATAAAAATGGATTGTGGCCCGCCATTCCACAAGGGACAGTATTCAAGAATCTGATGGAACAGTTAAGCATCACACACTGACGATCACACCACAGTGACCGCAAGTGAATGGGTAAGTCCAACGATTTAAGTGGACCCTAAATAAGGCTCTCCTTGTTGCTGAGGTTGAGAGAGTCAGCCCGGATCCAATCCATCCAATGTCAGCAATGTTGTGGGGGCTGAGAGGAGCCACGATCCTCATACACCCGGAAGGGACTCCCTCAGAATATAATCCAGTGAGTGCTCAGGCACTGCGCACACAGAACAAAATGAGAGCAAATATCAAGAGGCGAGCGATGTTGTACCAGATTGTGCAAATGGACAGTGTAATCATGATGGACCGAGGACCAAAATGGACACTGTGTACACGTGGTGTGTGGAATGTACTGAGTGTCAATGGCACCATGGTAACTGTTCGAAAGGGAGCTGAGGTAATGAGTCAAAATATATCATGGTTCGGAAAGGTGAAAAAGGCCAACCAACAAGAACCGAAGGACAACGAGACTTTGACAGCATAAGCCTCCTGTAAGCCAGCCCATCACAGAGCAGAGCAGGGAATCCTGTGGCTAGAGAAAAGGCTAGCATGGAGACCCAGCCTGATCAGGACACAGAGACTTTTTAAGGCAAGGGCAAAGTGGGCTCTGGCCCAGGGCCCCAGCCTTTCAGGGAGCCCCTTGACTGATCCAGCTCTGTTCTGCAGAGCCTTGCCCTGGTGGCATTAAATCATTCTTAAACAGATTATTTTAAATACCTTTTTCCTTTAAATTATTTTTAATGTGGGTGATTGGTGAGTCTATTACAGACATTTTGCAGAGATATGTTCTGTTTATGTTTCATGCAACATCCATAAAAGATTGTTTTGTTAGATAAAAAACAGGACCTCACATATGAGAAATGGGAGGGTGTGATAGAGATTATTTGCAGTAAAATTAGTGTGTTGCTGCTGTGTTACAATACTGAAAGCCTGCTTCACTATCCCTGAATATTAGATGCAAACACATTTATAATTTGGAGGTGTGTGCCTGTGCACTGTCAGTGACGTAGCCGAAGAGGGCATGAAAAACTGACATTGTATTATAAAGCTGTTCTGAAAAGGGCCCCCCCAAACACAATTTTGGCCCAGGGCCCCAAATATTCTTAAGATGTCCCTGTCAGGACAGAGAAAGCAGGTATGAACACTCTCAACATCAGCTATATGACCGGAGACCGAATCCTAAACCTAACCAAAAGGTCAGAGATGTTGTAAGCAATGTTCAGGCATGCTTTTGAGTACCAAGTGGAGAAGGGATGTAGTAAGCCCCCCTGACGTCCTTATTGTGGCCCCCTTGACCCAGATGTTATGCGCATGACATCCTCTGGCCAGGTGCGGCCAGAGGCCGTAAATAAAAGAGGACTATGCCTTAGGTGGCCTGGTACCCATAAGCTATAGCCCTGTGTGGTTCATTGTCCTAGGTATCAGAGCAACTTGGCCCGGGTGCATTAGCCACAAGGCCTGGCCATCACAAGGTAAAGAAACCTACGGGCATATTAACAACAGATTGTGATAATTATTGCAATGCGCGCTTAGCGCATTTTCTCATATCCCCGTCTATCGCTGGTTTACATCGCCATGTTAACGGCGTATTAGCAACGCTTTGCTGACAGGCGATGCCAACACCAGCGATAGACGGCGATAAGCTGCATTAATGTTGGAATTCCAGCGATAATTATGTGGCGATAACGAACATCTTGATGATAGTCATGTGTGGACTTAACCATCCAATCCACCTCTCATTCACAGGAGGGTTGTCAGATTTGAAATAGGTGTTTGATTCTAGTGGGTCCGGGTCCGTGTTGATAATACGGAGAAGTTGTGATAGCGACTTTTTGAATGCAGTTTATGTTGGGAATGCCTACTATGATTATAATTAGCGATATTTATTGCTGCGTTTCAAGATATGCTGCTATCGCAGGTTAGAATGCGCTAATGCATGTTAGCCTGGCCTTTATCGCCCAAAAGTGTCGCTAAAGTCGCAATAACATGCTTGATAATATGCCCCCATACGTATAGAATCGTACGATTCAATATGTTGTCCTTTGACATTGTTTGAAGGATATTCTGTCTCGTCGATATTCAGGGCTCGAAATTCTCAGCCTATACCCTGAAGAGATTAGTACTTGTGTAGATGTCACAAGAGGATATGAACGCAGTGTCTGACTCACGGTACAGACACGTACCGTCGAAGTACGAATGGAAATCAAGACAAATATGACTTAGAGTCAACACAACCAAAGGCAATGACTAGGGGAAGGGAGATGAGAGAACACGAAAGAACAGCAGCATGTGTAATTGCTGTCATGGGGCGCTTCCTGCTGTGAACAGAACCGTTTTAACCTCAACCTTGTTCGAATTCCGCTCGGAAAACTCAAAGGCGAATAAATCAAGGTAATGCCGAGAGCTGTGTTGGACAGATGCCATGGTGGTTCAAAAAAGGCCATTGACAAGAGTTCTGGATGTTTGGGATTTAACAATATGTTCCTCAGTTTGACATTCACTTCTTCTGACTTTTCAAATATCGATTTCTCTTAAGGAAAAAAGAATATGATCTCACGTCAGGTCAGGCCATCTTTTTTTCTGGCAACTAAAAAAGGAAACCTTTACAGCGCTCCCGGGCCAACTTGGGGATATTGAAACTGATGTACTTAAGAAGAGGAGACTGACATACAATTTAGTGTATGCGAAAATAATTTTTTTCTATGCAAACTGTATAAAGTTTTCTTCATAACTTTGCAAACTTCGCATAAAACTGTGGTATGTCGAAAATGAAATTAACAAAAAACTAAATCGTGTTCACAGAGGTCTTCCCCAGCTATCTGAGTTTGTAGTCTTCGCGGATGAAAATAAAATTCTGCCCACTCCTCATACCAGTAGAGAGTGCTACATTCAACAGATTTCATTTTGAAGGAAGCAGTCTACATATGATTGAGTATTAATTAGTAACTGTTCACCTAATCTTGTCTTGGACCCGGATCACAGATCCTCCAAAAAGCAGAACATTTACCTTCATTTCTGAGAAAATTAGGAGTTGCAAAGAATCCATCAAGATAATTGCATGTCACATAGGTGGTCAGCCCTCGTCTATTTTACCGCTGTTCTGCTCTGTAGTCCCAACAGTATCGTTTTCACTAGCCTGGCTCACTTGACCTGTCCAGCTAGCCTGGTCGATGGGGAGGCTGTTGTTTCCGATTTTCAGTTGTGAACACGACCAGCTGGTGATTGCAAAAAAAAAGTGAGCCTCAATAATTTTGTCATGTAGTTCAGTGTTCGGAAACCTAAAGTATCGTTTAGTTCTGTGTGTTTATTTTAGCCCTGCTTTCAATTTTGATATTTGTGGGAAAAGCTGGTTTGAAGGGGATTTTTCAATGTGTTTCAGTTTGTCATTGGAAAAGGGTTTTAACCCCAATGTATTAAAAATACATCAGAAAAAACGTGTGCTTGGAGAATAATCTTAACCAGATTATCATGGCATGCCTATAACTGCAATGCTCTGCCTGTCCTTGGCTTTATATATACTAATAATATGCAATTTTGATTTCAACTTTCTAGTGTGAACTTGCTGCTCATAAAGTTACTAGCCACATTTAAAGTCATGTAATATTTTTCAGTACTTTCCTTTGATTTATTAAAAGGCTCACCCACTTGACTTTTTTATTAAAGCAAAATCAACGGTTCCTTAAATAATGTTCTGATGGGTTGAATATCCCTGGCACAATGGCCATGTCGCCCTTTGTTCTTTGTGTTTTTACTTTGGCGGACATTGCAAGTTTTTCTGTGCCTGACAGGTGCTGTGCATGCTTTGGAAGTTGTTTTGCTTAACCACGCAGTGCTAGTGAATGATAAGAGCTACATCCAAAGCAATTCTCCTTTTATTATTGGTGTTTACTATCCCTATGGCCACTCACGGCTAACCTATGATAGCAGCTGACTATTGCATGTTGCAATACTTTTTACTTGCAAATCAGAGGTGTCTACCAGCTCTCCCTGTGGAAATCTGAAAGCCAGCAGAGGCAAATGGCAAAAATAAAATGATAATTTAACAATTTTATTATCATTTTATTTTTCATCCTGTAGGCCGGTAGCCGAGGGATGGGCGGGGCCATCCATAGTGACACTACAGCTGCAGCACCAGGTAGAAGGGGAGCGGTGGGCACTGCTTAGTGCCCATGAGGGTTTGGCTGGCCCTCTGGGGTGTCATGCACACTTACCCTTTCTGCAACCCGAGCAGTGCAGTACAGCCGGGTGGAGAACCAACACAGGCTCCTAGGCACTGTCTGAACGCTGTAATAGAGCACACAGACTAATCCCAGCGCTTCTCTCATGCTGGGAATAGTATTCTATGTAGTATGGAAGTTTATGTAATATGTAATAGTATGGAATTGGCACATGGGAGCCTCCCCAGTATGCAGCAGTTCCTGGGCATCTGGGAAGTGAGTATCGGGAGCAAGGCGGCCGGCTGTCGGAGCACTTTGCAATACAAGTGACCACTACTGTGAAATACTGTATCATTCTAATAAGTACTTAGCTCCTTTTTATTTGACATGCTGCCAATGCTTAAGAGGCAGCTACAACTGCTTTATCCACTTCCCCAGTCTTTCTTTCCCACTGATCTGCTCTTGTTGTCCCCTTTCTGTAGAAATCTCTGAAAGTTTGTGTGTCTTGTTAAATTGGATTTGTTTGAATGGAGAATTAAGAATCCTTTTGTTCATCCTCCTTTGACCAAGCCAATTCCAAATGCATTGCCTGTGGCCCAAGTTTAGGCTAGTGTTTCCAGGGGGTCGAGGGCCAATTTGTGTTGGGGTTTGAAAGCGCTGTTTTTAAAAAAAATGGTATTGATACATTCTTTTAATATGTAACCACATTTACATTTCGCTCATGTGGGACAGTATTTTGAACCAAATGTCTCATGTTTCTACCCTGGTATATCACAACTCATATCTTCACACGAGTCATAGGGATTGTGGAAAATACTAGTGCCACCCAAAGAAGGAGTATAGCAAATTATTTCAAAAGAAGAGTGTTAAGGATGTAGTATGTAGCTGGTGGGGTATTTTGGAGAATATTGTCACATATATATTACTAAAGCATATTGTGGTACTGCACTGTCATACAGATAGCACATTTTCCATTGAAATGGCCACTAAATTTGCACAGGCATACCGTTTTCCTGAAAAAACTATATAATAGGTGGAATTCTGCAAAAAACATGTCTCTGATTTCTTTATTTCTGGTAACACACCATATTTTAATGATGTCAGAACCAGTGCTTACTTAGAAAAGGAGGTTGCGGGTAGGGGCCACTGTCACTTATTTTTGTGGACTGCCACTTATTTTCCACCTTAAGATATTTATGGAGCACAAGAGAAGGAGAACACACACATTGGAAAGACAAAGATGGCAAAACCATCATAAAGCGATAAAGCAGGAACCTTGAAGATAGATATTATTTATTTATTTAGTTCATTTGTATAGCGCAACAGCTACCCAACAAAGGGTTTCCCGGCGCTAATGATCCAGTGATTTGATTGATTCAGGTCTTTAGATGTTAAACAGCCAGGTTTTTAAGGCTTTCCTGAATTTCATGTAATTGATTTCATTCAAAGTGTCAACGGGAGAGTGTTCCAGAGTGAGGGTCCAAGACATGAAAATGATTTGCCGCCCATTCGTGTCAGCCTGATTTTTGGAATCACAAAGTGGTTAGCCGTGGCTGATCGAAGGGTTCGAGATGGGCGGTAGGGATGTACAAGATTTTGTAAATACTTGGGGGCATTGTTAGTAGAGATCTTATGCATAAAGCATAGGGATTTAAACTTAACCCGATTCTCAATTTTCAGCCAGTGCAGTTCCCGGATGTACTTGGAGGTTGGTGTGGAGATGGGAATTTTCCACAGTAGTCTCGTGGCTGCATTTTGCACTGTCTGTAATCGGCGGGTTGTAGCCTTATTGGCCCCCAAGTATAGCACGTTACCATAATCAAGTCTGGAAGTTATTAAGGCATTGATAACTGTTTTCTGAGTGTGTTTTGGCAGCATCCAGCACATTTTTTTTAACCACTTTAATATCGCAAAGCAGGTGGCTGAAGTCTTCACAGCTTGCTGATTAAGATTAAGCGACTCATCAATGATGACTCCTAGGTTGCGGGCCGATTTGGCTGGAACCGGAAGGGTACCCATAACATCTGGCCAATGTTGGGGTCCCCAAAGCTCTTTGTTCTTACCTAGGACAAGTAGCTCGGTCTTCTCACCGTTGAGCTTGAGAACATTTTTTCTCATCCACTCATCAATCTTACTTAATCCGAGTTTTAATGAAGAGGGGTTATCAGACTCCGAGGATGATAAAGAGAAGATGAGCTGAGAGTCATCAGCGTAGGAGAACATAAGTAAACCAGTCTCTTCTACCATTTTGGCCAGCGGGCTCATATAAATGTTAAAAAGCAGCGGGCTAAAAATAGAGCCCTGAGGTACTCCATGTTTAAAAGTCATAGTATCGGAGCAAGCGGATTGGGAGAAGACTTGGAATGTACGCTGTTCCAGCAGGGATTTAATCCAGTTACAGGCTGCGCCCCGGATGCCTATGGAATGGAGTGTTTGTGCAAGGGCAGAATGTGACACAGTGTCAAATGCTGCACTGAGGTCGAGCAGCAGCAAAGCTACAGTTTCTCCCCGGTCCAGCATTAGACGGATGTTTTCGGTAACGCCTAGCAAGGTCGTCTCCGTGGAGAAACCTGTGCGGAATCCTGATTGATGGAGGGGTAGTAAGTCATGAGTGGTTATGAAATCAGTGAGAGACCTATGAATGTGTTTTTCTAGTATTTTTGCAAAGGTGGGCAGCAGAGAAATAGGTCTGAAGTTGGATGGCAAATTGGGATCTGCTCCCATTTTTTTTAGCAACGGATGAATCATCGCGTGCTTCCACTCGTTCAGCACAGTTTCTTCCTGCAAGGATGTGTTAAGGAGATTGGTGATTATGTCCAAGGCCCCGTTGCTGAGTTTTTTTAGGACTGAACAAGGTAGTGGATCTTTGGGCGAGCCAGATTTAATACTATTTAATAGTTTGCGAACCATGTCGAGGTTAAGCTTCGGCCAGTTGTTAAGTGTAGCGGAAGATGCCTCGACAGGAGAAAACGGGCAAAAGGGAGGAACTGCTTCAGCCGAGGTGATGGAACCTAAGGAGTCGGCTTTGTAGCTAGGATCAGTAGGTGGAATAACGGGCAGGGTCAGATGAGTCTTGTCAAGGTCATTAGTGGCTTGGTCTATGCCCTGATGTATTTTGTCCACTTTGTCGACAAAGAAGGCCGCTAGGGAGTCGCATTGTGATTTATTGAGGTCTGGCGGAGATTGTATTGTGAGGGAACCAGCCAGTTCTCTCACAGTTTTGAAAAGTGTTTTGGATTGGCCTAGGGCTTCCGTTATTTTAGTGCAGGCATGTTCAGCTTTAGCTCTACCACATAGCTTCTGGTAGTTCGTGAGTTTAATTTTATAAGCTAGTTTGGCGTCTGGAGAGTAGGTCTTCCTCCATTGCCGTTCCACGTTTTTGCAGCTGCTTTTTTCCTGCTTTAAAGTCTCAGTGAACCAAGGGGCGGGAGGGCGGTGAGTATTTTGTTTTAATTTTGTTTTAGGCAAGGAGGAATTGATGGCTTTCGTGAGCCAATTTTGGACAGATGTCGAAAGATCTTGTACCGTTGACTTTGTACAGGGGAGATGGCCTTCTAGAAAGGAGTTAAGATTCTCCATATCAAGCTTTTTCCATTTCCTGACAAGTTGTGTAGGTACCGGTGCATTATCCTTATTGGAGAGTTTTACCAGAAGGGAAAATTTAATCAGAAAATGGTCTGACCAGGGCACGGGTAAAGCAGTGTGCATAGAGATGTCATTTAAGTTGGAAAAGATGGGATCCAACAAGTGACCGGCTCTATGTGTGGGGCCGGAATTCTTTAGGATCAGATTAAGGGACGCTAAATCCGTTATAAAATCATTGGCTCTTAAGCAATCCTTATTTTCCAAATGTAGGTTCGTATCACCCATAATGATGAAGCTAGCCATTTTCATAACTAGAGGGCCAATAAGTTCTAGCAGGTTTGGTAGCCATTTGGAGGCGGTTCCCGGCGGCCTATAAATAAGTGCTCCAGAGAAAGCGAAAGTTTGAAGATTGCTCCTTCGCAACCTTCACATGGGAGCTTGCTGAATTCACAATTATAGCTATTTTTGAAAATAATTGCTATCCCTCCACCTAATTTCCTTTCGCGGTCAAGTCTAACAATAGCATATGTATCAGGAAGTGCCATAGCTAAGTCTGGACCAGAGCTATCCTGAAGCCATGTTTCTGTTAAGAACACGGCGTCAGGAGCCTCATCCAATAGTAGATTAAAAATGTTGGTTTTATG
This sequence comes from Lissotriton vulgaris, assembly GCF_964263255.1. Classification (NCBI taxonomy): domain Eukaryota; kingdom Metazoa; phylum Chordata; class Amphibia; order Caudata; family Salamandridae; genus Lissotriton; species Lissotriton vulgaris. Next base: position 788,704,921 of record NC_141687.1, on the reverse strand, counting down.
CTTGGGTAGTGAACGACAGTTGATACTAAAAAATGAAAATGATTTTGAATTGGTTATTTCATTATTCTTAAGTTTTCTGACCTGCATAGCTCTTGTTTCTACAGGGTCAATGGAGAATTGGCAGCATTGGCAAATATCTTTCTCCCGACCTGGCTTTAACAGCCTGCACGAGGGATGTCTTGCAGGTCGTAGGGTCTGCAAATGTTCCGTTGTAAATTTAATGCGAGAAGAAACAGTTACATCAATTGATGCATTGATTGTTAAGGGTACCTCTAGGTGTTTACTATTGGATGATGGAGGAGGCGCCATAGCCCTGGGCACGTCCGAGGCGCGGATGGGCGCAGACGGGCTGACTCTGGCGTGACTCCGGCGCTGGCGAGGCGCGTCCACTGTTCGCGTCCGCTGACGCGGAGAGCGTCCGCATCCTTTTGTAGGGATAGCTAGAGCGCTGTCACAGCTGCCGCCTCCCACTCAAGATGGCTGCCGTTGGGAGTCTTCCCCTTCGACTTGGTACACAGCCCTAAGATCGTCTGGAACCGACAAAGTGCAGGGAAAAGGATTCGCGGGGGCGGGGTAGGTGCAAAGCAACAATTAAATGGTTTTTAAAGATATAAAGAGGCAGGGAGTGTGTGGTAGTGGATTAAAGAAGCATTAGGTGGATTTAAGACTACCAGCCTTGGTATTTGGTTCATCAATGTTTAATTGCCCTGCCAGCGGGCTTCTGAGCAGAGCTTTGGGCACCCTCACACTTTCTTTTACAAATTAAGCACTGGCCAGAATTCAACTGTAATAACTTATTAAAGTTGATTTCTGATGTAATTATGCCTGCTGCCAGAGCCAGCATCTGAGGGAAAAGGCAAGTTGGATCACAGGTCATAATGAAAGCAGATGTTTATAGAATAAAAAGAAAATGCAATTTTTCTTTTTCTGCTATGTTTTTCTGGCTGTAGAGTGACAACCTGAAAGGAGATATTTATGGCAAACTGTTTTTTTTGCACTCCCTTACCTAATTATAGAAAAGTTAGCATCTTTCTGCATGTTTCTACACATTCTAAGCTCCTGCATCTTTTTTTTAATACTGACTTCTATTAAGCTGATTCTAATATCATCTTGCAATAAATATCTCATAACTTTTTTGATGTGTTTAATTTTGCAGTAGAAATTCAATTTTATTCTTCATGTTTTCAAACATGCTCTCTCTTTTCTATGAAAAATCGTTGTACCAAGGATTAAAGTGGTTTGTGGGAAAGATGATGGCATGCCCATTTATTTAGAGTATTTGTAAAGCGCATCACTCATCCCCTTTGGGATATCACAGCACTACAGAGCCACCTATTGTTTGAACTAAAAAAAACTATAGAAGACAATCTCATATATGGAAGGGACATTTTACAAAAACAGGAATGTTTTCAATTTCTTTCTTTATCGAAGAAGGTTGTCAGTAAGGCGGAGATCCAGAGGTAGCAAGTTCCAGTGGGCTGCAGGAAAATGCGAGAATGAACATCTGCCTGTTCTGGCTTTCCTTATTTGCATAAGATTTTGGGACCAGTGTTATACAAGGCCTTATGAGCTCGGCATAAGAGTGTAAAACCAGCTGTTTCCTGCCCTGGTAGTCACTGTAAAGATGTCAAACAAGCAGACGCAGAGCCGAATCTGTCCGTGCTGCAAATTAGCTTGGCAGCGGCATTTTAAATTACCTGTAATCTCGTAAAGAGGTAATCTGCCATGCCCACAAATGGAGCATTGCCATAGTCCACTCCGCTAGTAATCAGAGCTTGCACTATGGTTTGTTGTCACGCAATTGATAGCCACTTATACAGGCTTCTCAACAACTTGAGGATTCCAAAGCATTTACCATAAGTGGCCTTGACATGTTCTTGCATACAAAGAGAGTCATCCACAATGATCCTGCAATTTTTAGAAGATTTCTTAGGGTTGGGCATATTCCTCAAATAATATGGCCACCAAGAGGCATCCTAAATTAAGTGGGCCCCATCGAATAGCAGGATCTGTTTTGTCTACATTTAGTTTCAAACAGTGATTAGTCATCCATCCTGCTACTTCGGTTAGGCACTCATGTAACTTACCTCTAGTTTCTTCTAGTTTCCCGCTCAGCGATATTATCAGTTTGATGTCATTGGTATAAGTGCAGACATCTAAACCCCATTTCCTTACAACCTTTGCTAATGGAGCCACATAAATGTTAATAAGGGTAGGACCTTATGAGGAGCCTAGTGGAACTCTGCATATATATTTGTGGGAATGGGATCTAAAGGTGAAAAGCTGAACTGTATACGATCCCGCCTTTAAGAAAGAGTCAAACCATTAAACAGCTGTTGAATGTATGCCCATATCATAACGTTTGTTGATAAGCATGCTATGAGAGACACTGTCAAAAGCCGTGGAAAGGTCAAGTAGGATCACAGTAGCAGCCTTGCCCTTATCAACTACTAACCTGATGCCATCCAATACAGCCAGCAATGTAGAACCAGTTTTAATCTTGGTTTGAAACCCAGTAAGTGAGGGGTTTAGTAAATTGTTGTTTTCTAAAAAATTAGACAGCTGCCATGTATTATAGGAAATAAAGTACCCCCTGCTGTACTTGATAAGGATATTGAAAGTCACCTTGGGGTTCTATGACCTTATAAAGGAAAATGCCACGGAACTTGGTGACTTGCAATACCCTCATAATGTACAGCAGTGGGTACTTTGTCTCGTATACAGCGCACCTATGATTGATACATGTGTAGAATCAGGTTTCAGTGAATATTTATCATTTGAGCATCACCATGTATAGAGTCTTGATTTATTTTGATCCTTTTAAGAACTTTGTTTCTATCACATTTGAGATTTACAAAAAGTGCATCATTTGTGCTGTCCTAACTGCAGATATATTCTGAAATATTCGTACAGTTCATTTACAGGTATTTACATTTTGTTATGTGTTACTAAAAACATGATATTATACAGCTTTTCCTTTTACAAACCTTCTACCCCAGCAAGATATTTACATAGTTCACTGTGCAAGAAGTAAACATCAATCTCCATTTCAAAAGAATAAGCAGCAATGTGTCAGAAGATATAGCCTGCCATTTAAACTCTGTCTTTGAAGCACAGCAAATGTGGCAGGATTAAAAACGTTTAATCGCATCTTTATTGCTATTTCAGCTTTTGAACTCTGCATTTTGGAGGGTTCTACAGCAACCCTTGCACCACTTCTTCCAGCACCTATGAGTGATTATGGTGAGACAGAACAGTGTCAATTCAAAGTCAGCATTTGATCTTACAGTGTGGCTGTGGTGTAGCCAGGGTGCAAGGAAGGGAATCGGCTGCCCAGCTGCTATTTGAATTGTACAATGCAGCAATAATTAGGGTTGAGTAGGCCCATCAATTCCCTGGCACCCAGTGCCGCTACACCTGCTGAACCAGTAGAAGCCATGCCCCTGCCTGATGTCCATCGTTTTTTCATAGAGTCTGACTGTGGCACACCTGTGGAGATTGCAGACAGACTACATAAAATCATATGGTAGAGAAAAACCTCACCCTGCCTGGTCATCGGTGAGCATAAAAAAATCTGTCTTCATCCCATTTTGTATTCTTCAACACTTATGGTCTGTTCTTGACACAAAGATGATATGTAAATTCCCAACAGATGATGTATTTGTTTCTGATGCATTTGAAATGCTTCATCTAAATTCCCTAGACTGCTTAGATATTGGCTGTAATCGAGGCCAGACTGAATGCTGTCCCTTCTATGGTAGCAGTGGAGCGGACAATGTCATCAGAAGGAGCCTAACATATCTCTTTCTGCTGTCACCAATAATTCCGACATGGCCTGCAACTGTGGAGTTCAGATGGTTTCCTTGGACTGACTGATTAGTGACAGGTGACTGACTAGTACGAGGCAGTAATATTCATGAATAACACTGGATAGACTTTAAGTTCATGCTGAGTGCTTTTTATATGGCAGTTTTCGAAAGCCCCGCGTACATTAGATTAGCTCACTTCAAGATTATTGCTGGTAGTATGTGGTAATCAGCTGAATTATCCTTTCGGCAGCTATTCTGGACTGGGCCAAGCGAGCCTTCCAGAATGTCTCCTGGTGCATTGTGCTGGCACCGGGATGCATGTCGCGGTGCCAGCGTGCATAGCATGTGCTTCTCTATGCAGAGCTGCAGTTCCATGGGAATAGGAGGGCTCTTTCTTCCAGTGTGCATTAACTGCACAATGTTCACCTCTTGAACAGTCACTAATTATTTCTGTCCTGGTTTGGAGCAGTTGCAGGTCAAATGGGCCCAGCTGGACCCTCACACCTGCCCACCAGGTTCATCTTCTTTAACAGGGGAAACAAAGATACACTCAGTGCGTCTTTTCACAAGTTTCCAAAACACACTTAGATTTGAGTGTATTTTTCGATTTCTCAATCTCTGTATCTATTATTAGACATAGTTCTATGCGTGCTCAATAGAAATATCAAGTATATTTGTCTGTCATTAAACCAAAACATTTCTTATTTGTAATGTCATTACACTGACAAAATAAGTGAGTATTCGTACCGGACGAAACAAAACCCATTTTATCAACGTTAGACTAACCAAAGATTGGGTTCAAACCTGCCAATATTCAACTGTTGCAGGTAGCATGTAGCTGAAAATAGCTGGCACATTACTCAGTGGATTGTAGCTTTTGACCAGGCGGTTCGACACAAATCTCTGCAATGAAAGCTTCAACTCATTGGTACGATGTTGCCAGTTTTGAGGGTCCGAGTTTGTAAAGAAATAACTCAAAGGTTAAGAGCTTGGACTCTGATCCTCCTCCCTCCATGTATTTGCCCATTTTTACTCTTGCCTCGCACCTCCAAACTGTTGGTGTGCAGAATCATTTGATTGCATTTCTAACACTGCTTACAATTTCTATTCTGATAGATGCTGCAAACAAACATCAAGTACACACGGTCAAATATTTTTCGTATAGATGTCCTTTGAAGTTTCTTGCTACTCATATATTCATTGACACTGACTATCTCCTCCATTTATTTTAACTTTGCTATTTCCCAAAAGTAAACCTACAAAGCACATTAGAATTCAAAGTATTGTTTTGAAACAAGGTAGGAGAGAGTTGTGAGACCTCGCCATAGAACCCTTCTCTGCACAGATTCCATTTCCCATCACCGTCACAGCCCAGCCCAGGTGATATTTATCCCTTACACATGAAGCATGTGCGGTGCCACGTTCTCGCTTCTAAGTCAAAGCAAATCAGCCCACCCTTGTTGGCTTGTAGATGTCCTTAAGGGTGGCTTAGCAGAATGCTTTAAGGACAAATGGCCGTGGTGCTAGTATGATTTTGTGTTTTGTGAGATTTTGCTGCATGTTGTTTATTTCTTTTCTGTTTTTACTTCACGTGTTAATAATTACCAACTTAAATATTTTTGCAGGTTTTACAAATATTTGGTTCCCTTTTGGAAAGGCCGATCATCAACTCGCTATTTTACCCAAATTATGCAGTTCTGCTGTCAATGTTTGAAAAGGAAATTGACTGCTGCAAGAAAATATTTCATAGCCAAAAAGAAAAGGTTAGTGTGCATTCTGAACCTTCCACCAGTGACCAATATTATGGCGAACATTGTTCATTTGTTCCTAGAAAAGGTGAAGACATTCTATACACTTGTTTAGACTTTGTTGGTTCCTCTAAGATAATCATGCTTACTCCTCTGCATAATTAAAATCTGTCATTTTTTCTAATAACTATTCCATATAGGTCTAACGTAATTAAAATGACCGTACTTCTAGTTTACCACAAAAGCTGACAATAGACACAACATAAACATACTCACTACAATTTTAAATCTGTACAAGATGATTGCCCAAAGAAGCTTTGTCTGTAAATTGTTTCAGCACAATTCTGTAATACCCCTCCAACATGTTCTCTTGCAGGAATCTCTTTTTCATGGCTTGGCACATCCTAAGTATAAAAATGTATGAGAAACTGGATAGGTTTAATTCAGAATGAAAGATACATAACCCATACAAGGCTACTGTACAAAAACAACACAGCTCACCAACTCACTCTCAAACCCATCTCCATCACACAGATACAACAAAATGCCTTTTTAACCTGCTGGATGAGGATTACGATATAGTAAAACAACATGATGGCTACCTTCATACAGTTCGTACCAACAGAAATAATAAACATGCTACAAGTTCAAAGAGTACTACTCACTCCACTAGCAAACAAAGTAACACCACCACCAAAACACAATCTCTAGACTGCCTACTAGTAAATGCTTGATCACTCTCCTGACTCCTGAGGCGGAAGTCGGGAGTACTGTTATTTAAAAAATGTACTTGTGTGTTTTGTTTTTAACTTCACCTGTGACTACCCTCGCCTTGGGACACTCACCTTTGCTCCGCGCAGCCGATTTTACCGCTGCCGCGGAATTGCCGCCATTACCAGGGAAGCCCTTGCCCCAGGCCACGCCCACTGCCGCTCGGCCACGCCCTTTCCCACTATATAAATCGCGCCCGACCTTCAGCGCGTCTTAGAAGGGAACTGACTCCTGAGGCGGAAGCCGGGAGTACTGTTATTTTAAAAATTTACTTGTGTGTTTTGTTTTTAACTTCACCTGTGACTACCCTCGCCTTGGGACACTCACCTTTGCTCTGCGCAGCCGATTTTACCGCTGCCGCGGAATTGCCGCAATTACCAGGGAAGCCCTTGCCCCAGGCCACGCCCACTGCCGCTCGGCCACGCCCCTCCCCACTATATAAATCGCGCCCGACCTTCAGCGCGTCTTAGAAGGGAACTGACTCCTGAGGCGGAAGCCGGGAGTACTGTTATTTTAAAAATTTACTTGTGTGTTTTGTTTTTAACTTCACCTGTGACTACCCTCGCCTTGGGACACTCACCTTTGCTCCTCGCAGCCGATTTTAACGCTGCCGCGGGATTGCCGCCATTACCAGGGAAGCCCTCGTCCCAGGCCACGCCTACTGCCGCACGGCCACGCCCCTCTCCACTATATTAATCACGCCCGACCTTCAGCGCGTCTTAGAAGGGAATTGACTCCTGAGGTAGAAGCCGGGAGTACTGTTATTTTAAAAATGTACTTGTGTGTTTTGTTTTTAACTTCACCTGTGACTACCCTCGCCTTGGGACACTCACCTTTGCTCCGCGCAGCCGATTTTAACGCTGCCGCGGGATTGCCGCCATTACCAGGGAAGCCCTTGCCCCAGGCCACGCCCACTGCCGCTCGGCCACGCCCCTCCCCACTATATAAATCTCCCCCGACCTTCAGCGCCTCTTAGAAGGGAACTGACTCCTGAGGCGGAAGCCGGGAGTACTGTTATTTTTAAAATTTACTTGTGTGTTTTGTTTTTAACTTCACCTGTGACTACCCTCGCCTTGGGACACTCACCTTTGCTCCGCGCAGCCGATTTTAATGCTGCCGCGGGATTGCCGCCATTACCAGGGAAGCCCTCGCACTAGGCCACGCCCACTGCCGCTCGGCCACGCCCCTTCCCACTATATAAATCGCACCCGACCTTCAGCGCGTCTTACAAGGGAATTGACTCCTGAGGCGGAAGCCGGGAGTACTGTTATTTAAAAAATTTACTTGTGTGTTTTGTTTTTAACTTTACCTGTGACTACCCTCGCCTTGGGACACTCACCTTTGCTACGCGCATCCGATTTTAACGCTGCCGCGGGATTGCCGCCATTACTAGGGAAGCCCTCTTCCCAGGCCACGCCTACTGCCGCACGGCCACGCCCCTCTCCACTATATAAATCACGCCCGACCTTCAGCGCGTCTTAGAAGGGAATTGACTCCTGAGGTAGAAGCCGGGAGTACTGTTATTTTAAAAATGTACTTGTGTGTTTTGTTTTTAACTTCACCTGTGACTACCCTCGCCTTGGGACACTCACCTTTGCTCCGCGCAGCCGATTTTAACGCTGCCGCGGGATTGCCGCCATTACCAGGGAAGCCCTTGCCCCAGGCCACGCCCACTGCCGCTCGGCCACGCCCCTCCCCACTATATAAATCTCCCCCGACCTTCAGCGCCTCTTAGAAGGGAACTGACTCCTGAGGCGGAAGCCGGGAGTACTGTTATTTTTAAAATTTACTTGTGTGTTTTGTTTTTAACTTCACCTGTGACTACCCTCGCCTTGGGACACTCACCTTTGCTCCGCGCAGCCGATTTTAATGCTGCCGCGGGATTGCCGCCATTACCAGGGAAGCCCTCGCACTAGGCCACGCCCACTGCCGCTCGGCCACGCCCCTTCCCACTATATAAATCGCACCCGACCTTCAGCGCGTCTTACAAGGGAATTGACTCCTGAGGCGGAAGCCGGGAGTACTGTTATTTAAAAAATTTACTTGTGTGTTTTGTTTTTAACTTCACCTGTGACTACCCTCGCCTTGGGACACTCACCTTTGCTCCGCGCAGCCGATTTTACCGCTGCCGCGGAATTGCCGCCATTACCAGGGAAGCCCTTGCCCCAGGCCACGCCCACTGCCGCTCGGCCACGCCCTTTCCCACTATATAAATCGCGCCCGACCTTCAGCGCGTCTTAGAAGGGAACTGACTCCTGAGGCGGAAGCCGGGAGTACTGTTATTTTAAAAATTTACTTGTGTGTTTTGTTTTTAACTTCACCTGTGACTACCCTCGCCTTGGGACACTCACCTTTGCTCTGCGCAGCCGATTTTACCGCTGCCGCGGAATTGCCGCAATTACCAGGGAAGCCCTTGCCCCAGGCCACGCCCACTGCCGCTCGGCCACGCCCCTCCCCACTATATAAATCGCGCCCGACCTTCAGCGCGTCTTAGAAGGGAACTGACTCCTGAGGCGGAAGCCGGGAGTACTGTTATTTTAAAAATTTACTTGTGTGTTTTGTTTTTAACTTCACCTGTGACTACCCTCGCCTTGGGACACTCACCTTTGCTCCTCGCAGCCGATTTTAACGCTGCCGCGGGATTGCCGCCATTACCAGGGAAGCCCTCGTCCCAGGCCACGCCTACTGCCGCACGGCCACGCCCCTCTCCACTATATTAATCACGCCCGACCTTCAGCGCGTCTTAGAAGGGAATTGACTCCTGAGGTAGAAGCCGGGAGTACTGTTATTTTAAAAATGTACTTGTGTGTTTTGTTTTTAACTTCACCTGTGACTACCCTCGCCTTGGGACACTCACCTTTGCTCCGCGCAGCCGATTTTAACGCTGCCGCGGGATTGCCGCCATTACCAGGGAAGCCCTTGCCCCAGGCCACGCCCACTGCCGCTCGGCCACGCCCCTCCCCACTATATAAATCTCCCCCGACCTTCAGCGCCTCTTAGAAGGGAACTGACTCCTGAGGCGGAAGCCGGGAGTACTGTTATTTTTAAAATTTACTTGTGTGTTTTGTTTTTAACTTCACCTGTGACTACCCTCGCCTTGGGACACTCACCTTTGCTCCGCGCAGCCGATTTTAATGCTGCCGCGGGATTGCCGCCATTACCAGGGAAGCCCTCGCACTAGGCCACGCCCACTGCCGCTCGGCCACGCCCCTTCCCACTATATAAATCGCACCCGACCTTCAGCGCGTCTTACAAGGGAATTGACTCCTGAGGCGGAAGCCGGGAGTACTGTTATTTAAAAAATTTACTTGTGTGTTTTGTTTTTAACTTTACCTGTGACTACCCTCGCCTTGGGACACTCACCTTTGCTACGCGCATCCGATTTTAACGCTGCCGCGGGATTGCCGCCATTACTAGGGAAGCCCTCGTCCCAGGCCACGCCTACTGCCGCACGGCCACGCCCCTCTCCACTATATAAATCACGCCCGACCTTCAGCGCGTCTTAGAAGGGAATTGACTCCTGAGGTAGAAGCCGGGAGTACTGTTATTTTAAAAATGTACTTGTGTGTTTTGTTTTTAACTTCACCTGTGACTACCCTCGCCTTGGGACACTCACCTTTGCTCCGCGCAGCCGATTTTAACGCTGCCGCGGGATTGCCGCCATTACCAGGGAAGCCCTTGCCCCAGGCCACGCCCACTGCCGCTCGGCCACGCCCCTCCCCACTATATAAATCTCCCCCGACCTTCAGCGCCTCTTAGAAGGGAACTGACTCCTGAGGCGGAAGCCGGGAGTACTGTTATTTTTAAAATTTACTTGTGTGTTTTGTTTTTAACTTCACCTGTGACTACCCTCGCCTTGGGACACTCACCTTTGCTCCGCGCAGCCGATTTTAATGCTGCCGCGGGATTGCCGCCATTACCAGGGAAGCCCTCGCACTAGGCCACGCCCACTGCCGCTCGGCCACGCCCCTTCCCACTATATAAATCGCACCCGACCTTCAGCGCGTCTTACAAGGGAATTGACTCCTGAGGCGGAAGCCGGGAGTACTGTTATTTAAAAAATTTACTTGTGTGTTTTGTTTTTAACTTTACCTGTGACTACCCTCGCCTTGGGACACTCACCTTTGCTACGCGCATCCGATTTTAACGCTGCCGCGGGATTGCTGCCATTACCAGGGAAGCCCTCGCCCCAGGCCACGCCCACTGCCGCTCCGCCACGCCCCTCCCCACTATATAAATCGCGCCCGACCTTCAGCGCGTCTTAGAAGGGAATTGACTCATGAGGCGGAAGCCGGGAGTACTGTTATTTTAAAAATGTACTTGTGTGTTTTGTTTTTAACTTCACCTGTGACTACCCTCGCCTTGGGACACTCACCTTTGCTCCGCGCAGACGATTTTAATGCTACCGCGGGATTTCAGCCATTACCAGGGAAGCCCTCGTCCCAGGCCACGCCCACTGCCGCTCGGCCACGCTCCTCCCCACTATATAAATCGCGCCCGACCTTCAGCGCGTCTTAGAAGGGAATTGACTCCTGAGTCGGAAGCCGGGAGTACTGTTATTTTAAAAATGTACTTGTTTGTTTTGTTTTTAACTTCACCTGTGACTACCCTCGCCTTGGGACACTCACCGTTGCTCCGCGCAGCCAATTTTAACGCTGCCGCTGGATTGCCGCCATTACCAGGGAAGCCCTCGCCCCAGGCCACACCCACTGCCGCTCGGCCACGCCTCCCTCTGTTCCCCTTAACGATGTGCTTGCCCCGGCCATGCAGCGGCCGCATGCAGAGGGCGTGCCGTATGCGCGCAGAAGGCGCGCCAAAGGCAAGCCCGTCTGCGCCCGTCCGCGCCAGGCCGGGCCCCAGGGCCATCCACCCTGCTCAGCCCATCACATACTCGCTCAACCAACTCTTGGCCTGCCACGGTGACTGGCCTATCAGCCCTCTCACCATGGACCGGATCCACTCCCTTGATATTGCTCAACTAGCAGCTCCCAACTGCTCATATCCATACCCTGACCCCCGTGTGGTGTTATTACGTTCAGCCCCTTCACTCTCACGCTCCCAGCACGTGGAAGGCCTCCCCTCCACGGATTTAGTTTCCCTCCTCAATACCCGGTCTGCGGTCAAGCATCAATTAGAGCTCTTTGACCTTCTCGAGACCACTAAACCTGAGATTTTACTTCTCACGGAAACCTGGTATAACGCTGCTTCCTTACCTGACATCCTCACTTCCCTTCCGGAGCCCTACTACATCCTCTGCGCTGACCGCCCGGAGGGGAAGACCGGCGGTGGTGTGGCAATGATAGTGCAATCTAACTTTCAATTCCAGCCCATTGCCCACCAATCCATTCCTTCCGTCGACCTTCTGATTGTACGCTCCACTAATCTTGCGATTCCACTCACTCTTTTGCTTCTTTATCGCCACCCCTCAACCTATGCCCCATTTCGTTCCAGCCATACAGGATCTATTGGCTACCCTTGTGATTAACAACGCTGCTGTTCTCCTTTTGGGTGACTTCAATTTTTGGCCGGGAGATCCACGTGAAGATACCATGTCCAAAGATTTCTCCGACTCCCTCCATTGCCTGAACTTTACACCTCACATCTTCTCTCCCACCCACATTCACAGTCACATTCTTGACCAAGTCTGGTCCATTAATCTCTCGATCTTGCCGCCCGCGATATCCCCTTGTGTTTGGTCCGACCACTCTCTGATTACCTTTTCCACCCCCCTGGGGAAGATTAATACTCCTCCTCTCCCCAAAAATATCTTTGCCCGCAACTGGAACAAGGTAGATCTAACCGCCTTAGGCCATTCCCTAGCCTCTTCCGCTCCCACCCTGCCAGGAATGCCCCCTAACAGGCAGGTAACTACCATTGATAACTGGCTCTTAGAGGCCTGCAAATTAGTCGCACCTCTCAGACGAGTGAGAATGCGCCATCCCCATGACGCCAATTGTTGGTTCTCCGACACCCTGAAAGCCCAAAAGCTGGCACATCGGTAGGCGGAGCGCCATTGGCGTCGCAGCTACGGTCCAGATCTCAAGACTCATTACCTGACTCTCCTTCGGGCCTACAAAAACGCTATAATTACTACCAAGTTCGAACACCTCTCTCAGAAAATCCATCAGGCGGTCAATAAACCCAAGAAGATCTTCACAATTGTGAATGAGCTTGCCGCCTCCGACAGAGTTGCACCCAGACCCATCCCCTCCCAATTCCTCTGCAACAACCTCAATGACTTCTTTATTGAAAAAATCACTACTATAAAGCAGAACATCCCCCTGGCACCTCCCTCCTTCTTCTGCCCTTCCTTACCCCCACTTGCCTCCTCCTTAGACCAGTTTCCCGCAATCTCAGAAGAGACCTTCTGTTTCCTGTTGGGAAAGGTCAAAACTGGCTCCCCTGCCGATGCCTGCCCTGCTCACATCCTTAGGGAAATCTTTTCCCACTGTCCGGCCCCCCCTCTGACTCTGCTTAATGCCTCTATCTCCCTAGGTACCGTACCTGACGCGTTCAAATCTGCTACGGTTGTTCCTATCATAAAGAAACTTGGTGCGGACCCCACCATCCTATCCAACTTTAGGCCCATCTCACTCCTTCCACTCCTAGGTAAAATCTTGGAGAGCCACAGCACCTCCTCACTTTCTAACTACATTGAGACTCATCACCTTCTAGCTTACCACCAGGCCGGCTTCAGGCCGGCTCACTCGACGGAATCTGTCATTCTCTCGGTGGTCGATGAGCTCAGACGTAGTGCTGACACCAACTCCCCTCAGGCCCTAGTCCTCCTCGATCTCTCCGCTGCCTTTGACACGGTGTGCACCTGTTACAACGCATTTTTTACAACGCACTACTGTTACAACGCATCCATTACAACGCGGATACTGTTACAACTCATGTTTTTACAACGCATTTTTTTACAACGCAGGTACCTTTACAACGCATACCATTACAACGTAAGTATTGGTAAGTATATAGTTATTTTTTAAATGTTATATGTTTGGGGTAAAGGGGTATTTTTAGGGGTTAGGGTCAGTTTAGGATTTTTGGGTAAAGGGGTATTTTTAGGGTTCAGGGTCAGTTTTCAGTTTTTGGGTAAAGGGGTATTTTTAGGGTTCAGGGTCAGTTTTCAGTTTTTGGGTAAAGGGGTATTTTTAGGGTTCAGGGTCAGTTTTCAGTTTTTGGGTAAAGGGGTATTTTTAGGGTTCAGGGTCAGTTTTCAGTTTTTGGGTAACGGGGTATTTTTAGGGTTCAGGGTCAGTTTTTAGTTTTTGGGTAAAGGGGTATTTTTAGGGTTCAGGGTCAGTTTTTAGTTTTTGGGTAAAGGGGTATTTTTAGGGTTCAGGGTCAGTTTTTAGTTTTTGGGTAAAGGGGTATTTTTAGGGTTCAGGGTCAGTTTTTAGTTTTTGGGTAAAGGGGTATTTTTAGGGCTCAGGGTCAGTTTTCAGTTTTTGGGTAAAGGGGTATTTTTAGGGTTCAGGGTCAGTTTTTAGTTTTTGGGTAAAGGGGTATTTTTAGGGTTCAGGGTCAGTTTTTAGTTTTTGGGTAAAGGGGTATTTTTAGGGTTCAGGGTCAGTTTTCAGTTTTTGGGTAAAGGGGTATTTTTAGGGTTCATGGTCAGTTTTTAGTTTTTGGGTAAAGGGGTATTTTTAGGGTTCAGGGTCAGTTTTCAGTTTTTGGGTAAAGGGGTATTTTTAGGGTTCAGGGTCAGTTTTTAGTTTTTGGGTAAAGGGGTATTTTTAGGGTTCAGGGTCAGTTTTCAGTTTTTGGGGTACAGGGTAAAAATAAATTAAATTTTATTTTAAATTAAATTATTTAATAGTAAATAAATTACATTAAATTACATTGCATTTTTTTGGGGGTTGAGGGTCAGTTTTGAGTTTTTGGGGTACAGGGGTACAGGGTAAAAATAATGTTATATTTTTTATTAATTTACAATAATTAATTTAAATTATATTTCATAAAATTACTTTAATTTATTTTTGGGGTTTAGGGTCAGTTTTCAGTTTCTGGGGTACAGGGGTACATGGTAAAAATAAAGTAATATTAATTTAAATTTAAAATAATAAACGGAAATTAAATTATTTAACATTACATTAAATTATATTTTTAAAATTAAGTTACTATTATATTATTAATATTAACATATACTTACCTATACTTACGTTGTAATGGTATGCGTTGTAAAGGTACCTGCGTTGTAAAAAAATGCGTTGTAAATACATGCGTTGTTACAGTATCCGCGTTGTAAAAACCGCTTTGTAACAGTATGCGGAGCAAAAGTCCGCGTTGTAACATCATATATCCCTTTGACACGGTCGACCACTCCATCCTTCTCGATCATGTCAGGGGCACCGGCATTCGAGGATCGGCTCTGGCCTGGCTCACCTCCTTCCTGGCAGACCGCTCTCAGGCTGTTCGCCTTGAGGGCTTCATGGCCCCTCTGCGCTCGGTTACCTGTGGAGTCCCCCAGAGCTCCTCACTTTCCCCCCTCTTGTTTAACCGCTACATATACCCGCTCATTGTTGCTTTACATTACATGGAGGTCACGGCGTTCAACTACGCCGATGACCTCCAACTTATTTTCAATCTCACCCCCTCTTCTGTTTCTATCTCCACGGTTCACTCCACTCTTACCTTCATTTATAACTGGATGAATCTCAACCAACAAAAACTAAACCCCGATAAAACGGAGCTTGTCCTGATCGGTGGCCCTTCTAATCCTTGGTCCTCAGCTTTCTGTCCCCCCATCTTTGGTTCTCCCCCGTCTCCCTCTGCTTCTGTGAAAACCTTGGGCATCAAAGTCAGCCAAGATCTCTCTCTGCGACCTCAAATCAGCTCGGTGGTCTCCTCTTGCTTTCTTTCCCTGAGAACCATCCGCAAAGTCTCATGCTACTTCTCAGCCGAAGCCCTTAAAATCATCACTCTGGCAATTATTCTATCTCGCCTAGATTACGGCAATGCCCTCTATATAGGCATTCCTGCCTATGAGCGCCGACCCCTACAGCTCATCCAGAATCAAGCAGCATGCCTCATTTATAGGCTCCCTAAATCCAGTCACACCACTCCCAAGCTTAAAACCCTCCACTGGCTTCCCATCAGGGAACGTTCACTTTTCAAGATAGGCTGCCTGACTTTCATGTCCCTTGCCGGCACTGCCCCTGCATTTATCAGATCCAAAATCACTGCTTATACTCCAACCAGAATCCACCATTCCTCCACCCTGCCCCTCCTCCAGGTCCCCCGCTTCCACAAAAAGAAATCGGGTGGATCCAGGTTTTCGACACTCGCTCCACTCTTGTGGAGTTCCCTCCCCTTAGCCATCAGATCCACCCCCTCTTACCTTGACTTTCGGGCAGCTTTGAAAACCCAACTCTTTTCTTCTGCCTACTCTTCTTAACACCTACCCTCTCTTAACACCCCTTCCCTCTACAGCGCCAAGAAACCGCTTGGTAGTAGAGCGCTCTACAAATACCTTCAACTTCAACTTTAACTTCAACTTCAACTCTCTAAAAACAAGCACAATATCTACTGCCTACTCACTGACAGACAATCTGACTTACCCTTCATAAATGAATCATGATTAGGAGATGACATGGCTTCAGTGTTGTATGGAGCCGGTCCACCAGACTATCAAACTGTCACACAAAAATCGCATAGGCAAATAGGAGGTTGACTAGCTGAATTCAAGGAAACAATAAATCTCACAAAAGCTGATGTCCTATCCGTACAAGGTTGTGAGGCCCTCCTTCTTTGTAGACCCCCACCTAGCAATGCAACATTCTCAGACATGTTTCTAGACTCAATTTCAAACCTTATGACACTACACTCCAGCCTAGGCATCCTTGGTGACGTATACATATGGTTTGATAAACCCAATATGCTGCATCCAAGAGCTATCATCACTGACCTAGACATGCTGAACCTACATCAGATCATCCACAAACCCACACACATCGCTGGACGCATCCTAGATGTCAATTGTGCTAATCCAGAACTAGTTACCTTTCAAAGGATTACTTTAGTCACATGGTCAGATTACCATCTGGTAGCTTTCCAACACATAACACCACAAATCATCAAGCCTAAAGCCACCATACATGCAACCACTTATCAAACATGGAACTAACACAATTTTGAATACTTAGAAACACAATTAAACTTCAACACAGATCTGGACGCAATAAATTCCATTCAAAAACATTATAAGTGGCTCCAAGAATCCTTTGATAACCAAATACCTCTAAATAAACCCAAAACAGGACAAAAGAAAACAAGCACCTTGGAGGAATTCAGAACTGATAAAGATAAAACAACAAATGTCAAAGCTACAGCGGACCTGGCTCCAAACAAATAGTAATGAAGACAAACTTCACTTACACAAACTTAACAGAGTATACATGTTAACAATCAAAAAAACTAAAAAAGCACAATTCAGACAGAATGCCAAATGCTAAAGGGTAAATAAAGAATTTTATAAAATTCTCACTACATTTCGTAAACCTTTTTCTCTTTGTTAAATGATTTTTTATTAAAGATTCAAATAGCAATAACAAAACAAATAGCATTCGAGAAGAGACACATGCATCAAGTATTGCAACTGAAAAGAAAAACTTAAGTAATGAAAAGATTGTTTTGTCATTTTATATAATAAGAAAGAATATATAAAGGGAAAATAAAGTATGAAGAGGAGCAAGAAGGAATAGGATAGAGAAAAGAAGTGGGAAAACCAAGGGAAGAGAGGAGAGGGGCGTGGCTTGGGCGCCGATGGCGATGGTCGCCTGAGAGCTCGGCTCCGGGACTGAGCCCGTGATTATCCTGTAAATCGGAGGCTGCGGGGCACCCCAGACCCCGCATTCTGCTGAACGGACCGACGGAGACCTGCCAGGGCCCTTGGCGCGGCCTGAACGAGTGCTGATCCGGCGTAAAACCGAAGTTTGCGGAGTTGCGGAGTGCGACCCAACATGGCGCCCGGACTTCATTGTCCCCCTGGCCGGATCCATTGAACTGGAGGAGCGTCACCGGCGGCGGCTCGCCCCTGGCTTTGCCATCCCCCAGTGATCTGTGTTCTGGATATCGGTCAGATCGGACTTTTTACAACGAGAATGCACTTGGTTGGGTGACTGGGCGGATGCCCACGCTATAGTGGATCCCGCATGCGGACGTCTGGTGTTCCCGGCGGTGGCCCCACTCACGACACGGCACCTAGCTAAATTTTCCTGGCCAATCCACTTCCATGGGAGGCGCGACCCTCTGGCGCCACAAATCGTCCGGTGGAGTTGGTGACCCTCACCCCGGGACTTTAGCGGCTGTGCGGACCTGCCCGACCTGGCGGCGGTTGTCTCCGCCTCCTCATTGGTGCCCTCGGACGACGTGGTGGTGGCGCGAGCCGAGGCGAAGAAGGTCCAACAGGCCCTGGAGAAGGAGATCTCCGGTACTCGATTTGAGGTCCAGTAACCGGGAGAGTCGTAGCCGGAGCCTACACTCGGAGACGCCTGCTCCTGGACCAGCACGGAGTGCCCCCGGCGACATGGGGAAACCTAGAGGAGCCAAGGGGACTACCCCAGCCGCCTCAGACTCGGAGACCCAGGACAAAGAGGAACGTGGGGACCCAGAGAGTTCTGGTGGTGCATCGATGCAACAGCAATTTGACCGCGTCTTAGAGGCGATAGCGACCACGCGATCGGCCCTCCAGCAGGACATTGCCCAGGTAGCGACGAGCCTAGGTCTCCTTAGAGCGGACCACGGCAAACTTTCGGACCGGGTCAAGGAAGTGGAGAGCTCGGTGAAAACCTTGGAGCCGGCGCAGCGAACCTTGGCTGCGACTATGAAGGATGCCTTATCCCGGATTGCGACCCTGGAGCAGAGAGCGGAGGATGCGGAAGGCCGCAACAGGAGGAACAACATCCGTGTGGTGGGCCTTCCGGAAAAGATCGAGGATGGCGACATGGTGGCATACTTGGAGGCCTGGCTCCGTGACACGGTGGCCCCGGAGGGGCTATCCTCCTTCTACACCTTGGAGCGGTCCCATAGAGTCCCGGTGAGGCCACCGCAGCAGGGACGTGCCCCGAGACCAGTGGTGGCGCGGTTATTGCACTTTCGGGACAGAGACTTAATCCTCAATGCCGCCAGACATAATGGTCCATTCAAAGTGGCGAACAGTCAGGTGAACATCTTCCCGGATTACACCTACGAAACTCAACGCAGGCGGTTCTCCTTCCTGGCGGTCAAGCGCGAGCTCAGGAGCGAGGGCATCCAGTACTCGCTCCTCTATCCTGCAAGGCTCCGCATCATTGTCGATGACAAAACTCAATTCTTTGACACCCCGGAGGATGTCTGTGCCTGGCTCGAGCTTAATAGAGCGGGGAAAGATGGCTTCGGCTCCTCATCCCAGCAGGCGGAGGAGCCGGAACAGAGACGGCGATCCAGGAGTATTCAGAATCGCCGTGGCCGCTCGGGGGGGCCCTCAACTGCAGAGACGTCGACGGAGCGGAGGGGAGTGCTGGAGGTGTTATCTGCGTTATCTGGCTCACGGGACGATGCCATTGAGGAGGAAGCAGACCCGGGTGACGAGGGGGCACCAACGGACTCCGAGGACTCGGTGACTGATAGCGCCCATACACCGGTGATCACACCGAAATTGGTGGAAGACCTTCTGGATGGACAGGGGTAACGGGGTGAGCTACCTCATTTTGGGAGGGGGCCCGGCAGGGGGGTGGCGGATGCCGTCAATTGATGCTGACAACTGGGGCAGGGAGGGTGGGGTGCCCTGTTTTTGCCCCGAGGGTTTTCGGCACTGTTTTGGGCTTGCTATAGTCCTGGTAGCCTGAGCGTCGAGGGCCCACTGCCT